>NW_028176587.1:302500-722500 GCF_949987555.1 Borostomias antarcticus | reverse complement strand
CTAATCTCCAGAGTTATGACCTGCTACCCAGAGTTAGGACCTGTTAACCAGAGTTAGGACCTGCTAACCAGAGTTATAACCTGCTAACCAGAGTTATAACCTGCTAACCAGAGTTATGACCTAATCTCCAGAGTTAGGACCTAATCTCCAGAGTTATGACCTGCTACCCAGAGTTAGGACCTGCTACCCAGAGTTATGACCTGCTACCCAGAGTTAGGACCTGCTACCCAGAGTTATGACCTGCTAACCAGAGTTAGGACCTGTTAACCAGAGTTATGACCTGTTAACCAGAGTTATAACCTGCTAACCAGAGTTATAACCTGCTAACCAGAGTTATAACCTGCTAACCAGAGTTATGACCTAATCTCCAGAGTTAGGACCTAATCTCCAGAGTTATGACCTGCTAACCAGAGTTAGGACCTGCTACCCAGAGTTATGACCTGCTAACCAGAGTTAGGACCTGCTACCCAGAGTTATGACCTGCTACCCAGAGTTATGACCTGCTAACCAGAGTTAGGACCTGCTACCCAGAGTTATGACCTGTTAACCAGAGTTATGACCTGCTACCCAGAGTTATGACCTGCTAACCAGAGTTAGGACCTGTTAACCAGAGTTATGACCTGCTAACCAGAGTTATGACCTAATCTCCAGAGTTAGGACCTGTTAACCAGAGTTAGGACCTAATCTCCAGAGTTATGACCTAATCTCCAGAGTTATGACCTAATCTCCAGGTTTATGACCTGCTCTCCAGGCGTATCTGGTAGCCGATGGTCTGGCCGATGCTTTCCCCCCGCTCCGCCGCCACCCTCTCCGCCACGGCGATGGCCGCCAGGCGCCTGGGCTGGGTGCAGTAGATGCGACACGGGGTCCTGGTCTCACTGCAGTCGTCCAGGAGGAACTGGGCAATCTGGGACACAAACAGCAACAACGCTTTCCGCTTAGATTAGGACTGATACATTTAACGTACTGTCGGTAGGGCGTTTTCTAGAGCATTTCCGTGGATGAGACTGAAGGAGGTCATTAAGGCTGTGAACTCCTAAACAAACACGTGATCAGCTGATATCATCAACAAACACACGTGATCAGCTGACATCATCAACAAACACATGTGATCAGCTGACATCATCAACAAGTACAGCTCATCTCAGCTGTCCCCCGCCGTTGGACCCTAACCCTAACCCTAACCCTCTCTGACAATCTGAGGGCATCACAGACTTTGGGTTCTTTTAACAGTGGTCTAAATACCTACTTATTTAGAAAAGTTTTTTTGTATGTAATGTGTAGCCTATATATTTTATTTATATATTAATTTGTGTCTCTGTTTTCTTAATGACTTCAGAATTGTCTCAGCACTAATAATCGTTTTCACCATTAAAAGTGCTTTATAAATAAAATGAATGATTGATTATGTTATTATCATCTACAACAAAAGTCTCTCTCCTATCCTTTTTCCAGATTCTGCAGCCAGGACCTCTGTGTGGGTCTAACTCTGCGGAGAGCGAGGTGGACTCGCCTGGGTGGTCTTCCCCGAGCCCGTCTCGCCCACCACCAGGACCACGCGGTTGTCCTTGATGACCTGGACGATCTCCTGCTGGCGCTCGTACACGGGCAGCGAGCGGCGGAAGAAGTCTGTCTCGGCCAGCCCCCTCCGCTGGGGCACCTGGGGGATGCCGTTGTTGAGACGCCCGCTGGTCCGGTTCTTATCACGGCTGTTCTCTGAGGGGAGGGAGGGAGGGAGGGAGAGAGGGAGAGAGGGAGAGAGGGAGAGAGAGAGAGAGAGAGAGGGAGAGGGAGAGAGAGAGAGAGAGAGAGAGAGAAAGAGAGAGGGGAAGAAAGAGAGAAAGATAGATAGAGAGAGAGAGATAGAGAGAGAGAGATAGAGACAGTTAAGCCTGTTTGCATGGGTTAGGCTTGTGTCCTTCAAGTGTCACGACCATAATGATTGTAAGCAGAATAAACTGGATCCTAAAGCACCTGTTGTAGACTCAGTATACACACACTCACTCACTCACTCACTCACTCACTCACTCACTCACCCACTCACCCACTCACTCACTCACTCACTCACTCACTCACTCACACACTCACTCACTCACTCACTCACTCACTCACTCACTCACTCACTCACTCACCAGCCTCCATAGCCACAGACAAGCCCCTCTCTGCGTGCGGCAGCAGCTCTGTGCGCTCCTTGTTGGTGAGGGGGAACGTCTGCAGCAGGCTGCGCACCACATGCTGGGAATTCTGGGAGAGGTTGAAGGTCATGAGGGCCTGGGGCGTCTCCAGGCCGGTCTTCTTCCTGATGGTGAGGCTGCGACTGGAGCCTTTGCTGGAGTTTAAAATACATCATGTTTACTGCGTGTTATTAATTAACTACGATGATGATGGATGCCGTCGGTGCATACAGTGAGTCAGTTCTGCAGACGTTTCTTCCTGTTCAGGGGAAGTGAAACTGATTGGATGTCCCCCCCCCAGTCGACCAACCCCGGGAATAAGCCTGCCAGCCTTCATAGAGGCTACAGGCTCGGATTCTGTGAATGAGTACGAGTCTCACTGGGTCACCAGAAACCAAAGTCCACAAACTCAAGCCCACAACAATGACCTCTTCAAAAGACACATTTTCCTCAGCTGTGGTCCCAGAGCCTGGCCCAAGGTAATCCTGAAGAGCTTATGTAACTGAGGGAAACTTGGAGTAGCTGGTGAAACTCACTCCTCAAAGGAGCGCTGACAGTCCCTCCAAGCGGGAGACCCGGGTTCTAACCCTGCTCTGGGCACGCCGGAACAGATGGGTGGATAGATGGGTGGATAGATGGGTGGATAGATGGGTGGATAGATGGGTGGATAGATGGGTGGATACACTTACCCTCTGCTTTTAGATATGTACCCCAGGGACTGGGCCACACGGTGAATGAACGCCCTCTCAGTGCTGGACAAGGAGGAGGGAAACTCCATTTCTGTGAAATCCAATGTAACGGGTGGGTTAGTTAGACACTGTGATTAAACACCACGGATCACAAGTGTATGACTGTCTCTTACCTTTCTGCTCACTATATTGGAATCTCTCCAGAGCGATGTTGACAGCAATCTTGACCTCTTCATCGATGCGAATGTCTTTCAGCCCTTTGCCCCTGCCCTGCCCGGCCCCAGACTGCCTGGACGGGCCCTTAGCTGGCTTAGGAGACGGACGTGACATGATGCCCTACAAGACAAGAGAACTGTAACCAAGTGTCAAGAGCAATGATAGCTCGTTTACCCTCATAACTAGGGTTAGGGTTAACCTAACCTAACCCTAACCTAACCCTAACCCTAACCTAACCCTAACCCTAACCCTAACCTAACCCTAACCTAACCTAACCTAACCTAACCCTAACCCTAACCTAACCCTAACCTAACCCTAACCCTAACCCTAACCTAACCCTAACCCTAACCCTAACCTAACCCTAACCCTAGCACTAGTGATCTGATGCGTTGAGTTCTGCCAAGTCTCTGCTGAGCTGAGCTGGTTAGCTAACGTCAGATAGTTAACAGCAGACTATGACAAGTTCATAAGTTTACCTATTGCAAATTAGCGTAACGCGTTAACTAACCTTAGCTAACTAACTAACGTGACCGTTAAAGACTGCAGATACGCAGCAGTAACGTAGCTCCCTAGGTAGGGTTAGGGTTAGCTCCCCGGCTAGCTAGCTAGGCTAGTTCACATTAGAGACACGGAAGCCAAACGTTTCATTCTAATTCATTAATTCTCAAGCTAGCTGGTTAACTGTACGAGCTGGTTGACGATGTCATTCACTAAAAACGTGTATTTTCGAACTAAGGTGGTGGTGATACCTTTCACCACCCAAATCAGATCCCCTGCAGCTTCTGTCACGAAGTGCAACTACTGCAGCGGATGGGTTCACATCCCAAACGTCACGACGAGGGGTGCGTCTCAATAGAGTAGCCTTGGCTCCTTGTCTTTCTGTCTATAGATGCACACTCAAGTAAACAGGACTCATCGTAGGCTCGTTTTGCATGACATGATATCTCTCTCTGAATGTATTATTACAGATTCAACCCGACCAGGGTTCAGAGAACCGGTTTCCCGTCTGATCAGTACAGGTATAGGGTAGGCTATAGCCTACAGGTCTGTCAAAGTGCGTCCAAGGTTAGGACTCCGTTACTTCGGATAATGGAGTGTGAACATCAATTCGAGGTCCAGGCAATCAGAAAACACACACACACACACACACACACACACACACACACACAGACCAAAACCATTAGATTATCGGCTAAAATATATTTAATTGCCTATCTAATCTAATAGGCTATAATTGTAATCTAATGTAGGCTACAGAAATGTTATCAGTTACCCACATGGCAAGCTCTTCTGGGAATAGTGCGCTTTTTAATAGCTTTTTCATCAACTAAAATTCGAAACTGGGCAAGCAGACCCTAACCCTAACCCTAATACATCCATGGTCTAACCCCAACCCTAAACCTAGCCTTAACCCAGCCCTATACCTAAGCCTAACCTTAACCCTAAACCTAACCCAAAGCCTAACTTGAACCCGAACCCTAAACGGCCTCTGCGTTTATGGGAACTTGCCTAATACCAAAAAGTTTCTTCCAAATGCGCAGTGTGCAGCCCCGGTACTCCGCCCTCATCATGACGGGCTCTCTCCCCTCCCCTACCCCAGCCCTCAGCCATCATCATGACGGGCTCTCTCCCCTCCCCTACCCCAGCCCTCAGCCATCATCATGACGGGCTCTCTCCCCTCCCCTACCCCAGCCCTCATCATGACGGGCTCTCTCCCCTCCCCTACCCCAGCCCTCAGCCCTCATCATGACGGGCTCTCTCCCCTACCCCAGCCCTCAGCCCTCATCATGACGGGCTCTCTCCCCTCCCCTACCCCAGCCCTCAGCCCTCATCATGACGGGCTCTCTCCCCTCCCCTACCCCAGCCCTCAGCCATCATCATGACGGGCTCTCTCCCCTCCCCTACCCCAGCCCTCAGCCATCATCATGACGGGCTCTCTCCCCTCCCCTACCCCAGCCCTCATCATGACGGGCTCTCTCCCCTCCCCTACCCCAGCCCTCATCCCTCATCATGACGGGCTCTCTCCCCTACCCCAGCCCTCAGCCCTCATCATGACGGGCTCTCTCCCCTCCCCTACCCCAGCCCTCAGCCCTCATCATGACGGGCTCTCTCCCCTCCCCTACCCCAGCCCTCAGCCCTCATCATGACGGGCTCTCTCCCCTCCCCTACCCCAGCCCTCATCATGACGGGCTCTCTCCCCTCCCCTACCCCAGCCCTCATCCCTCATCATGACGGGCTCTCTCCCCTACCCCAGCCCTCAGCCCTCATCATGACGGGCTCTCTCCCCTCCCCTACCCAAGCCCTCAGCCATCATCATGACGGGCTCTCTCCCCTCCCCTCCCCTACCCCAGCCCTCCGCCCTCATCATGACGGGCTCTCTCCCCTCCCCCTCCCCTACCCCAGCCCTCAGCCATCATCATGACGGGCTCTCTCCCCTCCCCTACCCCAGCCCTCATCATGACGGGCTCTCTCCCCTCCCCTACCCCAGCCCTCATCATGACGGGCTCTCTCCCCTCCCCTACCCCAGCCCTCAGCCCTCATCATGACGGGCTCTCTCCCCTCCCCTACCCCAGCCCTCAGCCCTCATCATGACGGGCTCTCTCCCCTCCCCTACCCCAGCCCTCAGCCCTCATCATGACGGGCTCTCTCCCCTCCCCTACCCCAGCCCTCATCATGACGTCTCTCCTCTATCTCTTCAAACACACCACGTCTCTCCTCTGACTGTCTACACACACACTACGTCTCTCCTCTGTCTTTACAAACACACCATGTCTCTCCTCTGTCATAAATGAAGAGGTCACGCATAATGCATGTCAGAATAATAATGTCATAGTAATGTCAGAACTGGTCACTACCATTACTGTACTATATGCTATGGTTGGGTTATGTGTTCTTAACAATGTCCAGTAGGTGGCAACAGAGGTTCACCTAAGCACTACTACTTGTTAATCACCTAGGTAGATATAGCAGTGCAGTGTCAGTTAGTCAGTGATGGCCATGCCCTGTAATGCACTTCTCCAAAGTATATCAGTGAACGTCAGTAAATGGTTACGCCGCTGTCCGACCTTGATTATGTAATATAGTACAAGATATTACAATTACATATCCAGAAAAGGGCGTCAGGTAGTTTCCCGTCTCAGGAGGCGGGCTCTAGACCGGATCTGAACAGTGAAACGCGTCATTGTTCCCGGCTTTCACCGATTGGTTAAGAGCATTGAACAGACTAGCAGTCACCAAAAGTGTATATAAATTGTGTTCGTAATTTGTGTCTCTCTCTACATTGGAAACTTTTCACAGTTGAACATTGTTTGTCACGCCTGTAAAGATTCCCCATTGCAAATATTTTTTTTATCCATCTGAAGAAAACAAGAGACAAGCTCTTTATTCTTTTTGAGTAAACAAACGTTTCCATCACAACCTACTCACTAGCCTTTCACTGTAGGCTACGACAATCCTCAATTCGGTAAGTTGTATGTTATTTTTTATTTTTGAAAGATTAGAGCGCAGCCGTTTGGGGCTTCGGTTTAGGAAGTGAACTTCGAATGAACAAGGGAGGGTTAGACGACTGTTTTTGAATTTGAGTCCAGGAGAGGGTTACTGTTCTTTTTAATTTGAGTCCAGGAGAGGGTTACTGTTCTTTTTAATTTGAGTCCAGGAGAGGGTTACTGTTCTTTTTAATTTGAGTCCAGGGGAGGGTCATATAGCTACACATTTGAATCGAAAACAGAATAGTTTATTCATCTTTTCGGAATTCAGCAAGCTGTTTTGTATGACCATGTTGAGAGGGGAGCGCGTGAAGCGAAAATACCGACATGCGGTCTGTTTTCAGTGTATTTCTCTGTTGCTGGTCGTTGCTGCGTGCGTTCACTTCTTTTATTCGCTGGTGACATTAAGTGGGGAACATGGCCGTATAACGTAATTCATAAGCAAATCTAGAGGCCACCACCTGTGCTGACTCAAAAAAAATAGCTGATGTGACCGGTTTGGTCTTGTAGCCTACGCATGTGTTTCTGCATTGTGTATTAAATAGCTGGACCACTTCTTGCTGCTGAAGGCTGATTTATTCTGGATAGAATAAACACACACATAGTTATACATTTGCACTGAGGCTGGTCAGGCATCAGATGGACCGCCAGCAACTGAGGTTTACATGTTGCTATACAATTACTGTAATTAAGTCAAGGATGATACACTCTCAAAGTTATTTACTCTTTATTGCATTCTGCACTTCAGACCCCATTACTACGCATTCTGGTGGTTATCTCCTTGCTGAACGTTACTTCCGGTCCCCCTCTACATTAAGCCCCTCTCCTTATATCACCTGACTGCCTGACTGAATATAACATACAACATGAATCAGAACATTACAACATTCCTCCCCCCATAGTCTACAAAAACCCTTCTTTTATGTGCTGAACAAATGCACTTAAACCTAGTCTGATTCTACGAGGGGATTATTCAGCCCCTGCTACCACTTAGTCCTTGAGATACGTGGGTGCCTGTCTAACTCTCACTGGGTAACAATTTCCCAAAACCCCAATGTCTGGAGGCCCCGGTGCCACTGCATCTGGTGCTGGATTCTCTAGTTCTGCTGGCGGCACCAGTATGCCTGGATCCTCTGCTTCTTGTGGCAGTGCCCATACTACCTCGTGTGCCTGATTTTCTAGTTCTTGCTCTGCTGTGTCCACAGGAACACTCTCCTCTTAGAGACAGGGGTCAGCCAGGTTGTGATCATAACATGGCCGTATCTGATCCTGATGTCGTCTCACCAGTTTCCCATCCAGTGTTTTCACTCTCCAAGAGACTGGACCGGTCCTCTCTATAAGTTGCCGGAATCCACTTCTGGCCTGAGTATCCCCTCACATAGACAGAAATTACAAGGTAGGAAAGACATTCAAGTGATTCATCATGTTTATTAGACTACAAGGAAGTAGTACAGTAGGACCCCACTTATCCAAACCCAACGGGACCGAAGGTCGTTCGTATCTCTGAAATGTCCGGATGACTAAAACGTATGTTAAAATGCACCAAATTCAATAAGTGGTATACTTGTTTCATATAGACTCATAATACACCGATAAATACCCTTAATTACTTGTGAAAATGCATCAAAATTGCAATCAAATAGCCAACTAAACTCATATAGCCTAGCCTATAATAAAATAAACGAATTTCCACTTGAGTGCGTGCTTTGATCAAATACAGTACTTCGTACGACTCGTTTGCGTTTTGTGCTCGACATTTTCCCGCTTTAGAGTAACAAAGAAATGAAACGTGACAATAGGCTACAGCCTACAGGCAACATGTAGGTCTACATACAGTTCAGTTTTTATTCACAGTAGGCTACAGTACATGTTTACTATGACAGATTTAAGTACAGTACTATAATGAAAATCCCACCAGTAACCAGATAGCAGGCTAAAAAAAAAGAACGTTTTTTAAGCCTGTCCGGTAGACCGGGAGGTTGGGATCTCTGAAGTTGGGATTAGTGGGGTCCTACTGTAGTTAAGCATGCCCAAGAAGTACTTCAACTGTGTCTGGTCAGTTGGCTGTGGAGCGCTTGCAATGGCCTGTACTTTGTGTTGACTTTCGTCGTCTTTTATCATTGTCCTTATTAAGCTTTGTGTTGTGTTTTAATTACAATAAAAGACGGCCCCCAATCTCACACAATACCACACAGTCCAGTGTCTCCTTGTTCTGATGTATTCCAAATTAATCTCTCCAACACAGGATTTGAGCGACATCAAAAGCTGTTTATTCCAGAAGGGTTAACATACAAAAGACGATGGCATAAAGTCTAATGTACACTTGACCTCTCTGTATGCTGTCTGAACTCAAATTAAAGCATTGGTCTCGTTGCAACGTTCTTATGGTTCGGGTGTCTCCCCCCCTCGTCTCTTCTCCGATAAGACGGTCTTTCTCATCTCTTCTGTGGCCTTGTTTGGTCAAGATAAGCTACGCCACCTCGGCGCTAACCACAACAATTGCTGTTTAGCACAGAATGTACCAGCCCTAAGGATGTCGTCTTTATCTCATAAGTCTATGGAAGAGGGACACCGTTTTCTTACAGAACACACCAGCCACAGCCATACTCAGAGGTCGATCATAATAATTTAGAAATAGCTAACAGGATCAGATTAAATCAATATTTCTTTGAAAATCAGCCAGATTCAACACTTCTGCTACGGAATGAATCCCTTTTTCGTTGATCCTGTATCCCAGGTACACCACCTCTGGTGCCATGAAGACACATTTCTCTCTCCTATGCCTGGGGCTGATGACACCCCATAGGGTAGCCTGGTGTACTGGTATAAACCGCGGTGGGTGTTAATTGTTGTGAACTTCTTAGATTCTTCATCCCGTGGGAGTTGCTGGTATGCCTGAGACATGTCTAGTTTGGTGAATTTCTGTCCCCCCCCAGTACTGCCAACAAGTCCTCAGTTTTTGGAATTGGGTAGTTATCCATCTTAGACACTGGATTCATGGTAACTTTATAGTCCCCACATATTCTAGTTGTTTTGTCTGGTTTAAGTATAGGAACTATGGGAGCGGCCCACTCGGAAACTCACAGGCTCTATGATGCCTTCCTTCTCTAATCTAACCAACTCTGTCTCAACTTTGTCCTTGAGGGCATATGGCAGAGGCCTGGCTTTGAAATACCTTGGCTTGGCCTCGGGGTCAACAGAGATCTTTGCTGTAGCTCCCACTAAACTGCCCAGCTCACCTTAAACACCTCTCCGTGTTGTGAGAGTAGCTCACTCAACTCCTGCTGCTGACCTGTATGTAGTCTGAAAATGGCCCTCCAGTCTAGCCTAATGGCCTCTAGCCAATTTATCCCCAAGATATTTGGCCCCTCCCCTCTTACCACTATCAATGGCAACATTCTGGTCTGCCCCTTGTAACTGACTTGTGTGTACATCTTGCCTAGCACCCCTACACTATCTCTGGTGTACATATACAGCTTTGTTCTTGTATGGTGGAGTTTCCCCCCTCCCATCTTCCTGTATGTTTTCTCATTCACTATAGTCAGGCTTGCCCCAGTGTCTACTTCAAACTCAATGTTGCATCCATTCACTGCCATCTGCTCTCTGTATGGCTCTACTCTTTTTTCATCATCGATATTGTACATCATGTGGGCATACTCCTCTTCCTCTTCTTCCAGTCTGTGGCGCGCTATGGCTTCTACCATACGGACTTGTGGTCACGATTGATCAGATAGCTGGTTGGCTTGGTTCCACGATTGAAAATCTTCAATCAGTATCCCTGCACACCGCACTGGTCACTATACATATACACACTGTACATACAAACTTTAAAGTTACCATTTAAATACATTTGTAAATATTACACTTAATTATTCATTCAATTCAACCATAACATTTCTGTGACCTTTTGGGATGTTTGCTTTGGTATTGTAAATGTATGTTTCCCATGCCAATAAAGCCCTTTGAATTGAAGTAAAATATAGAAGACATACAGATAGTTATCCATTCATACTTGGATGGATGGATGGATGGATAGATGGATAGGGATTTATGTTAGTGAAAATGTGCTTTACTGAGACAGGAAGGGTGTAATCTTACCAGTCTCAATATGCTCTCCTGTGAAATGTATCGCAATCCCAATATTTGTACATGTTTGGCATGGCTTGGACTTGAGCATTCCCCTGGCACTTGTTTTCACTGCTCCCACGGAGCACTATGTGCAAGTCATGCCAGATGCCTACAAATAGATGGACTCCACTTTGCGTGTGTAAACTGTAGAATAATTAGGCATTACAATCAGGTGAAGAAATATGAACACATGCTCATTTCTCAGATTTCCAGAATCTATTTGGCTGCGCTCACGCTATATTGTTAGAAGTAGGCCTAGGCTATATTGTTATAAGTAGGCCTAGGCTATATTGTTATAAGTAGGCCTAGGCTATATTGATGGTAGGCCTAGGCTATATTGATAGAAGTAGGCATAATCTATATTGTTAGAAGTAGGCCTAGGCTATATTGATAGAAGTAGACCTAGGCTATATTGTTAGAAGTAGGCATAGGCTATATTGATAGAAGTAGGCCTAGGCTATATTGATAGAAGTAGGCCTAGGCTATATTGTTAGAAGTAGGCCTAGGCTATATTGATAGAAGTAGGCTTAATCTATATTGTTAGAAGTAGGCTGGGCCTGACTGCCCCCCTGATCAAAAAGTCAAACTGCGCATATGAACATCATGTCACTAGAGAGACAGAAACAGCAGGATCCAGAGATGGTAAGGGACTGTGGTAGAACTAACAGAAGGAAGTTCATAGAGAAGCAGCTAGAAATGAATCCAGAGGCCTATAAACAATGAGATGCAAATAAAAAGGCTATGTTAAGGGAAAGACTTCATGAACAATTAAACAGGACAACAATAGGCAGGCTTTTCAGAGATTGTGTCAGGGATGGACCCATCTTTGCATGTGTAAACTGTAGAATAATTAGGCATTACAATCAGGTTAAGAAATATGAACACATGCTCATTTCTCATATTTCCAGAATCTATTCTTCTGCTCTCACTCAAAATAAACCATCTCTCCAGTCTTGAAAGTTTCCCTCCCTCCCTTCCTCCCTCCATACAGTCAGTCCCTACATCTCACCCACTTTTTCTCCCTCCCTCTCTTCCTTCATCCTTCCTTCCTCCTGTCTCTCCCTCCCTCACCTGTTTGTTCTTTATGAAACCACCCCCTCTCTCCCCCAGGTATGTGAACTGTGCCCGTACTGAGGAAGAGCAGAACCTGGTAGCGTTTCAGTACCGTGGAGGGATCCTGTTTCGCGGCTGCTGGCTGTCGGGGAGGAGCTGCTGGTCTGGTACGGACAGGAGTACAGATACAAGAGCATCTCCTTCAACTACGTCTGGGAAGAAAAGAGCACCGCTAGAGGTATCTGTCCTCAACTCTTCTTCCCTCTGTCTTCTCCATCTCTCTCTCATCCACCTCTTTCCTTAAAGCTGAAAGAACAAGAGGTCTGCTGGTCATAATAATAACTGCTGTCCAAGTAGCTCTCCTCTACCGTCCTTCCTCTCCTCTGTCTTTTTCCCATGGTGCCAGCCAGCAGGCAAGACATGGGCATACAGCGTGAAATTCAGGACACTGAACAGGATACAGATGGCACTATGTCATGAACTGCAATGGTGCCTGTGCAAATCGCTGTTGTGAGGCACGCAAATTGCCAATATTAGGCAGGCACACTAGCTCAGAACAAAATGGAATGCTGTTAGTTGCCATGGAACATGGTAGCTTGACTTATCTTTAGGAGTGCTAGCTTACTCTAGCTATCTAAGGTAGCTATTGCCGTGGGCTTCAATGTATTCATGCTTGTTTTCTCTCCTTTCTCCTCTTTTCTTTTTCTCACTCCTCTCTCTCCGCTGTCGCTCTCCTTCACTCGAGCTCAGCCAGAGGAACCTCTTGCATATCTTTCTCTCTCCTGTCCTCAATCTGAAGTTGTGGTGTCGTCGTGTTTCGCCCCCCACTAGTTACATACGTATAAACACTCTATACAGTATTTGCACTTGTAATACAGGTGTGAGAATCCTTTTTAATGTTTGTCTCTTTCTCTTTCACTCTCCCAGGAGTGATGTCAGACTTGTCCCAGACTCAGGTGTTCTCCTGCTCTGTGTGCCCATTCACCTACACCTCCCAGATCTACCTCAACAAGCACCTCAAGAGGAGCCATGACAACCTCTACGTCTCTCTCTCTCGTCTCTCGAGCAGACAGATCAGACCAGAGATTCTCTCCTTCTCCTCCTCCTCTCAATCACTCCCTATCACCACCTCCAACACCCCCCTCACCCCAGCTCCCGCCCAGAGACAGAGAGACACAGACAAGACAAGACCGTACCACTGTGAACAGTGTGGGAAGAACTTCCCTACGTCAGGAAATTTAAAGAAACACCTGCGTGTTCATACAGGAGAGAGGGCATACCACTGTGACCAGTGTGGAAAGAACTTCACTAGGTCAGAAAATTTAAAGACACACCAGCGTGTTCATACAGGAGAGAAGCCATACCACTGTGTCCAGTGTGGAAAGAACTTCACTACGTCAGAACAATTAAAGATACACCAGCGTGTTCATACAGGAGAGAAGCCATACCACTGTGACCAGTGTGGGAAGAACTTCACTACGTCAGGAGAGTTAAAGACACACCAGCGTGTTCATACAGGAGAGAAGCCATACCACTGTGTCCAGTGTGGAAAGAACTTCACTACGTCAGAACAATTAAAGATACACCAGCGTGTTCATACAGGAGAGAAGCCATACCACTGTGACCAGTGTGGGAAGAACTTCACTAGGTCAGGAGAGTTAAAGACACACCAGCGTGTTCATACAGGAGAGAAGCCATACCACTGTGACCAGTGTGGGAAGAACTTCACTACGTCAGGATATTTAAAGACACACCAGCGTGTTCATACAGGAGAGAAGCCATACCACTGTGACCAGTGTGGGAAGAACTTCACCGACTCAGGAAAGTTAAAGAGACACCAGCGTGTTCATACAGGAGAGAAGCCATACCACTGTGACCAGTGTGGAAAGAACTTCACTACGTCAGAACATTTAAAGATACACCAGCGTGTTCATACAGGAGAGAAGCCATACCACTGTGACCAGTGTGGAAAGAACTTCACTAGGTCAGGAGAGTTAAAGAAACACCAGTGTGTTCATACAGGAGAGAAGCCATACCACTGTGACCAGTGTGGAAAGAACTTCACTACGTCAGGAGACCTAAAGATACACCAGCGTGTTCATACAGGAGAGAAGCCATACCACTGTGACCAGTGTGGAAAGAACTTTACTGCGTCAGGAAATTTAAAGAAACACCAGCGTGTTCATACAGGAGAGAAGCCATACCACTGTGACCAGTGTGGAAAGAACTTCACTACGTCAGAACATTTAAAGATACACCAGCGTGTTCATACAGGAGAGAAGCCATACCACTGTGACCAGTGTGGAAAGAACTTCACTAGGTCAGGAGAGTTAAAGAAACACCAGTGTGTTCATACAGGAGAGAAGCCATACCACTGTGACCAGTGTGGAAAGAACTTCACTACGTCAGGAGACCTAAAGATACACCAGCGTGTTCATACAGGAGAGAAGCCATACCACTGTGACCAGTGTGGAAAGAACTTTACTGCGTCAGGAAATTTAAAGAAACACCAGCGTGTTCATACAGGAGAGAAGCCATACCACTGTGACCAGTGTGGAAAGAACTTCACTACGTCAGAACATTTAAAGATACACCAGCGTGTTCATACAGGAGAGAAGCCATACCACTGTGACCAGTGTGGAAAGAACTTCACTAGGTCAGGAGAGTTAAAGAAACACCAGTGTGTTCATACAGGAGAGAAGTCATGGCTATAGCCTTAGGCATGGATTACACTACTGCGTTTTTCTGAGTTTTCGCCTGCCTTTGCGCCTAGCAATTACAATACCGAGGCCAAAATGAGGCTCGAACCCGGAGGCAGATCGATACGTCCGGGGCCACGTTTTGGTGCTTGAAATCCGGCGATGCGTTCTAGTGTAAAAGGCAGATCTGGAGGCCTTTGGAAAAAAAACTATAGGAATAGGGCTACACTGTAACGCTGTATTCACTTCACCTTATAACAATCAAACAGATGATTCATGAGTTTGAGCTACATAGTATCTTACTGTATACTATAGTTAATCAGACAAGCAGATAATATCGTAGGAGGAATTTAACTGTATTCCATGTTTGCAGGTTCCACCCAAAGAGAAGACATTTCAAATCATAACCTACACAAGAGTAGACACCTCAATTATCTTGTTAAAAGAAAAGAAACTAGCAAAAAGTTTTCTTGTTAAACCTTTTTATTGAGCTATCGCTATATAAGATATAAATTGAGATATGCAGCTACACGTGTGGGTAGGATCCCTTGCTCAGTCTTTTGTGTTCCCGACAAACAGCAACTTGATCACACCTGTCTGAACTTCCCAGCACTCCTGCCCTTTTCTTTTTCAATAATATCTCTATTCAATACTCCAATTCAGTCCAAATGTTCCAATGTATTGTTCACAATCATTGTGTACAATCAGTTTGTTTTAAGTCCTTCATCCATTCCCTCACGATATAGCTCCCATATTATGACGTAATATGTTTTTACGAATATGCCAACTATCTGTCCCGCATGGTGTCGTTCTAAAACATCACCATCAAGAGATGAATAAGCCTACTATTTTAAACCGCACCACAGATATGAGCAAACATGATTTAGGTTACCTATTAGGCCAGTAAAAGCAGATGTTTGCTTTTGCAAAAGAACCCCTCAAATATGTTATACAGTTTAATCTGGAATAATATTCTGAAGTCAGATCTGTAATCATTCTACAAGCAATTGGTTTATTCGGGTGAACCACTGAGTGTGTTTACATGCACTCAATAAACCTTGCTTAAACAGAATATTGACAATGGCCATGCAAACATCAATAAACCGTTTGAATAAACGGAATATGGGCATATAACGAATATTAAAAAAAACGAAGTCCCCTGGTTTATTCCTTTTCCAAACCGAATATTGGGTCATGTATACGCTTATCGGTTTATTCCCACCAAAAGGAACATGAATTTGTGCTTTGCGCATGTTTTATTCGCAAGGAATCTTGGTTCTAGATTGCTGAACTAACGTTAGCCATTCTCAAAATGCAATACAACACAAATATATAGTATATTTCATAGGTAGGCCTACAGTTTATTTTATTCTGCAAAATCAATTGTTATTTTTAAACAAACTAGTTTTGTACTGACTTCTATTTGTTGCTGCTGTAATGATTGTATTTCTGCTTATGTTCTCTCCTGTTCTGTGATTGTATTTATGTATTTCCCACCAATCCTAGCTGCGAATCTTCATCCAAAGGGCCCGGGGGGCTCTGGTGTGAACGAGTGGCATATGAAAGAGAGCCACAGCACCGGCGTTTAACATTTCCTCTCGTTTTTTCCTTTCAGTAAGGAAGTGAATGAGGAGGAGTGTGAAGTGGTGTTGCTGGATGAGAGCAAGCACTAGCGCACCACAAACATATTGCTATCGTTTCCATTCTTTGCTGTCTGGGGAGATGGGCTAAACAGGAAGAAGAAACGCGCCGAAAAACTTTCATTGCGATGATGTTCTCCGTGCATCGCTGGTTTAAATTCGGAATATACCGAATGATTACAATTACCATACAGGAATATTCCTTTTTGCTTGCGCATGCAAACTCCTTATTCCTAATGTTTCAATAACCGGAATATGGACAATAAACCGAATATTGAGTGCATGTAAACGTAGTCAGTGATAAAAAATCTAAATAGGAATTGGAGTTTGGATTACTGGAGAAAATGAAAAGAGGAACATGAGGAAGATCCTTGGTGAACTGAATAATACGGCAGGCCTTATCCTATAGGCCTATGGAATGCTGTTCAGGAAGTTGGGTGAATGAATAGATTTAATTTTGTCCTCTGGGTAAAAGTCAATTGCTTTAAAAACATGAAAGAATAAAACCAAAAGGTACTGCAACACGAAGTAGATGAAATGGTGATTGCATAGGGAACTGTTTAAATTAATTCCAATATACCTGGTTGAGTTCATGGTTTACAACCATTCATCTCTTACAATATACATGAATAAATTATCAGATGAACAGTAGTAATGGTAGGCTATAATATTGTTACCACAGCAGTGCAGATTGCAATTAGAGATTAGAATAAGTAGAGTATCTTTTTGGATTTGAGATTATTTTAAAAGCAGGGGATGGGCTCCACACATGGAATACAAACTGGGATGGAAATGTATTTGTTGGTGACTGTTGGCGTTGGTTGGATGGTATTTTAAACTAACTTTTCAGAATGTTTTTTTTTTTTTTTTTTCATTAGCCTTTTTAATAAACATTGTATAACCTGAGAGAGGTACTGTAGAGTGTGTTCATTTGTGTTCCTGCCTCAGTATCCAATCCTGGACTGACCCCTCCTCAGTATTCAACCCTGGACTGACCCCTCCTCAGTATCCAACCCTGGACTGACCCCTCCTCAGTATCCAACCCTGGACTGACCCCTCCTCAGTATCCAACCCTGGACTGACCCCCCCTCAGTATCCAACCCTGGACTGACCCCCCCTCAGTATCCAACCCTGGACTGACCCCTCCTCAGTATCCAACCCTGGACTGACCCCTCAGTATCCAACCCTGGACTGACCCCCCCCTCAGTATCCAACCCTGGACTGACCCCACCTCAGTATCCAACCCTGGACTGACCCCCCCCTCAATATCCAACCCTGGACTGACCCCCACCTCAGTATCCAACCCTGGACTGACCCCACCTCAGTATCCAACCCTGGACTGACCTCACCTCAGTGTCTCTGCATGCCTCTTCCATTGCTCCCAGGGAGAGTCATGCAGGTGTCTGGTTGGTGTTCATAGACCTTTGTTGACTTTCGTTGTCTTTTATTATTGCCCTTATTAAGCTCTGCGTTGTGTTTTGATTACAATAAAAGACGGCCCCAGATCTCACAATACCACACAGTCCAGTGTCCCTTCTTTAGGTGTATTCCAAATCAATCTCTCCAACACAGGATTTGAGCGACATCAAAAGCTGTTTATTACAGAAGGTTTAACATACAAAAGACGGTGGCATATAGTCTAATGTACAGCTGACCTGTCTGTATGCTGTCTGGACTCAAATCAAATCATCTGAGCTCGAGCACGGTTCTTATGTGGTTTGAGTGCCCCCACCCCCCCCCCCCCCGTCTCTTCTCCGATAAGACTGTCTTTCTGGTCTCTTCTGTGGCCTTGTTTTGTCAAGTCAACCTACGCCGCCTTGGCGCTAACCACAACAATTGCTGTTTGGCACAGAGTGTACCAGCCATGGAATGTCATCTTTATCTCATAAGTCTATGGAAGAGGGTCACCATTTCTTACAGAAAGCTCCAGCTACAGCCATACTCAGAGGTCAATCATTATAATTAGGAACAGCTAACAGGATCAGATTAAACCAATATTTCTCTGAAAATCAACCAATATTCAACACCTTCCAACACCAAAGTGAAAATAATTCCTCAATGGGACTGAGGAATGGGGAGTAAGGGGGTAACGGTGTATCCACCTGTGAAGTTATGTATGGTGGTTGGTGAACCAGTCCCAGACCAGAGCAGCCCGGTGGAAACTAACATGATCCCACATGACAACAAACCTGGGCTGCTCTGCTCCATCCTGTACAACTGCTTTATATAGAGCACCAGATATGTCATTGTGAGTGGAGTGCACTTCTAAAGCATAGAGCGCTTTACAATATCTTCTCTCATTCACTCACCAATGGTGGCCAGCTGGTGTTAGCCTGCTCTTTGGGATAAATTAGTGTCTTACTCAAGAACACGTCAACGAAGCAGAGGAGATAGCTGGAATTGAACTGGAGGCTCCCAGACGGCTACTCTACCTCCTGAGCTGCTGCCGCCTCCTCAGAACGTGATCATGTGTGCAGTACTGGATGGACCTAGGGTGGCATGGTGATGGAGAACTCCTTGCAGATGTAGGAACCTCTTGAAAATGTTTTCAGCCCTCAAAGGCCATATCTAGGTTTTTGCAGGTTGATAATCAATCTAGTAATTATATTCCGTAAACTAAGGCATGTTTAAATGATTTTATCGTGAGCTCACAAGGTATGTCTGATCTCCAGAGCAGGGATATCAGAGTACAAATGTGGTCAGAAAACAATGAGTCTCAAACTTCAGCCAAAATGACCATCTTAAGACCTCCTCCTCCTTATCTCTCTGGGCTAGTGGAAAGGGCTCTCCCCCTCCCCCAACTTAACATTCTTGAAGCTCACAGACCAGCTCCCACACACCACAAAACACTGATTCTTCTTCCAGGAACACAAGGTGATATTTCCCCCACGCTGCCCAGGGACATTCACAACAGCTCTTTGTCCTGTAACATCTGGGCCCCGACGCCTGGTTTTAGATAGATTGAATCCAGCTTCATCAATGAAAATGAGGTCATGACGCTGTGCAGCTGCGCCAGTGTAAATCACACAAGTCAACTGCTGGCACGTTGCATGTCTGTGACTGATAAATCGTCAATGACGTGTAAATGGTTGAAATTCATGTTGAAATGAAGCCCCCTCTTTTCTCTTTATTTCTGGGGATAAATTGTATGTCTGTATATAGATAAACAAATAGACAGGTACGTAGGTGTGTATAAATATACACAGTATGCATGATTATGTTCGGTTAAAAATATATAATCTGTTGACAGGAAACCAAGAGGTACAAGAGAGTGGAAGAGAGGGGACAGGAGGAGAGGACATAGAGATGAGAGGGGAGATACCTGATGTTAGCCAAAGAGACACTACATTAATTAGATCCTGGCAAGTTTGAAAAATAATGTGGATGGATGGATGGATGGATGGATGGATGGGTGGGTGGGTGGGTGGGTGTGTGGGTGTTTATAGCTTATGTTTATGTTTTGTTAATTTGTGGACAGGAGATGAAAAAGGACACCACAGTGGAGGAGAGGTGACAGGAGGAGACCAACATGGACAAAAGACAGGAGGAGAGGTGACAGGAGGAGACCAACATGGACACCACAGTGGAGGAGAGGTGACGGGAGGAGACCAACATGGACAAAAGACAGGAGGAGAGGTGACAGGAGGAGACCAACATGGACATCAGAGTGGAGGAGGCCAGGCTGGGAGAGAGGTGACCGGAGGAGCTAGTCTCATGTTTCTAATAGATGGTGTGTTCTCATCAACATTCACTTAAGTTGTGTCCTCTCTGGATGACCTCCACTGCTCTCAGTTAAAGATGATATTAATCCAATATGATGTGTGTTCTTTATAGATCTAGCCTCTTAATTCTGCTCTCAAAGTGCACCAGATTGAAGCACCACAACTAAATGACCTCGGTATTACAAAAATCCTGCGCACGGCCCTGGTCCTGAATGTTTCAGAGGGCAGATGATAACCTTCTAAGCAAGGAGCAGGTGTTCATAATTCTGTCTGCATCACTACACTGAGGTGACATTTTGGTTGTACCGTCTGATCACAACACTAACTGTTCTAATTTTTAACCTATCTGTCTACATATCTGTCTGTCTGTCTCTCTCTATCTTTCATTGTCTGCCCCTGTTTTATTATTGTATCCGAGGCTTCACGTTTGGTGATGGGACCTCAGTGGGTGAGAGCAGACATGCTGAATAGACATAAAGATCTAGGCATGGGCAGCATCTTTCCATCCATTTAAAAATAAATATGTATTATTTTATGACAACCCACATTCAGTCTAGCCCTAACCCTAACCTCTTAGAGTGCAGGAAGTGTCGGCCAGCTGTGTCATGTGTGTGTGTCTCCATTCTCAGCGTCAGTACATCCAGTTTGATAGTTCACCTGGGCCAGTAGACTAAGCAGAGCCTCGACCCAAACAAGGTGTCCTGAATGGTCTCCCAGGTCCGCCTTGTAGAACTGAACTGTCAGCCCAGTGTTTCAGTGTGGTCTACAAGCTATTCAATAAAACCTGGAGAAAATTATCTGTATCTTGTCTTTACACTTACAGCACACATGCTGCACAAATGATAACCTTAATTGTATGACACTTGTTTTGTCAAATGCACAAGGGTATCTCTAACTTGGCTAGACTGTGGATGTGGTGACTAGTCCAGGCCAGTCAGCATGGTATAAGATGCATACAGGTGAGCGGAAGCTGAAACGCTTGTTCCTTGGCTAGGCCCAAGGCAGCTTGCGAGCAGGGTCAGGCCTGTGCCGGGAGGTCAGTACATTAGAACCCCCTTAGGCGGGCTGTATGTATCCTAAGTTCTCAAACTTATATTTGTGGTATAGAAAGGTAGAACTTGCTTGGTTGATTATGTAAGTGTGTGTGTGTGGGGTGCTGTTGATTTTCCTCCACACATCTCTCAGCCATATGTTTCCCCTTTGTGGATCTGAAAATGGTGATAGGGGTTAAATTAGGTTGCTAAGAGAACTGCTAGTCACCAGAAGCATTCAAGAACATAACCCGTGCTGGAATACTAGTGTATGAACAAATCAATACAAGTAGAGCACATCTACTGACAGGCTGGCTGAATGACTAGAAGACTGACTTGGGACCTCCACTGAGGGCATCCCAGTCCTGGCTATGGATCAGTAGTGATGCTCCCCTGCCCCTGTAGTCCAGGCACAGCGGAGCTGTGGATATCGTAGTATTTAGTACACACACGTACACACAGACACATCAGTCCACATCCGGCTTAGGCCTGGACCTGATGCTCTTAGCCTTTCTTGCTCCGAAAATTTAATTTAATATTATTTATTGTTCTTTAAATGTTCTTAGCCATTAGACATATTCCAGGAGCTTGCCCCAGGTTGATTGCATTTAATAGTGCATATACAGAAATATAATTTTAATTCTATTGGCATTTGGTGAAGAGAAAAGGGGTGAATCTCACACATATTGCAACAGAAAATCTGACGTGTATTAATCAAATCAATCAATCAAAGCTTTATTTGTATAGCGCATTTCATACCCAGAGGCAACACAATGCGCTTTACAGAGAACAAGGGAGGTGGGCATAGGACCCACTCTCAACATATTCCAGAGGGAAGCAAAAAAACAGTAATCACCCGGCTTGTCCCTGTCCAGACGGACTTACCACCAGCTCCACAAGAACTTCTTAAGATCATCAGATGCACCTGCAAGACAGACTGCAGCAGCCTGAGGTGCACATGCAAGAAACATGGCCTTGAGTGTTCTGTTGCATGTAGCAGCTGTAAAGGATCAGGGTGTACAAATTCACATCAGGCGGCATGTGATGATGAAGATGATGATGAATGCAAGTTATTATTATTATTATCATCCTGCTCATGTTCTCTTCTCTCCTGAAGTGGACCCTCTAATCGTGTGTGTGTGTGTGCGCGCGCACGCACGTGTGATTTTCTCCCACAGGTATCTGAAGTGGACCCTCTAGCACCTGGCTGCTCTGCTATGGACGGTTCTACGTCTCAGACTGTCCTCTCCAGGGTTCTACTGTTCTCTACAGGGCTGTAGACTGTTCTCCAGGGTTCTACTGTTCTCTACAGGGCTGTAGACTGTTCTCCAGGGTTCTACTGTTCTCTACAGGGCTGTAGACTGTTCTCCAGGGTTCTACTGTTCTCTACAGGGCTGTAGACTGTTCTCCAGGGTTGTAGACTGTCCTCTCCAGGGTTCTAGACTCTTGAGCTATTTGATTAATACACGTCAGATTTTTTGTTGCAATATGTGTGAGATTCACCCCTTTTCTCTTCACCAAATGCCAATTGAATTAAAAATATATTTCTGTATATGCACTGTGATGCATCCTATAGTTTCTGGTTGATTGGGGACAGTGTTGTGTGGACATCAGACAAGAAAACATGCATAAACCTTTTTCTTTTACATAGGCGAAAATTGGAAATTGGTATATTTGTCACATACCTTCCATCTGCATTTTTCATTACTTTCCACCACTGGGATTTTGGGGGACTAACTGATATGTTATAAAGAACATATGTATGACACTAAAACAGTTGAATTAATTTCTGTTGCAATTTGTTCAAGGTTATGTCATAAAATGCCTGGACTATAGGGGCAGGGGAGCATCACTACTGATCCATAGCCAGGACTGGGATGTCCTCAGTGGAGGTCCCAAGTCAGTCTCCCAGTCATTCAGCCAGCCTGTCAGTAGATGTGCTCTACTTGTATTGATTTGTTCATACACTAGTATTCCAGCACAGGTTATGTTCTTGAATGCTTCTGGTGACTAGCAGTTCTCTTAGCAACCTAATTTAACCCCTATCACCATTTTCAGATCCACATAGGGGAAACATATGGCTGAGAGATGTGTGGAGGAAAATCAACAGCACCCCACACACACTTACATAATCAACCAAGCAAGTTCTACCTTTCTATACCACAAATATAAGTTTGAGAACCTAGGATACATACAGCCCGCCTAAGGAGGTTCTAATGTACTGACCTCCCGGCACAGGCCTGACCCTGCTGGCAAGCTGCCTTGGGCCTAGCCAAGGAACAAGCGTTTCAGCTTCCGCTCACCTGTATGCAGCTTATACCATGCTGACTGGCCTGGACTAGTCACCACATCCACAGTCTAGCCAAGTTAGAGATACCCTTGTGCATTTTACAAAACAAGTGTCATACAATTAAGGTCATCATTTGTGCAGCATGTGTGCTGTAAGTGTAAAGACAAGATACAGATCATTTTCTCCAGGCTTTATTGAGTAGCTTGTAGACCACACTGAAACACTGGGCTGACAGTTCAGTTGTACAAGGCAGACCTGGGAGACCATTCAGGACACCTTGTTTGGGTCGAGGCTCTGCTTAGTCTGCTGGCCCAGGTGAACTATCAAACTGGATGTACTGACGCTGAGAATGGAGACACACACACATGACACAGCTGGCCGACACTTCCTGCACTCTAAGAGGTTAGGGTTAGGGCTAGACTGAATGTAGGTTGGCATAAAATAATACATATTTATTTTTAAATGGATGGAAAGATGCTGCCCATGCCTAGATCTTTATGTCTATTCAGCATGTCTGTTCTCACCCACTGAGGTCCCATCACCAAACGTGAAGCCTCGAAAACAATAATAAAACAGGGGCAGACAATGAAAGATAGAGAGAGAGAGAGACAGATAGATATGTAGACAGATAGGTTAAAAATTAGAACAGTTAGTGTTGTGATCAGACGGTACAACCAAAATGTCACCTCGTGTAGTGATGCAGACAGAATTATGAACACCTGCTCCTTGCTTAGAAGGAGGTTATCATCTGCCCTCTGAAACATTCAGGACCAGGGCCGTACGCAGGATTTTTGTAATACCGAGGTCATTTAGTTGTGGTGCTTCAATCTGGTGCACTTTGAGAGCAGAATTAAGAGGCTAGATCTATAAAGAACACACATCATATTGGATTAATATCATCTTTAACTGAGGGCAGTGGAGGTCATCCAGAGAGGACACAACTTAAGTGAATGTTGATGAGAACACACCATCTATTAGAAACATGAGACTAGCTCCTCCTGTCACCTCTCTCCCAGCCTGGCCTCCTCCACTCTGATGTCCATGTTGGTCTCCTTCTGTCACCTCTCTTCCACTGTGGTGTCCATGTTGGTCTCCTCCTGTCACCTCTCTTCCACTGTGGTGTCCATGTTGGTCTCCTCCTGTCACCTCTCTCTTCCACTCTTGTCCATGTTGGTCTCCTCCTGTCACCTCTCCTCCACTGTGGTGTCCATGTTGGTCTCCTCCTGTCACCTCTCCTCCACTGTGGTGTCCATGTTGGTCTCCTCCTGTCACCTCTCCTCCTGTGTTTTGTCCATGCTGGTCTCCTCCTGTCACCTCTCCTCCACTGTGGTGTCCATTTTCATCTCCTGTCCACAAATTTACAAAACATAAACATAAGCTATAAACACACACACCCACCCACCCACCCATCCATCCACATTATTTTTCAAAACTTGCCAGGATCTAATTAATGTAGTGTCTCTTTGGCTAACATCAGGTCTCACCTCTCATCTCTATGTCCTCTCCTCCTGTCCCCTCTCTTGTACCTCTTGGTTTCCTGTCAATAAATTATATATTTTTAACAGAACATAATCATGCATACTATGTATATATATATACACACCTACCTGTCTATTTGTTTATCTATATAAGCGGCACACCTGATTAATAACTTCCATCCAATGGTATAGGACAGGAAATAAGGATGCCTGTAGAATTTCAGGAAGTAGTGGAGCTTGTGCAAAGAGCCTAATTACTTGGCAACACCAAACGCCCAGTGTTTACATGAGAAAATAAATATGATAGATTTCTTTGTAGAAGCACTGCTCTGTTTGTGCATGTGCGCAGGTACACCGCTTTGCTAATGTTAACTTGGGTCAAGAATAGCCTACACCTACAACCGTTTCAGGCGAAATGAGTTTTTGATTGACAAGACGATTGTCAGCCTCTGATTGGCCAAAGTAGAAATTGATTGACAGTTGACCCGCCCCCTCGAAGTCTCCAGGCCTGCAGAGTCTGAACAGTGAAACGCGTCATTGTTCCCGGCTTTCACCGATTGGTTAAGAGCATTGAAAAGACTAGCAGTCACGACCAAAAGTGTATATAAATTGTGTTCGTAATTTGTGTCTCTCTCTACCAAGCCCCCAGGATTCGAAATCTAAAGTGAAGGCCTATTGAACCGCGCCATCTTGGCTAGATTTGTAGTCACTTGGCTATTTCCGGTGACTTTTGACTTGCGCAGTTGAGTTTCTCTGGCCGACGCGCGTCCACGAAAAAGTTCACATTTATCTGAAATGTAGACGCGCGTTCCCGGCTCTCTCGGCTCTCCCCGCTTTGATTTAGCAATGAAAACCGGCTTGCATATTAACCTGTTTTTGTCAAATATATCAATTGGAGAAATTATTTTTTGATCCTGGCATCTTAGTTTTAACAGGTTAAATATAATTGAACATGTTTTGTTTGCTAGTGGATGGTATTCATTCCGTTCGCGATAACGTTATTGCAGCCAGGCTAAATTCCTCCAGGGAGCCAGTGACAGGCGAGTTGAAGAGCTTCACTCCCCGCCAGCAGGAGCTCTGGCCGCGGCTACCGCATCTCGGATAACCCGCTGAGTTCCTGGCTGCTATTTCACACTCGCCCTTGATCAATCCCAATACCGATCCATGGTAACAATGAATCAATCGTTCAGATCAGATCGGAAGTGCTGCATGCATGTTACAACATCATTGTTACCTTTATTAACATAACCATAGCCTACATTTATCTCTCTAACGTTAGGCTATCCATCTTACACCAGTCGGCCATTCGATAAATGGAAGCGGTGAACGCCAACGTTGACTGAAAACACCCAAACTCAGTGTATCGTTTCATCTTCATGCTACACATCAACTCCTTTACATTGTATGTGAATAAATTCCTGTTATTCTAAAAATATCCCATTTCTGTCCATTCCTGGAAAAGGCTAATAATTGCTGTCAAATGATCACTCCAGTTTATCACCGTATCCCACTACCATTTCAACTATGCACAGGAGGTTGTCTTGTGGTCATTTTCATTAAAAAATGATTAGCCTGATCAGTTTGTTGTATGTATTAAGCCCTTTTTGAGCGGTATGCTTGTATTAATAGCTTATAGCTTGCCATACTCACCAACCTTGGGACCTCAGAAATAGGGAGCATTTCCAAACCAAATTGCGGGGGGGGGGGCATTAAAAGCATTACAAATTAGACATTAAAAGCATTAAAACGAAATGTGAAACATTATATATATATATATATATATATATATATATATGTGTGTATGGAGCAATTGTTTTTAATGTCCGACTTTTGTCTGTGCTGTTCAGTAAATGTGCATCTGTCCTAATTTATTGTAGCCTATCTATCTACTACACAACCTAGTTCAAATTTATGAATCTCCCGCGGAATTCAGGAGGGTTGGCAAGTAGGCTATGGTCACTGCTCCCCAGTAAAATTGAATAATTGAGGGGTTACTTACAGTACAAAAAAGTACAGCATTTGTAGAACTCGGATGATACTACATAAATTGCCATGCAAAGCCAGAGACTGTTGCTTGTAGACGACAAGACTGCTGTAACCATTCAAATGTGGAGGCTACACTGCATTGAAGGTGGGTTGGCTTACTTGACACAGAACACAGAAAACGGACACCACAAAAAAGGGCTTAAAGCGAGTCCTAAACAGCAGCAGGTCTGGTTGAGGTGTGAACTGGTCTCCTAAAAATGGCTTGAGCTGTGAGGATAAGAGGAGGCACACTGTTTCTGTTATTACATTTCAATAATAGAATATGACACACAAACCACATACATACACACATACACATACAGCCCGTCTTGGTTTAAAGCCCACTCACCAACGTCAAGGTGCAAGCCTATCGAGTGGGAACGCGAGACCAATCACGAACAGGACAAACTCAGACGGGACAACACAGCATACAAATAATCAAGGAATATGTATGTTGTCATGCTGTTTCACATTTCGTTTTAATGCTTTTAATGTCTAATTTGTAATGCTTTTAATGCCCCCCCCCCCCGCAATTTGGTTTGGAAATGATCACGCCGCGGGAGATTCATAAATTTGAACTAGGTTGTGTAGTAGATAGGCTACAATAAATTAGGACAGATGCACATTTACTGAACAGCACAGACAAAAGTCGGACATTAAAAACAATTGCTCCATACACACACATATATATATAAGACAATCTCCTGTGCATAGTTGAAATGGTAGTGGGATACGTTGATAAACTGGAGTGATCATTTGACAGCAATTATTAGCCTTTTCCAGGAATGGACAGAAATGGGATATTTTTAGAATAACAGGAATTTATTCACATACAATGTAAAGGAGTTGATGTGTAGCATGAAGATGAAACGATACACTGAGTTTGGGTGTTTTCAGTCAACGTTGGCGTTGACCGCTTCCAGCTATCGAATGGCCGACTGGTGTAAGATGGATAGCCTAACGTTAGAGAGATACATGTAGGCTATGGTTATGTTAATAAAGGTAACAATGATGTTGTAACATGCATGCAGCACTTCCGATCTGATCTGAACGATTGATTCATTATTACCATGGATCGGTATTGGGATTGATCAAGGGCGAGTGTGAAATAGCAGCCAGGAACTCAGCGGGTTATCCGAGATGCGGTAGCCGCGGCCAATGCTCCTGCTGGCGGGGAGTGAAGCTCTTCAACTCGCCGGTCACTGGCTCCCTGGAGGAATTTAGCCTGGCTGCAATAACGTTATCGCGAACGGAATGAATACCATCTACTAGCAAACGAAACATGTTCAGTTATATTTAACCTGTTAAAACTAAGATGCCTGGATGAAAAAATAATTTCTCCAATTGATATATTTGACAAAAACAGGTTAATATGCAAGCCGGTTTTCATTGCTAAATCAAAGCGGGGAGAGCCGAGAGAGCCGGGAACGCGCGTCTACATTTCAGATAAATGTGAACTTTTTCGTGGACGCGCGTCGGCCAGAGAAGCTCAACTGCGCAAGTCAAAAGTCACCGGAAGGCCAGAAAAGCACAACTGCGCAAGTCAAAAGTCACCGGAAATAGTCAAATGACTACAAATTTGCCAAGATGGCGCGGTTCAATAGGGCTTCATTGTTGATAGCGGCCAGTGAATGGAGTGGCTGTATCCAGTTCTTATAATACATCCATGCTCTCTACCTTGGAAACTTTTCACAGTTGAACATTGTTTGTCACGCCTGTAAAGATTCCCTACTCACTAGCCTTTCACTGTAGGCTACGACAATCCTCAATTCGGTAAGTTGTATGTTAATTTTCATTTTAGAAAGATTAGTGCGAAGCCGTTTGGGGCTTCGGTTTAGGAAGTGAACTTCGAATGAACAAGGGAGGGTTAGACGACTGTTTTTGAATTTGAGTCCAGGAGAGGGTTACTGTTCTTTTTAATTTGAGTCCAGGAGAGGGTTACTGTTCTTTTTAATTTGAGTCCAGGGGAGGGTCATATAGCTACACATTTGAATCGAAAACAGAATAGTTTATTCATCTTTTCGGAATTCAGCAAGCTGTTTTGTATGACCATGTTGAGAGGGAAGCGCGTGAAGCGAACATACCGACATGCGGTCTGTTTTCAGTGAATTTCTCTGTTGCTGGTCGTTGCTGCGTGCGTTCACTTCTTTTATTCGCTGGTGATATTAAGTGGAGAGCATGGCCGTATAACGTAATTCATAAGCATATCTAGAGGCCACCACCTGTGCTGACTCAAAACAAATTGCTGATGTGACCGGTCTGGTCTTGTACGCATGTGTTTCTGCATTGTGTATTAAATAGCTGGACCACTTATTGCTGCTGAAAGCTGATTTATTCTGGATAGAATAAACACACACACAGTTATACATTTGCACTGGCTGGTCAGGCATCAGATGGACCGCCAGCAACTGAGATTTACATGTTGCTATACAATTACTGTAATAAAGTCAAGGATGATACACTCAAAGTTATTTACTCTTTATTGCGTTCTGCACTTCAGACTCCATTACTACGCATTCTGGTGGTTATCTCCTTGCTGAACGTTACTTCCGGTCCCCCTCTACATTAAGCCCCTCTCCTTATATCACCTGACTGCCTGACTGAATATAACATACAACATGAATCAGAACATTACAACATTCCTCCCACCATAGTCTACAAAAATCCTTCTTTTATGTGCTGAACAAATTCACTTAAACCTAGTCTGATTATACGAGGGGATTATTCTGCCCCTGCTACCACTTAGTCCTTGAGATAACGTGGGTGCCTGTCTAACTCTCACTGGGTAACAATTTCCCAAAACCCCAATGTCTGGAGGCCCCGGTGCCACTGCATCTGGTGCTGGATTCTCTAGTTCTGCTGGCGGCACCAGTATGCCTGGATCCTCTGCTTCTTGTGGCGGTGCCCATACTACCTCGTGTGCCTGATTTTCTAGTTCTTGCTCTACTGTGTCCACAGGAACACTCTCCTCTTAGAGACAGGGGTCAGCCAGGTTGTGATCATAACATGGCCGTATCTGATCCTGATGTCGTCTCACCAGTTTCCCATCCAGTGTTTTCACTCTCCAAGAGACTGGACCGGTCCTCTCTATAAGTTGCCGGAATCCACTTCTGGCCTGAGTATCCCCTCACATAGACTGAATCAGACTCTTGTTAATAGCGAGGGACGCACCTGATCTAGCCAAGTCCTGATCTTGTGTTTCATGAGCAGCTCAGCTGGCGTGGCTCCCGTGGTGGTCTGGGGGGTTGATCTGTACTTGAACAGGAACCTGGATAGCTTTGTCTCCAAACTACCTTCCCCCATCTTCTTGAGTCCCTCCTTGACCACCCGCACCGCCCGCTCTGCACCGCCATTTGAGGACGGGTGGTATGGTGCTGTTGTGACATGCTGTATGCCATTCTTTTGTAGGAAGTTCTTGAACTCTGCACTGACCAGACTAGGCCCATTATCACTGACAATCACTGCAGGGGTGGCAAAAATGCTTCTCAGTCTCTCGATAGTCATGGATGAAGTAATAGACGACATTGGGTGAGCCTCGATCCATTTTGAATAGGCATCTACATGCTCACTTCCTTCTTTCTTCTTATGTATGGCTGCATTTCTGGGTTGTTGCAGTACTCTGAGGGCCAGGAGTCCTGCAGCAGCGCCTGATGTCCTCTGGACAGAATGGGGTCTCGCCGGGTCCCCTCCCATATCTGCGTTACTTGTAGTGGTGTGCCATTCATGTGCTCCATGAGCATTATGTAAAGGATTTTTATCCTTATTTTAGTTAGATTGTCAAAGAACACGCTGAGTGGTCGATCAAGCTGGTTTTAACAAAGTACAATAGTTTATTCTATGTTACGATTCTGCAGAAGCGGACCCTCGCACCGGAAGTGATTCCAGGCAAGAGTGAGACATGGGAGGAGGGTTCGTTGGTTTATACATTGAAAGAGGAAGTGACAGTTTCAGGGGGAAGGCAGGGAAGTGATGTCACACAGGGAGGGATCTGTAGTTCTGACAGACTGATCTATGAGAACGAACTACAAGGTTTAGAATTACAGTCCAGGGGGAAAACAGAACACACTGTTGAGACTTGAAATTCATTCACAATTCCCCACTTTGTGGATTAAATATCCACAACTATAATAGAAATGAAAGAATCAACAATGTGAAATCAAATTATAAAATAGGCCTATCATAAAAATAATCCAACATCTTTGGCAAAACCCTATTCTACACATATGGAAAGGAAGTAATCTATTTCTCCACTAGGTGGAGCATAATAAAGATTTAACAAACTCAAGTTATTTAACACACCAAGATCATTTTCTTCTCATATGCAATCACTTACCAAAACTCCTCACCTTAATTTGGCATAAGCAAGGTAAAAAGATACCATGATTATTAATCTAAGACATCATATATTCATGACTGAGTGGGAAAAACCCTATTTGTTTTAGAAGAAAACCCTTAAATTCAAATTAGAACCAACAGATTATGTATCAAAATATTCCAAATAGTCAATGTCAATGGCACAGACATCATTAAGATCTTGAATTGAATTAATAGTAAATTTAACTTTTTCTATCATTATTTAGGCAGCATAGGCATATCTGGAACAGCATTTAAACATACACTTAAGAATATTTAGAAAATAATAACGATGAAGAACATGCATACAATTGAAAACACACATATTTGAGAATATCCAGGACTTGCAAAAGCATTCCATTTAGGAACATTATCTAAGATCTGAATACCTTTATCGTTTTCTTCATGGAACTCAATGTAGCATTGGGATCTGAACTAACCGAACAGCAGATATAGCCAGTATTATCTCTAAGGGAAGTCTATTTTGTAGCACCATCTTTTCCATGTAATTTACTTCTGTAGCTAAGGCTGAAATTACTTGGTATTGTGCGATCATGTGTCATGCGTTCATGAGAGAAATAATATACTGAAACTAAATAGAAAATTCGAGACAGCTCTATGGTGTCTAGTTTGATTGCTGATGAATTCCCTGCATTTGAGTGTGATCAATCTTCTTAATCCTGGACATTACATGAGCAAGATAACATTCATATGACACTGTTGCAATTTAAAGTTGAATACGCTATTTCCCTATAGCTCAAAAAAATACACCATTTGGAATGGCTCTCTGAACCTTAATTTCACATCTCATAAATCTGCTTAAAACATTAATTTGTCCTAATCTATGTGTTGTATCTGAAAATATTAATACATGCTGTGATGTATTGAAGAGGTCACTTCAAATTGTTTAACTCGCTTTTCAAGTTCAGCCCTGTGGATGCAATTCTGTTAGGCTTCATTTTAATACTTGGTTGATGTAGTTAGGTGCATAGCAGTTAAACACAGTTAAACACAGTCCCCTGAGAATAGTCTGGAACAGCTCTACAAAGATCAACTTTATAATTATGAATTTTCAATACTTCTATACCCACTCTAAACTAAACTCCAGTCACAGTTTCAACAGTATAACCTGGAAATCTCTGTTGCTTTCAAATCTTATATATGCAGAATGTAGTATTTTCCATTCATCTTCGTCTCAACAGTCAAGTGGAGTGCAACATTCAAATAGGACAAACGCTTGTCCACGTTGCCATAATGATCCTGGGAAGGAGGTGACAGGCAAGGTCCCTTCTTTCAATAGCTCCTCCTCAGAGGAAGCCACAGTGTGGTGGCCCATGATTGTGTTTTGCTGAAGTGGTGGTCAGAGTTGTCCTCCTGACAGCAATGAGGAAAAGTAGTGCGTTATTCTTTGTCTGATTTCTCATCTGAGACCAGAGAGTGAGCTTTCGCCCTGGTGGTGACACAGGATATTGCATCCTGGTTGTTGGAATTCTCAGGCCGGGTGGCCTCGTCCTGGTTTGGAACCAGCCTGCAGTGGCTGGCGTGTACCCGCAAAGTCCTCTCTGCTACGTCTGAGTTAGCAGCAGGAACTGGTATGGGCCCAGCCAACGGGCACTCTGGTTTCAGGTCTCTGCTCACAACCCATTGGCCTGGTTGGAAATGATGCAGGTCGGCTCTCAGGTCGGCAGAGACCTGTGAATCCACAGATGAGACAGCATAGACAAAACAGGATATCACCGCAGCTTTTAGCAGCGGAGTTAGCAGCCATACTGGACACAGGCTCAGAGGTTTCAATAGGAGCTTGGCCTTTGCCACCCTCTTAAAATATTACACATTAAGTTTCTTCTTCAGCTCTGCATCTCGTTCTTTCAACTACTTTCTAATTTCCTTCAACTACAACCTCCTCACTACCTTCAATTCAACTTCCTTACTACCTTCAATTCAACTTTCTCACTACCTTCAATTCAACTTTCTCACTACCTTCAATTCACTACTACTAGTCGTTTTCATTAGCAACAACCAGTTAACTTGATAACATCCTTTACTCCCCCTCTTTTTTGAAACATGATCTGGTCAGTGTGCTAATTTGAAAACATAATGAAAGCATGGAAGATGCAGTATAGGTTATGCTAACTATGAAATGAGCATTCATTCACATTCACAATCAGAGTGAGAGGAGAATATCTGACAGGTTTGAGCGTGGCTTAATTGATCTCGTTCAATATGTTGAGTCATGTCTCTCTGCCTTCTGGAGGAGGAAGCAGAGTTAAGAACAGTGCATCTTTGAAATGCACGGTCAACAGTTCATTCTTATTAAAGCAGCAGCCACGCTGTGTGTAGGTGCGATGTAAATTATGAATAGTCACAACATGCAGGACATGGATAAAATCGCTTGCGCAATGCTACTAGGTCTAAAACAGCGTCAGTGGTAGTTGCCACTGGTTTCAAGTAGGACCCAAGTCCTTTTAACAGAGTCAAGTCTTTTTAGTCAGAAATACTTAAACAGAGTGCATTAGTCATCGTCAAAACCAGTCGGGCTCGTCAGTCCATGTAATCTTGTCAAGTGGAGCTAGCTTTTGTCTAATGAGGGTTGTCTGCTAAATCAGGGATAGACTCTGCAGTAGTCTATTACCAAGCAGCCTTTGTTTATTTATCATTAGTAAGTGACCAAGGTAATTAACCTGCTCACGCACCAATTAGATTTAGGTCTTAGAAATTCTATGGCCATTTCCTAAAATAAAACAACATATTCGTATCATCAAACCATGAGTCCTTGTTTCTAACAAGAAATTGTTATTCAAAATAATCATTTAAAAAAGGGAGCACCAACACATTATGTAAAACAGCGCCCTCTAATGGTGAAAACAAAAATTCCCTTAAATCAGGGTGAACAAATGGAAAAAATGCATTACTCATACCAAAACAATAAATGAATAGCTTCATATGGGGTTCTCAAATCATGAACAAATATAATTTATCTAAACCGCTCTCAAAAGAACACTATGGGTGTTATAAGTTGAGCTCAAGTTCAATAACCACATTTCTGCATTTGAGGACAGAGGGTTATGAGCACGCTTAGGACGTGATGGTTCCTTGGGTCTGACAACCACTTGGTTACTATTCTTAAATTTAGCCCAGATCATATCTATCTCTTACCCACAGTCAGTTGGGCAACGTGGGGGTGAGGCGGTTGACCAGCGTCCCCACGAACCAAGGTGTCAGGCCATCTTAAAATGGGAAGTCAGTTACCCCGGTTGTATCCAATTCTTGGGGCAGCCTCCATCTCTCGTCCCGTGCCTGTGTCTACTCTGTAACCAAACTTCAGAAATGATACGTGACACATTTGTTTTACCATGCAGCTATCTCTGTGGGCCGTCAGACGCACAGACAGAGCTGCATGGGCAGTTTACATACAATAAAAGACAGACAAAATAAAAGACATTTCAATTTCTCACCACTCTTGTGGGTAACACCAATTCTTAGAAATTATGCGCCAGAGGCACATAAACATAACAAAATAAATCATAGACCGCAGTTTTGATAAATTGGAGTGATGTCTTTTCTTTTTCTTTTTTTTCAAGAATATGTATCTGAGCATATTAAGTTAACATGACAATACAGTGAATTGAGCTTGAAGTTAGCAACATCTAACAACTTTAAGTGGCAGTCATTTCAAATTATTAAAATACTTGCGGTTCCAACCGGTTTGGCATTTATCCGGTAGTCCAGGAACGTCAATTCTCTGTAAAACTCAAAACCAATGAATGTGCATCTCTACCCTCCCCCCCCCCCCCCCCCCCCCATGTCACGTACACTCTCACTCTCCCTAGAATGGGAGAGGAACCAGAGGGAGGTGTCTCAGAAGAGTAATACCCTAGGGGGGGCGTTATTTCAGACATCCCTGTTTGGGGTAAGGGTATGTAGCAGCCGTAGAGATGACAGTTGGTCGAACAGGAAGGGACGTTTGGACAGGAACAACGGACGTGGCCTGAACCAACAAAACTGTTTGGATAGTTGTCACAACAAGGAGGGGCCAGTATTGGGGGTTGGTTGAAATAGTTTACATCTGCTTAACAAGGGACATGGCCTGAAACAACAAAACTCTTGTTTGGATAAGAGGTCAGAACAGGAAGAGGGTCTATCTGTCCCTTCACTTCACACACACATGCACTAAAAATAACTCCCATTTTAAAAGAAAATATGAGAACAAACAATGTAATTAAAAAGTTACAGAAAAAAAACTAAACACGTTCAGTCAACCAAATTACTGCTGTGCTGAGAGATACTTGTTTGTTTTTTGTTTTTTATCCTGTTATATATTTTTTTCCCAAGATGGCAGTCATCAGAAGCCAAAATGGTCGACCCTCAAATGGAAAAGAGGAACAGGAAGTCTCTCTTCTTTTTTTTTTTTTTCACACAAGCAGCAAACCAGGAAGTTAACCACGTGTGCACAGAGTTAGCTAAGCACGTGGGCTAATCAACATGTGTATGAACCAGCTAGCATTGAAACAATAGAACAGAGGAGAAAGCTAGTTTGTAGCTAGTTTGAGCAGAACAAGAACAGTAGCCTAGCTAGAATGCAGCTAGCATGAAAATCAATCACAAATGTACACAAACCAAAACCCAGCATAACCCCAAAACACCCAGCATAACCATGGGTTTCAACAGTTTAACAGGACCTCAAATCCCAAAACAAAACAGATCTACCTTGGCGTAGACCCAAACATACAATGGACCAAACATTTAAGAAGCCTCAGCTTCACATGAAACACAAAACGCAGCACAAACAGACATCCAAGTCTACAAACAAAACAATAAGGATTACGTCGTAGGTACGACTACCTAGCTAACCCCCCCGGGGATTCCAAATAATCTTTCGAAGTGAAACAGCCATCTTCGTGTCGTGCTCCTTCACAACACGAGAAACAGAAATAAAAAGAAATAATGAGCCTAAGATAACAAGCTCTCTCGCGCCGCGGCAACCTCCACAACGCGGATCCCAAAAACAATCAAAACAGTAGGCTTTCCGAAAGTGAGACGTCGTGTAGTACTAAACACACCCGTTCTCAGAAATGCACACTTACAAAACCAACCCTGGTATATTGGCCTTTAAGCGAACATGCGGTTCAACAACCGGCTTTCTACCCAGGACACGTGTGCGCGACACCGGCTCGAATAAACACTATTGTCTAAGTTTATCACACAGCTGAACAAACAAAAGACCACTCTTAACTAGGTTCAGTTAACAACGTACCAGACTCCAGCAAATTCCAGGCTGACTCGGGCCTCGGGGGAAAACCGCACCAACTAGATGCGTCCCCGAGATTGAATTCCCCCCGTCCTTTGAGAAAAGGACGACACGCGTCCGTGAATGCAGCCCAAAACACACCGAAGTCCAGCAGTCGTTCCCATAAGAGCATTTTCGTCGCCATATTGTAAAGGATTTTTATCCTTATTTTAGTTAGATTGTCAAAGAACACGCTGAGTGGTCGATCAAGCTGGTTTTAACAAAGTACAATAGTTTATTCTATGTTACGATTCTGCAGAAGCGGACCCTCGCACCGGAAGTGATTCCAGGCAAGAGTGAGACATGGGAGGAGGGTTCGTTGGTTTATACATTGAAAGAGGAAGTGACAGTTTCAGGGGGAAGGCAGGGAAGTGATGTCACACAGGGAGGGATCTGTAGTTCTGACAGACTGATCTATGAGAACGAACTACAAGGTTTAGAATTACAGTCCAGGGGGAAAACAGAACACACTGTTGAGACTTGAAATTCATTCACAATTACCACCTCTTCTTCCCGTGGTGTGGCAGCGGACGTGATCGGCAGGGGGAGCCTGCTCAGTGCATCCGCGTTCCCGTGTTATGAGCCCTCCTTATACTCCAAGGTGTACTCATAAGCTGCCAAAATCAGTGCCCATCTTTGCAATCTGGCTGCGGTGAGGTGTGGGATGCCTTTACTCTCCCAGGAGGTCCAGCAGCGGTTTGTGGTCTGTCACAATGGTGCAGTGTTTCCCAAACAGATACTGGTGGAATTTTTTAAAGGAGTAGTAAAGGGAAAAATCATGTTTAGCCCTGTTTTAAGGTTACGTATGATCATATACAATGGTTCAGATCAAAAAGTTGACAAAACTAGCACTTTTGAGAAAGTGTGATAATTGCTCTACCACCGTTTTGGTCATACAATGGATGTGGGTGAGCACTGTGGAAAATCATTCAAAAAATATGTTAAACTCTTGTATATGATCATTAGTAACCTTAAAACAGGGCTGAACATGATTTTTCCCTTTACTACTCCTTTAAAGTTACCCAATGTAGTTTTTGAACATTAGTATGCGCTCTAGAGCAAATTTGAGGTGGTCCCCGAAAATCGCATACTACGTAATTGCGTCAATACGTGGAGCACATAATAGTGACGTTTCACACACCTTTGTTGTTTTCAAAACATTAGCTAAATATCATTTTCCGAAGAAATTACAAGGTAGGAAAGACATTCAAGTGATTCATCATGTTTATTAGACTACAAGGAAGTAGTACAGTAGGACCCCACTTATCCGAACCCAACGGGACCGAAGGTCGTTCGTATCTCTGAAATGTCCGGATGACTAAAACGTATGTTAAAATGCACCAAATTCAATAAGTGGTATACTTGTTTCATATAGACTCATAATACACCGATAAATACCCTTAATTACTTGTGAAAATGCATCAAAATTGCAATCAAATAGCCAACTAAACTCATATAGCCTAGCCTATAATAAAATAAACGAATTTCCACTTGAGTGCGTGCTTTGATCAAATACAGTACTTCATACGACTCGTTTGCGTTTTGTGCTCGACATTTTCCCGCTTTAGAGTAACAAAGAAATGAAATGTGACAATAGGCTACAGCCTACAGGCAACATGTAGGTCTACATACAGTTCAGTTTTTATTCACAGTAGGATACAGTACATGTTTACTATGACAGATTTAAGTACAGTACTGTAATGAAAATCCCACCAGTAACCAGATAGCAGGCAAAAAAAAAAAAGAAGCCTGTCCGGTAGACCGGGAGGTTCGGATCTCTGAAGTTTGGATTAGTGGGGTCCTACTGTAGTTAAGCATGCCCAAGAAGTACTTCAACTGTGTCTGGTCAGTTGGCTGTGGAGCGCTTGCAATGGCCTGTACCTTGTGTTGACTTTCGTTGTCTTTTATCATTGTCCTTATTAAGCTTTTCGTTGTGTTTTGATTACAATAAAAGACGGCCCCCAATCTCACACAATACCACACAGTCAAGTGTCTCCTTGTTCTGATGTATTCCAAATGTTATTTACAATAACGGCCTCTAGCCAATTTATCCCCAAGAGATTTGGCCCCTCCCCTCTTACCACTATCAATGGCAACTGTCTGGTCTGCCCCTTGTAACTGACTTGTGTGTACATCTTGCCTAGCACCCCTACACTATCTCTGGTGTACATATACAGCTTTGTTCTTGTATGGTGGAGTTTCCCCCCTCCCATCTTCCTGTATGTTTTCTCATTCACTATAGTCAGGCTTGCCCCAGTGTCTACTTCAAACTCAATGTTGCATCCATTCACTGCCATCTGCTCTCTGTATGGCTCTACTCTTTTTTCATCATCGATATTGTACATCATGTGGGCATACTCCTCTTCCTCTTCTTCCAGTCTGTGGCGCGCTATGGCTTCTACCATACGGACTTGTGTTCACGATTGATCAGATAGCTGGTTGGCTTGGTTCCACGATTGAAAATCTTCAATCAGTATCCCTGCACACCGCACTGATCACTATACATATACACACTGTACATACAAACTTTAAAGTTACCATTTAAATACATTTGTAAATATTACACTTACGTATTCATTCAATTCAACCATAACATTTCTGTGACCTTTTGGGATGTTTGCTTTGGCATTGTAAATGTATGTTTCCCATGCCAATAAAGCCCTTTGAATTGAAGTAAAATATAGAAGACATACAGATAGTTATCCATTCATACTTGGATGGATGGATGGATAGATGGATAGGGATTTGTGTTAGTGAAAATGTGCTTTACTGAGACGGGAAGCACAGGGTGTAATCTTACCAGTCTCAATATGCTCTCCTGTGAAATGTATCGCAATCCCAATATTTGTACATGTTTGGCATGGCTTGGACTTGAGCATTCCCCTGGCACTTGTTTTCACTGCTCCCACGGAGGACTATGTGCAAGTCATGCCAGATGCCTACAAATAGATGGACTCTGCGCGTGTAAACTGTAGAATAATTAGGCATTACAGTCAGGTGAAGAAATATGAACACATGCTCATTTCTCAAATTTCCAGAATGTATTTGGCTGCGCTCACGCTATATTGTTAGAAGTAGGCCTAGGCTATATTGTTAGAAGTAGGCCTAGGCTATATTGCTAGAAGTAGGCCTAGGCTATATTGATAGAAGTAGGCCTAATCTATATTGTTAGAAGTAGGCCTAGGCTATATTGTTAGAAGTAGGCTGGGACTGACTGCCCCCCTGATCAAAAAGTCAAACTGCGCATATGAACATCATGCCACTAGAGAGACAGAAACAGCAGGATCCAGAGATGCTAAGGGACTGTGATAGAACTAACAGAAGGAAGTTCATAGAGAAGCAACTAGAATCCAGAGGCCTATAAACAATGAGATGCAAATAAAAAGGCTATGTTAAGGGAAAGACTTCATGAACAATTAAACAGGACAACAATAGGCAGGCTTTTTAGAGATCGTGTCAGGGATGGACCCATCTTTGCATGTGTAAACTGTAGAATAATCAGGCATTACAATCAGGTTAAGAAATATGAACACATGCTAATTTCTCATATTTCCAGAATCTATTCTGCTGCTCTCACTCAAAATAAACCATCTCTCCAGTCTTGAAAGTTTTCCTCCCTCCATACAGTCAGTCCCTACATCTCATCCACTTGGTTTTCTCCCTCCCTCTCTTCCTTCATCTTTCCTTCCTCCCGTCTCTCCCTCCCTCACCTGTTTGTTCTTATGAAACCACCCCCTCTCTCCCCCAGGTATGTGAACTGTGCCCGTACTGAGGAAGAGCAGAACCTGGTAGCGTTTCAGTACCGTGGAGGGATCCTGTATCGCTGCTGTCGGCTGCTGGCTGTCGGGGAGGAGCTGCTGGTCTGGTACGGACAGGAGTACAGATACAAGAGCATCTCCTTCAACTACGTCTGGGAAGAAAAGAGCACCGCTAGAGGTATCTGTCCTCAACTCTTCTTCCCTCTCTCTCATCCACCTCTTTCCTTAAAGCTGAAAGAACCAGAGGTCTGCTGGTCATAATAATAACCGCTGTCCAAGTAGCTCTCCTCTACCGTCCTTCCTCTCCTCTGTCTTTTTCCCATGGTGCCAGCCAGCAGGCAAGACATGGGCATACAGCGTGAAATTCAGGACACTCATGGATGCAACGATACAGAGGGCACTATGTCATGAACTGCAATGGTGCCTGTGCAAATCGCTGTTGAGGCAGGCACACTTGCTCAGATATATATATATTAGGCAGGCACACTTGCTCAGATATATATATATTAGGCAGGCACACTTGCTCAGAACAAAATGGAATGCTGTTAGTTGCCATGGAACATGGTAGCTTGACTTATCTTTAGGAGTGCTAGCTTACTCTAGCTATCTAAGGTAGCTATTGCCGTGGGCTTCAATGTATTCATGCTTGTTTTCTCTCCTTTCTCCTCTTTTCTTTTTCTCACTCCTCTCTCTCCTCTGTCGCTCTCCTTCACTCGAGCTCAGCCAGAGGAACCTCTTGCATATCTTTCTCTCTCCTGTCCTCAATCTGAAGTTGTGGTGTCGTGTTTCGCCCCCCACTAGTTACATACGTATAAACACTCTATACAGTATTTGCACTTGTAATACAGGTGTGAGAATCCTTTTTAATGTTTGTCTCGTTCTCTTTCACTCTCCCAGGAGTGATGTCAGACTTGTCCCAGACTCAGGTGTTCTCCTGCTCTGTGTGCCCATTCACCTACACCTCCCAGATCTACCTCAACAAGCACCTCAAGAGGAGCCATGACAACCTCTACGTCTCTCTCTCTCGTCTCTCGAGCAGACAGATCAGACAAGAGATTCTCTCCTCCTCCTCCTCCTCCTCCTCCTCCTCTCAATCACTCCCTATCACCACCCCCCTCACCCCAGCTCCCGCCCAGAGAAAGAGAGACACAGACAAGCCAAGACCGTACCACTGTGAACAGTGTGGGAAGAACTTCACTACGTCAGAACATTTAAAGAAACACCAGCGTGTTCATACAGGAGAGAAGCCATACCACTGTGACCAGTGTGGGAAGAACTTCACTGACTCAGGAAAGTTAAAGATACACCAGCGTGTTCATACGGGAGAAAAGCCATACCACTGTGTCCAGTGTGGAAAGAACTTCACTACATCAGAACATTTAAAGATACACCAGCGTGTTCATACAGGAGAGAAGCCATACCACTGTGACCAGTGTGGGAAGAACTTCACTACGTCAGGATATTTAAAGACACACCAGCGTGTTCATACAGGAGAGAAGCCATACCACTGTGACAAGTGTGGAAAGAACTTCACTACGTCAGGTGACTTAAAGATACACCAGCGTGTTCATACAGGAGAGAAGCCATACCACTGTGTCCAATGTGGAAAGAACTTTACTGCGTCAGGAAATTTAAAGAAACACCAGCGTGTTCATACAGGAGAGAAGCCATACCACTGTGACCAATGTGGAAAGAACTTCACTACGTCAGGACAGTTAAAGACACACCAGTGTGTTCATACAGGAGAGAAGCCATACCACTGTGACCAGTGTGGGAAGAACTTCACTGACTCAGGAAAGTTAAAGATACACCAGCGTGTTCATACAGGAGAGAAGCCATACCACTGTGACCAGTGTGGAAAGAACTTCACTACGTCAGGAGATTTAAAGATACACCAGCGTGTTCATTCAGGAGAGAAGCCATACCACTGTAACCAGTGTGGAAAGAACTTCACTACTTCAGGAGATTTAAAGATACACCAGCGTGTTCATTCAGGAGAGAAGCCATACCACTGTGTCCAATGTGGAAGGAACTTCATTACGTCAGGAGAGTTAAAGATACACCAGCGTGTTCATACAGGAGAGAAGCCATACCACTGTGTCCATTGTGGGAAGAGCTTCACTACGTCAGAACATTTAAAGAAACACCAGCGTGTTCATACAGGAGAGAAGCCATACCACTGTGACCAGTGTGGAAAGCACTTTACTTTGTCAGGAAATTTAAAGACACACCAGCGTGTTCATACAGGAGAGAAGCCATACCACTGTGAGCAGTGTGGAAAGAACTTCACTACGTCAGGAGATTTAAAGATACACCAGCGTGTTCATTCAGGAGAGAAGCCATACCACTGTAACCAGTGTGGAAAGAACTTCACTACTTCAGGAGATGTAAAGATACACCAGCGTGTTCATTCAGGAGAGAAGCCATACCACTGTGTCCAATGTGGAAGGAACTTCATTACGTCAGGAGAGTTAAAGATACACCAGCGTGTTCATACAGGAGAGAAGCCATACCACTGTGTCCATTGTGGGAAGAGCTTCACTACGTCAGAACATTTAAAGAAACACCAGCGTGTTCATACAGGAGAGAAGCCATACTACTGTGATCAGTGTGGAAAGAACTTCACTACGTCAGGACATTTAAAGACACACCAGCGTGTTCATACAGGAGAGAAGCCATACCACTGTGACCAGTGTGGAAAGCACTTTACTTTGTCAGGAAATTTAAAGACACACCAGCGTGTTCATACAGGAGAGAAGCCATACCACTGTGAGCAGTGTGGAAAGAACTTCACTACGTCAGGAGATTTAAAGACACACCAGCGTGTTCATACAGGAGAGAAGCCATACCACTGTGTCCAATGTGGAAAGAACTTTACTGCGTCAGGAAATTTAAAGAAACACCAGCGTGTTCATACAGGAGAGAAGCCATACCACTGTGACCAGTGTGGGAAGAACTTCACTGACTCACTAAAGTTAAAGATACACCAGCGTGTTCATACAGGAGAAAAGCCATACCACTGTGACCAGTGTGAAAAGAACTTCACTACGTCAGGAAATTTAAAGAAACACCAGCGTGTTCATACAGGAGAGAAGCCATACCACTGTGACCAATGTGGAAAGAACTTCACTACGTCAGGACAGTTAAAGACACACCAGTGTGTTCATACAGGAGAGAAGCCATACCACTGTGACCAGTGTGGGAAGAACTTCACTGACTCAGGAAAGTTAAAGATACACCAGCGTGTTCATACAGGAGAGAAGCCATACCACTGTGACCAGTGTGGAAAGAACTTCACTACGTCAGGAGATTTAAAGATACACCAGCGTGTTCATTCAGGAGAGAAGCCATACCACTGTAACCAGTGTGGAAAGAACTTCACTACTTCAGGAGATTTAAAGATACACCAGTGTGTTCATTCAGGAGAGAAGCCATACCACTGTGTCCAATGTGGAAGGAACTTCATTACGTCAGGAGAGTTAAAGATACACCAGCGTGTTCATACAGGAGAGAAGCCATACCACTGTGTCCAGTGTGGGAAGAGCTTCACTACGTCAGAACATTTAAAGAAACACCAGCGTGTTCATACAGGAGAGAAGCCATACTACTGTGATCAGTGTGGAAAGAACTTCACTACGTCAGGACATTTAAAGACACACCAGCGTGTTCATACAGGAGAGAAGCCATACCACTGTGACCAGTGTGGAAAGCACTTTACTTTGTCAGGAAATTTAAAGACACACCAGCGTGTTCATACAGGAGAGAAGCCATACCACTGTGAGCAGTGTGGAAAGAACTTCACTACGTCAGGAGATTTAAAGATACACCAGCGTGTTCATACAGGAGAGAAGCCATACCACTGTGACCAGTGTGGAAAGCACTTTACTTTGTCAGGAAATTTAAAGACACACCAGCGTGTTCATACAGGAGAGAAGCCATACCACTGTGAGCAGTGTGGAAAGAACTTCACTACGTCAGGAGATTTAAAGATACACCAGCGTGTTCATTCAGGAGAGAAGCCATACCACTGTAACCAGTGTGGAAAGAACTTCACTACTTCAGGAGATTTAAAGATACACCAGCGTGTTCATTCAGGAGAGAAGCCATACCACTGTGTCCAATGTGGAAGGAACTTCATTACGTCAGGAGAGTTAAAGATACACCAGCGTGTTCATACAGGAGAGAAGCCATACCACTGTGTCCATTGTGGGAAGAGCTTCACTACGTCAGAACATTTAAAGAAACACCAGCGTGTTCATACAGGAGAGAAGCCATACTACTGTGATCAGTGTGGAAAGAACTTCACTACGTCAGGACATTTAAAGACACACCAGCGTGTTCATACAGGAGAGAAGCCATACCACTGTGACCAGTGTGGAAAGCACTTTACTTTGTCAGGAAATTTAAAGACACACCAGCGTGTTCATACAGGAGAGAAGCCATACCACTGTGAGCAGTGTGGAAAGAACTTCACTACGTCAGGAGATTTAAAGACACACCAGCGTGTTCATACAGGAGAGAAGCCATACCACTGTGTCCAATGTGGAAAGAACTTTACTGCGTCAGGAAATTTAAAGAAACACCAGCGTGTTCATACAGGAGAGAAGCCATACCACTGTGACCAGTGTGGGAAGAACTTCACTGACTCACTAAAGTTAAAGATACACCAGCGTGTTCATACAGGAGAAAAGCCATACCACTGTGACCAGTGTGAAAAGAACTTCACTACGTCAAGAAATTTAAAGAAACACCAGCGTGTTCATACAGGAGAGAAGCCATACCACTGTGACCAGTGTGGAAAGAACTTCACTACGTCAGGAGAGTTAAAGATACACCAGCGTGTTCATACAGGAGAGAAGCCATACCACTGTGACCAGTGTGGAAAGAACTTCACTACGTCAGGATATTTAAAGACACACCAGTGTTTTCATACAGGGGAGAAGCCATACCACTGTGTCCAGTGTGGAAAGAACTTCACTACATCAGGATATTTAAAGACACACCAGCGTTTTCATACAGGGGAGAAGCCATACCACTGTGTCCAGTGTGGAAAGAACTTCACTACGTCAGGAGAGTTAAAGACACACCAGTGTGTTCATACAGGAGAGAAGTCACAGCCTTAGGACTGGATTACACTACTGAGTTTTTCTGGAGGCAGATCGATACGTCCGGGGCCACGTTTTGTTTCTTTAAATCCGGAGATGCGTTCTAGTGTAATAGGCAGATCCGGAGGCCTTTGAGAAAAAAAAACTATAGGAATAGGGTTACATTGTAACTATGTGTTAACTTCACCTTATAACAATAAAACAGATGATTCACGAGTTTGAGCTACATAGTGTCTTACTGTATACTATAGTTAATCAGACAAGCGGATAATATCGTAGGAGGAATTTCACTGTATTCCATGTTTACATGTTCCCCCCAAAAAGTAGACACTTCAAATCATAACCTACATAAGAATAGACGCCTCAAATAATAATATTCTCTTGTTCAAAGAAAAGTAACTAGCAAAAAGTTACAATATTTTTATTGAGCTATAGCTATATAAGATATATATTGAGGTATGCTGCTACACGTGTTGGTAGACTCCCCAGCTCAGCCTTTCCTGTTCCTGACCAAATATCACCTTGATCACACCTGTCTGAACTTCCCAGCATTCCTGCACTTTTCTTTTTCAATAATATCTCTAATCAATACTCAAATACAGTCCAAATATTCAGATATATAGTCCTTACAATCATTTAGTTTTAAGTCCTTCATCCATTCCCTCACGATATCTCCCGTATTATGATGAGACTTGATAATAATAATTAATATCTATCAGGGTATGTGAATGTTTTTACGAATATGCCAACTGTCTGTCCCGCATGGTGTCGTTCTAAAACATCACCATCAAGAGATGAATAAGCCTACTATTTTAAACCGCACCACAGATATGGGCAAACATGATTTAGGGTACCTATTAGGCCAGTAAAAGCAGATGTTTGCTTTTGCAAAAGAACCCCTCAAATATTTTATACAGTTTAATCTGGAATAATATTCTGAAATCAGATCTGTAATCACTCTACAAGCAATTGGTTTATTCAGGTGTGAGCCAATGATCAAAATAGGAATTGGATATGGAGTTTGGATTACTGGAGAAAATGAAAAGAGGAACTTGAGGAAGATCCTTGGTGAACTGAATAATACGGCAGGCCTTATCCTATAGGCCTATGGAATGCTGTTCAGGAAGTTGGGTGAATGAATGGATTTAATTTTGTCCTCTGGGTAAAAGTCAAATGCTTTAAAAGCATGAAAGAATAAAACCAAAAAGTACTGCAACAAAAAGTAAATGAAATGGTGATTGCATAGGGAACTGTTTAAATGAATTCCAATATACCTGGTTGAGTTCATGGCTTACAACTGTATCTCTTTGGAAGATTGGATCTAGATTGGAATAAGTAGCGTAACTTTTTGGATTTGAGATTATTTTAAAAGCAGTGGATGCGCACCAGACATGGAACACAAACTGGGATGGAAATGTATTTGTTGTGACTGTTGGCGTTGGTTGGATGGCTGGACAGCTGCATTTTAAACTCTAACCCTAACTTTTCAGAATGTTTTTTTTTTCATTAGCCTTTTTAATAAACATTGTATAACCTGAGAGAGGTACTGTAGAGAGTGTGTTCATTTGTGTGCCTGCCTCAGTATCCAACCCTGGACTGACCCCCCCTCAGTATCCAACCCTGGACTGACCCTGCCTCAGTATCCAACCCTGGACTGACCCCCCCTCAGTATCCAACCCTGGACTGACCCCCCCTCAGTATCCAACCCTGGACTGACCCTGCCTCAGTATCCAACCCTGGACTGACCCCCCCTCAGTATCCAACCCTGGACTGACCCCCCCTCAGTATCCAACCCTGGACTGACCCCTCCTCAGTATCCAACCCTGGACTGACCCCACCTCAGTATCCAACCCTGGACTGACCCCCCCCCCCCCCCACAATATCCAACCCTTGACTGACCCCACCTCAGTATCCAACCCTGGACTGACCCCCCCTCAGTATCCAACCCTGGACTGACCCCCCCTCAGTATCCAACCCTGGACTGACCCCTCCTCAGTATCCAACCCTGGACTGACCCCCCTCAGTATCCAACCCTGGACTGACCCCTCCTCAGTATCCAACCCTGGACTAACCACCCCCCCCCCCCTCAGGATCCAACCCTGGACTGACCCCACCTCAGTATCCAACCCTGGACTGACCCCCCCTCAGTATCCAACCCTGGACTGACCCCCCTCAGTATCCAACCCTGGACTGACCCCACCTCAGTATCCAACCCTGGACTGACCCCCCCTCAGTATCCAACCCTGGACTGACCCCTCCTCAGTATCCAACCCTGGACTGACCCCCCCCTCAGTATCCAACCCTGGACTGACCCCACCTCAGTATCCAACCCTGGACTGACCCCCCCCTCAATATCCAACCCTGGACTGACCCCCACCTCAGTATCCAACCCTGGACTGACCCCACCTCAGTATCCAACCCTGGACTGACCCCACCTCAGTGTCTCTGCATGCCTGTTCCATTGCTCCCAGGGAGAGTCATGCAGGTGTCTGGTTGGTGTTCATAGACCTTTGTTGACTTTCGTTGTCTTTTATTATTGCCCTTATTAAGCTCTGCGTTGTGTTTTGATTACAATAAAAGACGGCCCCAGATCTCACAATACCACACAGTCCAGTGTCCCTTCTTTAGGTGTATTCCAAATCAATCTCTCCAACACAGGATTTGAGCGACATCAAAAGCTGTTTATTACAGAAGGTTTAACATACAAAAGACGGTGGCATATAGTCTAATGTACAGCTGACCTGTCTGTATGCTGTCTGGACTCAAATCAAATCATCTGAGCTCGAGCACGGTTCTTATGTGGTTTGAGTGCCCCCACCCCCCCCCCCCCCGTCTCTTCTCCGATAAGACTGTCTTTCTGGTCTCTTCTGTGGCCTTGTTTTGTCAAGTCAACCTACGCCGCCTTGGCGCTAACCACAACAATTGCTGTTTGGCACAGAGTGTACCAGCCATGGAATGTCATCTTTATCTCATAAGTCTATGGAAGAGGATCACAATTTCTTACAGAAAGCTCCAGCTACAGCCATACTCAGAGGTCAATCATTATAATTAGGAACAGCTAACAGGATCAGATTAAACCAATATTTCTCTGAAAATCAACCAATATTCAACACCTTCCAACACCAAAGTGAAAATAATTCCTCAATGGGACTGAGGAATGGGGAGTAAGGGGGTAACGGTGTATCCACCTGTGAAGTTATGTATGGTGGTTGGTGAACCAGTCCCAGACCAGAGCAGCCCGGTGGAAACTAACATGATCCCACATGACAACAAACCTGGGCTGCTCTGCTCCATCCTGTACAACTGCTTTATATAGAGCACCAGATATGTCATTGTGAGTGGAGTGCACTTCTAAAGCATAGAGCGCTTTACAATATCTTCTCTCATTCACTCACCAATGGTGGCCAGCTGGTGTTAGCCTGCTCTTTGGGATAAATTAGTGTCTTACTCAAGAACACGTCAACGAAGCAGAGGAGATAGCTGGAATTGAACTGGAGGCTCCCAGACGGCTACTCTACCTCCTGAGCTGCTGCCGCCTCCTCAGAACGTGATCATGTGTGCAGTACTGGATGGACCTAGGGTGGCATGGTGATGGAGAACTCCTTGCAGATGTAGGAACCTCTTGAAAATGTTTTCAGCCCTCAAAGGCCATATCTAGGTTTTTGCAGGTTGATAATCAATCTAGTAATTATATTCCGTAAACTAAGGCATGTTTAAATGATTTTATCGTGAGCTCACAAGGTATGTCTGATCTCCAGAGCAGGGATATCAGAGTACAAATGTGGTCAGAAAACAATGAGTCTCAAACTTCAGCCAAAATGACCATCTTAAGACCTCCTCCTCCTTATCTCTCTGGGCTAGTGGAAAGGGCTCTCCCCCTCCCCCAACTTAACATTCTTGAAGCTCACAGACCTGCTCCCACACACCACAAAACACTGATTGTTCTTCCAGGAACACAAGGTGATATTTCCCCCACGCTGCCCAGGGACATTCACAACAGCTCTTTGTCCTGTAACATCTGGGCCCCGACGCCTGGTTTTAGATAGATTGAATCCAGCTTCATCAATGAAAATGAGGTCATGACGCTGTGCAGCTGCGCCAGTGTAAATCACACAAGTCAACTGCTGGCACGTTGCATGTCTGTGACTGATAAATCGTCAATGACGTGTAAATGGTTGAAATTCATGTTGAAATGAAGCCCCCTCTTTTCTCTTTATTTCTGGGGATAAATTGTATGTCTGTATATAGATAAACAAATAGACAGGTACGTAGGTGTGTATAAATATACACAGTATGCATGATTATGTTCGGTTAAAAATATATAATCTGTTGACAGGAAACCAAGAGGTACAAGAGAGTGGAAGAGAGGGGACAGGAGGAGAGGACATAGAGATGAGAGGTGAGATACCTGATGTTAGCCAAAGAGACACTACATTAAGTTAGATCCTGGCAAGTTTGAAAAATAATGTGGATGGATGGATGGATGGATGGATGGATGGATGGATGGATGGATGGATGGATGGGTGGGTGGGTGGGTGTGTGGGTGTTTATAGCTTATGTTTATGTTTTGTTAATTTGTGGACAGGAGATGAAAAAGGACACCACAGTGGAGGAGAGGTGACAGGAGGAGACCAACATGGACAAGAGACAGGAGGAGAGGTGACAGGAGGAGACCAACATGGACACCACAGTGGAGGAGAGGTGACAGGAGGAGACCAACATGGACAAGAGACAGGAGGAGAGGTGACAGGAGGAGACCAACATGGACATCAGAGTGGAGGAGGCCAGGCTGGGAGAGAGGTGACAGGAGGAGCTAGTCTCATGTTTCTAATAGATGGTGTGTTCTCATCAACATTCACTTAAGTTGTGTCCTCTCTGGATGACCTCCACTGCTCTCAGTTAAAGATGATATTAATCCAATATGATGTGTGTTCTTTATAGATCTAGCCTCTTAATTCTGCTCTCAAAGTGCACCAGATTGAAGCACCACAACTGAATGACCTCGGTATTACAAAAATCCTGCGTACGGCCCTGGTCCTGAATGTTTCAGAGGGCAGATGATAACCTTCTAAGCAAGGAGCAGGTGTTCATAATTCTGTCTGCATCACTACACTGAGGTGACATTTTGGTTGTACCGTCTGATCACAACACTAACTGTTCTAATTTTTAACCTATCTGTCTACATATCTGTCTGTCTGTCTCTCTCTATCTTTCATTGTCTGCCCCTGTTTTATTATTGTATCCGAGGCTTCACGTTTGGTGATGGGACCTCAGTGGGTGAGAGCAGACATGCTGAATAGACATAAAGATCTAGGCATGGGCAGCATCTTTCCATCCATTTAAAAATAAATATGTATTATTTTATGACAACCCACATTCAGTCTAGCCCTAACCCTAACCTCTTAGAGTGCAGGAAGTGTCGGCCAGCTGTGTCATGTGTGTGTGTCTCCATTCTCAGCGTCAGTACATCCAGTTTGATAGTTCACCTGGAACAGTAGACTAAGCAGAGCCTCGACCCAAACAAGGTGTCCTGAATGGTCTCCCAGGTCCGCCTTGTAGAACTGAACTGTCAGCCCAGTGTTTCAGTGTGGTCTACAAGCTATTCAATAAAACCTGGAGAAAATTATCTGTATCTTGTCTTTACACTTACAGCACACATGCTGCACAAATGATAACCTTAATTGTATGACACTTGTTTTGTCAAATGCACAAGGGTATCTCTAACTTGGCTAGACTGTGGATGTGGTGACTAGTCCAGGCCAGTCAGCATGGTATAAGCTGCATACAGGTGAGCAGAAGCTGAAACGCTTGTTCCTTGGCTAGGCCCAAGGCAGCTTGCGAGCAGGGTCAGGCCTGTGCCGGGAGGTCAGTACATTAGAACCCCCTTAGGCGGGCTGTATGTATCCTAAGTTCTCAAACTTATATTTGTGGTATAGAAAGGTAGAACTTGCTTGGTTGATTATGTAAGTGTGTGTGTGTGTGGTGCTGTTGATTTTCCTCCACTCCTCTCTCAGCCATATGTTTCCCCTTTGTGGATCTGAAAATGGTGATAGGGGTTAAATTAGGTTGCTAAGAGAACTGCTAGTCACCAGAAGCATTCAAGAACATAACCCGTGCTGGAATACTAGTGTATGAACAAATCAATACAAGTACAGCACATCTACTGACAGGCTGGCTGAATGACTAGAAGACTGACTTGGGACCTCCACTGAGGACATCCCAGTCCTGGCTATGGATCAGTAGTGATGCTCCCCTGCCCCTGTAGTCCAGGCACAGTGGAGCTGTGGATATCGTAGTATTTAGTACACACACGTACACACAGACACATCAGTCCACATCCGGCTTAGGCCTGGACCTGATGCTCTTAGCCTTTCTTGCTCCGAAAATGTAATTTAATATTATTTATTGTTCTTTAAATGTTCTTAGCCATTAGACATATTCCAGGAGCTTGCCCCAGGTTGATTGCATTTAATAGTGCATATACAGAAATATAATTTTAATTCTATTGGCATTTGGTGAAGAGAAAAGGGGTGAATCTCACACATATTGCAACAGAAAATCTGACGTGTATTAATCAAATCAATCAATCAAAGCTTTATTTGTATAGCGCATTTCATACCCAGAGGCAACACAATGCGCTTTACAGAGAACAAGGGAGGTGGGCATAGGACCCACTCTCAACATATTCCAGAGGGAAGCAAAAAAACAGTAATCACCCGGCTTGTCCCTGTCCAGACGGACTTACCACCAGCTCCATAAGAACTTCTTAAGGTCTTCAGATGCACCTGCAAGACAGACTGCAGCAGCCTGAGGTGCACATGCAAGAAACATGGCCTTGAGTGTTCTGTTGCATGTAGCAGCTGTGAAGGATCAGGGTGTGCAAATTCACATCAGGCGGCATGTGATGATGAAGATGATGATGAATGCAAGTTATTATTATTATTATTATTATTATCATCCTGCTCATGTTCTCTTCTCTCCTGAAGTGGACCCTCTAATCGTGTGTGTGTGTGTGTGTGTGTGTGTGTGTGTGCGCGCGCACGCGCGTGTGATTTTCTCCCACAGGTATCTGAAGTGGACCCTCTAGCACCTGGCTGCTCTTCTATGGACGGTTCTACGTCTCAGACTGTCCTCTCCAGGGTTCTCTACAGGGCTGTAGACTGTTCTCCAGGGTTCTACTGTTCTCTACAGGGCTGTAGACTGTTCTCCAGGGTTCTACTGTTCTCTACAGGGCTGTAGACTGTTCTCCAGGGTTGTAGACTGTCCTCTCCAGGGTTCTAGACTCTTGAGCTATTTGATTAATACACGTCAGATTTTCTGTTGCAATATGTGTGACATTCACCCCTTTTCTCTTCACCAAATGCCAATAGAATTAAAATTATATTTCTGTATATGCACTGTGATGCATCCTATATAGTTTCTGGTTGATTGGGGACAGTGTTGTGTGGACATCAGACAAGAAAACATGCATAAACCTTTTTCTTTTACATAGGCAAAAATTGGAAATTGGTATATTTGTCACATACTTTCCATCTGCATTTTTCATTACTTTCCACCACTGGGATTTTGGGGGACTAACTGATATGTTATAAATAACATATGTATGACACTAAAACAGTTGAAATAATTTATGTTGCAATTTGTTCAAGGTTATGTCATAAAATCAATCAATCAATCAATCAAAGGATTGGAAGCGGCAAACAATAATTTATTGGACAGACTTAAACTCACATGTTACAGTCCCTGTCTCTCCCTGTCTATCGGCTGGCTGGAGCTGTGGGCAGAAAACAAGGCCTCAATCTTCTTCCCAGCTTGATCTAATCGGGGCTGGGCAACCACAGGCACACAGAGTCTACCGCATCCCAAAATCAAGGTCTCAAGGTTAACTCAAGACACTAAATAGTATCCTCTTGCTCCACCCCCACACCTCCCTTAAGGTCTAGTGTAGTCAGATTGGCTCCCCAGAGGGGCCCTACTGTCACAAGATGCGTAGCCTGTCAGCCACAAGGGGCATGAGCTGTCATCCACCATCTGAAGTCTCAATCCCACTGATTGTTTGGCCAGTGGTACTTTTATGACAATCTATGAAAAGGAGGATGGGGGCCCCCCCTGTGACGTCCCAGCGTGGCCTCTTAACCCCCGGCCCCAGCACAGCACAACTGTCTCCTTTCATCCCTACCACTGCACATTTAGACCGTCCACATGAGAACAGAAACACACAAACAGCTTTACATTGACTTTAAGACTTTGTAGACTTTTACCTATATTCTTCATCATCCTCTGAGTCCGAATAAGTAGGTTATGATTTGACAAGCAGCTCTAAATGGCTTCCCAATCAATGAGACGTGGTTATAAAAATGACGTTTTATTGATGAAAAGGGTAAAACTGGAAAACATGGAAAGAGAAAATGGAAAACTCACATTACTGTCGTTAGTCCCAAACAAAGACTTGCGTAATGTGGAGTCATTGCATTGATCGATGCAGTCCGTTCAAATAGGCATCAGAAGATAAAGTAGTCCTATCTAAGATGACCAGTTACATCCTCAAATCCAATTCATCCCATAAACATCTTAAAGTAGCCTTCAGCCGTAATTCAAAGTAGCAAAGACGACAAAATAAAGTGAAAGGTTGCCCAGTGGCGCTTGCGCAGTCCCGGACATCTATAGGGCATGCGAATCATGAAAGCCAAAGCTTATAGATAACAAAAAGGTATCGCACACCAAGGTACTCTTATGAGGTGCTGATCACTGGAAGAACTGGTCATAAGAAAGAAGAAAAAGTGTTGCACACTCTGGCTCCATATGCAGTTACTTTATTTTGACATTTTGGCCTGTCGGCCTGATTGTGAAGAAGGCCAACAGCCTAACATATAGCACACATCGTATCGGATGAGAAATAGACATTAAATTGCATATTTACTGTAGGCTACACAACAGCTAATCACCACGACAGACACCTATAATATTATATTATAATATAATGACCAGAATTTCTCCTGTTTGTCCGGGACATTGAAATGTTTCCGGACACATGGACCGGCACCAATATTTTCTAACAGAAATGCTGCACAAATCATTAAACAATCACATGTAGCCTATGTTGCTGATCACATACCCGTAAGAACGTCTTGTACTTTTGAATGTCCTGTACTCTTAAACTGTTGAATAAGAGAACTGTTGCTATACACCTGGGGCCTCATTTATAAACGTTGCGTAAGTACAAAAGCGTGCGTAACCCATGCTGAGAAACTTTCTACGCAACTTTCGGTATTTATAAAAAACGAGCTGAGCGATAAGTTGGCGGAAGGTGTGCGTAACTCTACGCACACTTCAACCCTCCTTTAACTACGATAAGCACGTTTCTGGAGAAAGGGGAAAACGCGACTCCGATGGCAGAGAGATGAAACTCGGGAAAGTCTGCGAAACACATGACATATTGAATAATAAATACATCGGTCGCTGCACGAAACCCTCCAATGTGTCACACAGTTTAAACGGAATCAAACGCCACCGTAGCCTAATCACGAAATAATGTCGGCATTGCTTTGGATGTGTCTGTGAATTGACCCATTTGTGTCATAATATAATGTTATGTTGTAGGCCTATTCATTTCTAGGCTATCCCGAGAAGCATCACGGGCAGTAGCCTATGAATAAAAGCCACATATTACGTTGATAACACAACACGACACGAGCCTATAGGCTTATCATAGTAATGATTCCGTATGTCGATAGCCTACAACTATAAGGCCTATACCGCACCAAACAAATGTTGCATTCGGCGTTGAAGTATATTTATTCAGTTAATCATTTATTTAATTAATTATTCGTATGTTTAATTATCCACCTTTTCATTCGTTAATGTATTTATGTATTTATAGCCTATATTTGATTAGGCTTTTATGTAAACCCGAATGACCACTGAGGCAAGCCGCAACAATGATGTTGAGCGGTGAATGGAAATGTCCTACTTGAGGCAACTGTAGGCTACATTAGGCTATATTGTACATCATCATATATCCTCATATTGTCGTATGATTGTCATGTAGCAGGCATACGAGGAATGTGGGCCTTACAACGCATGTCATCCCAATGCTCACATGCCGCTTTGGTAGAATTAGCTGTGCGCAAAACAGAGCATGGAGGTGATGCGTCTCCAAGTTGTAAGAACACAAGGGAGCAAGTTAGATTATTAATTTGCCGAATCGTCATGTGTGTAGCAATAATTACCCTTTATAGAATCACATGAAACTCATCCATGGACCCCATATATTTACAAGACCTCGATACAGGCACTGATATAGCTGGATTATAGTAGGCCATGACGCACGGGGCCTTGGATATGCCGGGACTTGGCACAGATGTTCTAATATGTGCTTGGCTATCCCGCAACATCCATTAGAACACGTAGCTTCTATATGCCTACAGAATGTTTTGAGAAAGTATGTGAAATGCATGATATCCCGGAAAATACACAAATTGGCTGCTGCAAAGAACCCTCAGATCTGTCGTACAGTTAAATTGGGGATACTTGCCTTAAGTAGTCACTATAGGCCTACATGTTTGCATTGTTATGGATGTCATTGTAAATTGACCCGTTTATACGTTGATAAGTTAGGCATTTTATTCATGGGCCACCCTGTGAAGCATTAGATTACGTGCAATATAGAACCAAACCCCATTACCCATGCAACAACACTATAGGCTTATAATGATTATCAGTTTGGATATAAGCAGCCACCTAATAAGGCCTACCGCACTAAAGGAATGCCAATATAGCCTGCATGATAGATAATTCATTATCTAACAGACCACTCAGGCCTAACAGGTGCTCTTATCAGTCGTGCACATGTGAAATCATCGTTCCGAAAAGATAATTTTGCGGCGTCTCTACCTCGTTGACCAATACCTCCACCTCGCATCGGTAAAATGTATCTTTCTCTTTCTGCCTTTTGCACTCGGCTCCATTGTCGTTGCATATGTATAGGCGTATCACTGACCATTTATAGGCAATTGTGGGCGTTAATTGGGGTGTGATCAGAACGCGCGTTCACGTGCGCCAAGTTAAGTGTTGATTGTGATTTATAAAGGGCAGCTGGCGTAGGCGTGCCTGAGTGAACATGGGTTGTGATAAGCAGCGTTTTATAAATCGGAGATTTTTTGTGCGTATATTTTAGTAATCACTTAGCTAAGCTAACTTAGTTACGTGGATTCTACGCAATGTTTATAAATGAGGCCCCTGGAGGGTGCATTTTCTATGAGCTAATGTATCAAACATTTCTTTGTCTGATACAAACAGGTTATTTTTGTTCTGCACATATTGGCAGTACTTTGTTATTGAAAGCTGTTCACCAGCCTAGATAGAGGGTCTGCATTATACCTTTGAGGTGATATTATGCTAGCATAAGCATTTTTCCATGGCCCTCTGGAACCCAGAAAGTGTAGATAGACTCTTAAACTGACAGAATTGGATATGATGGCATACCAGAAGGTTTAGGTAGACTCATCAAGTGGTCAGAATTGGGTATCAGAAGAATTGGCCTCATGTTCAGAGATGTCTATATAAGCAGCTCATGCAAATTCCCTAGTCAGTCCAGACCAGTTTCACCCGTTGGTTTTGTGTGAACTCATCATTCTGCAGAGTGATTAGATGCTTTGATTCAATAAAGAGTGTTGAACGGCATCAATGGATCCAGACATTCTTCCTTTCTCCTCAACTACCAAATTACACTACAGTAACACGCACAGAAAAATCTGGAAAGTGAGGGGAGATGCTATGTATTGTCTCTCTCTCATTCTGGCCTTCTAACCTCTCTCCCTCTCGTTCTCTCTCAGGTGCTAGATGTTCCAGCCGTCCATTTCTCTTTCATAACTACTGGCGTCATTTCCTATTACCATGGTAAGACTTATAGACTGACCACTAGCCAACAAGAGTGTCCAACCTGTGTTCTGTTTCTGACTCTGTGTTCTGGTTCTGACTCGGTGTTCTGGTCCCTCCCCTCTCCACGATGCTGGTCCTGTTTCAACGGCCTCTCCAGTCCTAAAAGAACTGCAGCACTTTGCGCATTACCTTAAAGGTCAGCTGTCAAGTTGTCGTCTTCACCCTAATATTTAAACTTTCTCTCTGGTGTCCTTCAGAGGAGCTGTGGGGGCCTAACTGTGTGTGTGTGTGTGTTTCCTGTAGATGGGTTCCATGCAAGTCAAGAACTGTGGGAAAGCAAGTATCCTCTGCTTGGTGAGCACAGCTGGACACTCAAAACACAGCATACTGTACAGGGAAGAGGGTGCGTGTAAAAAAAGGGAACAAACAAAAAAGTGTATCTCTGTCCTTTCCCTTTTTGTGTCCCATCTTTATTCCTTTCCCAGGCCTGCAGTGTCTGGTTCAATATAGCGTTGTCAGAAAATCCCCTGAGGATCCAGGACATGGCTTCCTATGCCTGCTTTGTAAGAGGAAGTTAACGGTCTGGACCATTGGCGGCCATGCTTTCAGCTATGAGCACGTCACCGCCTTTCTTGTGAGCCTACAAACATATACACACACATGAACAATACAAACACTTTGCAAGATTGCTTCAACGGGGTGGTTATATCAGTGAGATCCTTCTGACTGCGCGTGTGTGTGTGCGCGTGTGTGTGTGTGTGTTTGTAGAAGTGTATCAATCCCAACTCACTGAAAGACATGGAGGATTCTGGTACCCAGAAGGATCAAGAAAGGTTGCTTGAGCTTGCGATACAGGCACAGAAAACACACCCGCCTGGCCGTGTACAGGTATGACACATTATTACTCCAAAGCCTGAATCTGAATCAAAGCCACCACTGTTTTTGGATGAATGTTAACTTCTGAGGGCATTGTAATATATTTCTGCCTGCCCTGGCCTTCTGTCTCCAAAATGAAGAAGATTTGATTAAAGTTATTAATGGGATATTTGTTTTATGCAATAATAAATGTAATGGATTGAGTTGTGACATACAAGTATAAGAGATTTGTGCTGGAGCATCGAATTACAGCACTAGGCCACACAGGAGAAATGACCAGTACTTAATTGGGAACAGATGTTTTGGGGGCTCCTTTACAATGTGTTTTTAAGAGTCTAGAATAACCCTCTGTCACCCCCTTTTCTTAAACATATAATAATTTGGCCACTGGCCAACAGTATGGTTGGATAGATTTTACTGCAGTATATTAGTATAGAGTATATGATAGGTTAGTATATGGAGCAATATGGTACTTATAAAGTATAAATTCGAGAATCGGACAAAGGACTGTTGAATGCTTTCTGCCTTCCCTGGTGCACTTGGCTAGACCTAGGGACTTTCTTTGGATACTTGCATGCTTTTTGTAATGATCATTGGTGGTCTATATGCTGTTTGAAGACTATATAAAAGATTTTTGGAAATAAGTTAACAGTTTGAAGGTCCAGACCTCACCAGAGAATTCTGTTTTTGATTAGGCTAAAATCCTCATCAAAAACTGTTTTGTCTTTCAGGAATGTTTGGCCGTTCCCATCAAAAACTCTGCCTATAACACTGGTCAGTGCATGCCTGCGTTTGTGTTTTGAGTGCTCTTGTCTTGTGTGCTGTGCATGACAAGCTGTGTATGACAAGCTTTGTATCATGGTGAAGTCTTGTGTATTTCTGTTGCAGTTCTGTGGAACCTGAAGAGATTGTACTCTAACGTGCAGCCATTTGTCAGCAAACTGGGTGAGAGCTGGTTTTTACTAAATTAGTTATAACCGGCTAAAGTAGTAAAATAAATAAATATTTGTGCCAGATCAGAAAATGAATTCGCCAATCAACGTTCTATGAGGAAATTTAAACAGCTACGGTGGACAGGTTTGCGGTTGAAGTTAGCGCCTGATCGACGGTGATGGATGGTTCATGATCCAATCACCTGCCCCAGTATTTTTGAAAGTGCATGCCCTTTTCCAAACAGTTTCCAATGGAGAGTTCCCAGCTGGTTATGTGAAGCAAACAATTTGAATTGATTTGATTTTTATTTGGAAATTAAAAGCACAACATCTTAAGGGAAAGTATACAAAGAAAACCCCAAACTTGCAAGCATTACTAAAAACACTCATTTCCACAGTGGAAATTACAAGCATTACTAAAAACACTTATTTCCACAATTAATACAGACACGCCACCCCAGAAATACGCCTTTACCTTACCTACTAAAAATCTAGTGCATCAGGTTAGGAACTGCTGGAATATCATGGAATTTTAAAAAGTATATATTTAAAGACCAGTCAGGGGATTTCCAATTTTTTTGGGCCAAGTCTTGGAATATCAGGGAATTTTGTTTTTAGCATTTTTTAAATTGAATTGCAATTTATAAAAAATATAATATTTTCCATGCAGTATTTTTCTTTATCGGGTTATCTCACATTTCCCGTATTGTGAGTGGTTGTTATGGTTACTTGATTTTCAGCGCTCATTTATCCCCTACCCACTCAACAGTTTTTCCATTCATTATAGGTCATGGAAATTCTTGAAAGTCAGGGAATTTGACTTTGACTTGAGTGGGAACCCTGTATGTGAGTGAAGGTGATATGAGAGTGAGAAATGTTCTCTCTTTCAGTTCCATCAGCCCAGACCTTGGCTGATCCACAGCCAACTCCTGCAGAAGAGAAGGGAAGAGAGACCTCAAAAGAGACTGACAAAGAACACGGAGGAGAGACTGACGGAGAGACCAGCAGAGTGACCAAGGAGACTGTAAAAGACTGTGGGCGAGAGAACAGTGACACCAGCCAAGGCAGTGGCACAATGACCCAGGAAGAGACTGTCAAAGAACCTCCCCATGGGATCATTACCGAGCCAGGTATAGAATCCAACAGAGAAACAGGGAAAGAGATAAAAAGAGAGACAGGGAGAGAGACAGGAAAAGATGCAGGAAAACAGATGGGGGGAGATGCTGGAAAAAAAACAGGAAGAGAGACCGGGAGAGAGACAGGAGGAGAGACAGGAAGAGAGATGGGTAAAGAGACAAGAGAGATAGGGAAAGAGACAGGGAAAGAGAGCGGAAGAGAAGCAGGAAAAGAGACGGGAAGAGAGACAGGGAAAGAGACCGGAAGAGAGACAGGGAAAGAGACCGGAAGAGAGGCAGGAAAACAGGCCTCTAGAGAATCGGGAAAGGAGACAGGGAAAGAGACAGGAAAAGATGCAGGAAAAGAGACAGGAAGGGAGACAGGAAAAGAGATTGGAAGAGAGACCGGAAAAGAGACTAGAAGAGCGATAGGGAAACAGACCTCTAGAGAATCGGGAAAGGAGACAGGGAGAGAGACAGGGAAAGACGCAGGAAAGGAGACAGGAAGACATGCGGGAAGAAAGATGGGGAGAGAGACAGGAAAAGATGAAGGAAGACATGCAGGAAGAGAGACTGGAAAAGAGACTGGAAGGGAGACAGGAAAAGAGATTGGAAGAGAGACAGGAAAAGAGACGGGTGAAGAGACAGGAGAGACAATAAGAGAGATGGAGAAAGAGACAGGGAAAGAGAACGGAAGAGAGGCAGGAAAACAGACGTCTAGAGAACCGGTAAAGGAGTCTGTTGTTAGTTTGATCTCCGAGAGACCCAGCGAGGAGAGCAATGAGAATGACCCGGTCACAGGGAGAGAGACCGGCGAGATCATAGAGACCATCATTGCACCTAAGACGAGGAAAAGAGGAACACCTGGGAAAGGAAATGCCGGTAAAGATAGAGGCAAGAGTGGGACCTGCAAAAAGAGAAAGCTAATGACTAACTCTGATACACTGGAAAGAAATACCAGCAAGGTGTTGGAGAAAGGTGTGTATTATGAGTGTTTTCCTGTATGGCATAATCAGTTTGTGTGTGTGTGTGTGTGTGTGTGTGTGTGTGTGTGTGTGTGTGTGTGTGTGTGTGTGTGTGTGTGTGTGTGTGTTTCTGAAGCATGTTGCAGTGTTGACACTGTGCTTTTCCTGCAGTGACTCCTCCCGCTCCTCCCATGTCCACTGTATCCAGCCATCTGTGGAAATACCTGAAGCAGTCCCCACGAGAACCTGTTATTGGTCAGTACCGTACCAATCCGTGATATAGTTTTATCGGTCGCACTTTAGATGCAATGATGCAGCATATAAGGCTTCATTCAACCTTCATAAAAGCACTACATAAATGTGTTTTTTATTTTCCATCACACAATCCTCTTTCTCTGACCGGCACAACTCACAGTTCCCACAGTAGCAGGGTTTTTAAAATAACTTCGGTATTTAAAGCAATACATCGCAATATTTGGACCTTTACAAACATGTCTGGTGCTAATTCTCCAATTAGATTTACTAAAGGTAAGCTGAATCGTCCAAACAGTTTACTCAGAAAGATAATAAATTGACATTTATTACCTTTTAAAAAAAAAAAAACCCGGGACGCAGCATCCAGTCGAAGTGCACATGCGCAACGTTGTGCTTAAACAACACAGTAGTAGATAACTATTCCAGCGTCTATGGATATCATGCATTTTCTAGCTAAATGATATCATGGCGGAGGTGAGAAAACCGAAGCGAAACATCACGGCGGAAGCCAGAAAAAGAAAAAGACAATCTGATAACGTTACGACAGTGCACTTATTCGCAGAGCCTGTGGGGGCGCAGTTCCGAGAAAATCGGAGAAAACGCTAAGTATTGCTTTAAAGTAATGATCTAAAGCTTTTTGATGTCTGTTTCGCCGCTATCTATTGTCGATTGTTGACAGTAATGATTCAGCTGATTCCCCATTCACAAAAGCCTTTCCATTTGCAGCATTGCCAAGTTTTGTGAATTGGGTGTCTGAGGCGACATTCCCACACAATATTCATTAGCGGTGCACAGGTCAAACAAGGTCATGCATGTTTGCACAGGTAAACTCTTTGCCTTTCAGCTACATCACTGTTCAGGCCATTCACTTGAATCGTGTAGAGCCAGAGTTTTTTTTAAAGGGGTGGGCTGAGTGAGTGAGGAGAGAGGACTGCGCAGTAGGCATCAGATTTCACTTATGAAATGATGAGAATAAGAGAGAAGGCTAGGAGTGGCATGTGGCTCGGGAGGTAGAGCGGCCAGCTGGGGATCGCAAGGTCCCTGGTGCGATCCCAGCTTCCGGAGTGTGCTGAAGTGTCCTTAAGCAAGACTCTTTACCCCAAAATCGCTCACGTGCGGCATGGTGACCCAGTACTGTCGCATTACAGCAAGAAGGTCTCTGGGCCTGTCTGTGCGGAGTTGGCATGTTTTCCTCGTATTCACAAGGGTTTCTTCCCAAAGACCTGGACTGAGCACTTGGGACTTTTTCCCACGGGCATCATGAACGATGGCTGCCCACTGCTCCTGGCTGCCCCTGGAGGAGGACAGCTGGGATGGGAGAAATGCAGGGAACGATTTCCACCGGCGAGCCCAGAAAGTTGCATGTGTGTGTTGTGTGCGGTGTCGCCGCTCACTGAATGTAATGTGTGATCGTTGTGTGGCCAAATAAAGACTCCCCCTTAGTGTCCGGTAATTGAATTGTAAAAAATTATTTATTAACTTTTTTTTTATTTTAAAAGAGTTTTAGAGTAGAGTTTTTACCACTTATCGCCAAAGGCAATGAAACTGAAATCTTCGCAATTAACACTTTAAATACTCAACCGTGACTGAAAATATATAGTGAGGAATTAACAGTACAACCCTGGGGAGAGTCAACCCGGTATATTTCGAACATTGTATTTCACAAAGCATGTGCGAAAACACACAGGGTTGACGCGAACACGGACGGGAAGGGGAGGGTCAACCCCGAGTTCGCCCTGGGTTTACTCACGCCAGTTTGAAATCGTCAGTCAGAAAGCGTCTTAAAACTGTCATGTATGGTGTTACCAATTGTCACAAAACAATTGAATGTCGTTTTAGAACTAGTTAGACTGCTTAAAACCATCTCAGCTGTTGTATGTGAAACCCGGCTTTACACAATATGTTATCAACCTCTCTCTCCAGGCCTTAGCATGCTGATTGAGTGCCACAGTGAAGGACACAGCCCCATCTACCTGTGTGAGGGGTGTCGTTGGAAAGGCGATACGAAAGGAATCGTCCATCATGTGACCTCACCCACCCACTACTTGGCCTACGTGGTGAGACCACCATCCTATTTGTGTGTGTGTATTGCTCCTGTGTGTCTCAGCTCACTAACTGACGGGCTTACCTGCTAAGTAAACTCCCGCTGGCCTGTGAATTTGTGACTCGATCCTCAATGTGTCAGGGATGCATACCATGTCTCTTTTTGCATGTCAATTTGCATGACTTGTGTGAATGTCACGTAAACAGAAAGAGAAGTCTCATTGCTTAACACATCATCCCTTTGACATTCTACTTAATATGAATAAGGTTTAATGGCCACCGGTAGATCGAGAGCTTTGCCTTTTGGTCTATCTTCGTCCCCACCCTCACCTATGGTCATGAAGGATGGGTCATGACCGAAAGAACAAGATCACGGATACAAGCGACCGAAATGAGTTTTCTCCGGAGGGTGGCTGACAGATCGGGTGAGAAGTTCAGTCATCCGGGAGAGACTCAGAGTAGAGACGCTGCTCCTTTGCGTCGAAAGGAGCCATTTGAGATGGTTCGGACCAGGTGGCGGGACTACATCTCCACACTGGCCTGTGAGCGGCTAAATATAAAGGCAGAGCTGGTTGATGCTGCTAGGGAAAGGGATGTCTGGGGCCCCCTGCTGGAACTGCTGCCTCCACGACCCGACCCCGGATAAGCGGATGACGATGGATGGACGATGGATGGATGGTTAATGGCCACAATTCAACATGGCTTCCTCTTAATGTCAGCACAATGCTGCGTCAACAGGACGTGAGGTCTCATTGCTTAACGCATCATCCCTTTGACATTCTAATTAAAATGCATACTCCACAAGGTTGAATGGCCACAATTTAACATGGCTGCCACTCAACGTAATTGCAACGTCGCGTAAGCAGGAAGTGGGGTCTAATTGCTTAATGCATAGGGCAGGCAATGACATTTTGTCCAGAACTAACAAAAGAGCAGCTGTATGTACACCCATCAGCCATAAGCCAGGCTAGACATGGCCTGGTTTCACATTACATGTGTTTGCATCCCTGATGTGTGGTGTTGAGAGATCTGAAACTTCCCTAGGAGGTCTGAGATCTCCTGGTGCAACTTCTCCGCTTCAACTTTCTCCTCTTCAGCTCTCTCCTCAGCTTTCTCCTCTTCAACTTTCTATTCACGCTGGCTCTCCACGGATCCCAGGGGTAGTAGAGATATTATCTGAGGCTCATTATGATTCGTCCCAGGAGTCGCAGGTTGAGGATGAGGAAAGTGGAGGCGGGGATGGAGAGGTAAAACAAGGGCAGGCCATTGGGGCTTCAGGGGCAGCCCAGGAGCGAGAGGTGTCTGGGAGCCGTAAAGAGCAGGCTCGGCCATTAGAGATAACCACCCCAAGAGGCACTGAAATGGAGACACTGGATCCTAAGGTGACATCAGCAGACAGACCTAGACACACACATAAAAAGGGTAGGAAAGAAAGAAAGCATGGATCGGAACGCACCAGGAGAAACGGAGACAGAGGAAAGGGAAAAGAAGTCAAGACCGTGATCCCAAATCAGTGTTCCTGAACTCCCGGCCAGCTCCCAGTTTGAAAGACAGGTCATGCCACCAGAGAAAAGAAGAAAAGTTCATGGAAAGGAGAAGTGGAAAATTCCTTAAGCAATTTTTACCCAAGTAGGCTATACCTGTAGCATGGTGATAATCGAGGTTATAGCATGATGTGTTTGTATTTGATTGGTTGATGTAAAATGACCCAGGACTAGGTGGCGGGACTACATCTCCGCACTGGCCTGGGAGCGGCTAAAGATTCCCCAGGAAGAGCTGGTTGATGCTGCTAGGGAAAGGGATGTCTGGGGCCCCCTGCTGGAACTGCTGCCTCCGCGGCCCGACCCCGGATAAGCGGATGAAGATGGATGGATGGATGGATGTAAAATGATGCAAGGAAACTGGGAGGAGAGAGGCAGGCTTAGGGTAGAGTATAAAACATTGATACACGGAAGAATCTTGGGACTCCAACGGCCACCTTTTTCACCAATTGGATTGAGTCCCCCAACTCTAAACCTTAGAACGATGGACAAATTGGAAGGATTGGATGAAGCCAAACTGAACAACTCAACTGACTGTCTGAACAACTAACTAAGGTTTTTACCCCTCTCTCTCTATCCCTCTACACCAATTAGTTGCTTAAATCTGTAGAGCCTTGCGGTGTAGAAACCTGCAGAGCTGCCAGACCTGGTATTAGATTGGTAAGGGTCTGGTAGTGACATAACGGTGTCTGAGGTGAGGGTGGTTATTGATCATTATATAATTTTTAGTCAGTTAAGAACCTTTGGTGAAGAACCTTTGCAACAACAGAGTGAGGCAATCCATCTCTATGTCGGATGAACGGGGTGAAGAGGTCGTGAGAGAGACTGGTTGTATGTTTTCCAACTGTGACATGCACGGATGGGGCCATCCCCACTCTAAGCGAATCTCTCAAACAGTAGTGGGGAACATGATCAAGGTCAGTGTCCGGTAACACAACAAACCTAAGATTTCCGAGGGACAGTTGCGCAATCTCCCTTCCGAGTAGAAGTTACATGAGCACACATTCATAGTTCCCCCTGGTGCAATAAGAACTTGAGATCAGTCTGCACACAGCTTTTTTGCCCTCTACGAAGCGGTTTCCGCCTCTCACTCCCCGACTGTCAGAAGAGGAAGTTGTGCTCACACAATATCAGGGCATTGGCTCAACGTTCAAAACTGGACAATCAAGTAGGCCATCTTTTAGATTCTCTCTCCAACAGGTTATCCATCTATACTATGTTGATTTTAATTGGATTTGATTATATCATATATATTGCATATATCTGCCTAGCAATAACTATATCCTTCTCTATTATTCTAAATAAAACGCATATTGAGCATTATAAAATGTTAATCATCTCATGTCAATTTACTGTTAATTTAATGGATTAGCCATTTTGTGGGGAAGACAGTTAGGTACTTCAGGTCATGTAAAACTTAGGTGATGCATACTATAATTCTTATCAGTTGCCTCTGCTAGTAAATAACACACCCTTAGGACTAAAGTATACTAGTCGTTAAAACCATACCCAGCAACCACACCAACATTGATCTCACAGAGAAGAGCAGTCGTTAACCAGTAGCAACCCCTGACGGTATCTCCCTTCTCAGCTCATTGGGGGGGGTGCTGTGGGGGTGGGAGCAGGGTGGAGACTGGGATGTAGACTGTTAGCGGACTGGGCAAGTCTTCTCATCCTGCCTAAGTAGGCTATCAGAAACCCGCACTTGCGGAGAACCAGGTGGGCTGATAAGCGACACTTTGAACGTAGGGCAGAGCGGACCCTTGTATTAAGGGCACCGGAGACATTTTTGGCATCCCTGGGTGGGCACGACTGAGGTCACGAGCTGGGGCACAGAACCGCTGACAGACCCTGACCACAGGAGCGGTCTCACAGTGACCAAACAGCTAAAAGGAGTGGAGAACCCCTAGCTGGAGAGGTCATAAAAAAAGGAAACAACTGCAAGAGGAGTTTCTAATTGAATCACCAAGAGGACTGGTGAGGAGAAAAGACCCATTGAAAGTCAGCTGGAAGAAAAGCTGCCAGCAGAGGGAGCGGCTGCAGAAACAGCTCCCCGGAAAGTGGTTGAAGGAGTGAGGGGCTTAAGGAACCTAGGATAGCCCCAGCAGACAATTCTGCCCAGCCACTAATGACCTGGAAAACAGTCATCCACGTAATCTAGCCTAAGGATTTACGCTAAGGGGAATACTGTGGATTGGCAACTCGACTAACCGACAAGAATGGCCCAGCAAATACTTTCAGACACACGTCTGGGCTGCTGCCTATGGTGGGGCCCTGGACTAACTTCAGTACAGGAATAATTGAACTGATAAATAAGTACATGAATGGGAGATCTATACTGATGGATCAAAGAAAGGACAGGACAGAAATGCTCACTGGGTGTTCATTGTATATAGGAATGGACAGGAACAAGGCTGACAGAGAGGCTACACCCCAAGTTCGGCACAAACTGGAGAAGCCACAGCATTATTGGAAGGACTGCTTGAGTTAGAGAGGAGTAAAATCAAAAGAGTGGTCACTGATGGTTATTGCTGTACTCAAGCAATGAATGAAGACCTTGATATATGGCAAGAGTGGACATTTATTCCTCAGTGTGTGTTCTTCTCATCCCAATAACAGCAGTCAAAAAACACGGGAGGACTGAAGCCTACCAAGAAGCTGCGTAGACGCGCTCGCATGGTGGAGAAGCAAATGGGATGGGGAGAGGCTCAGGTCAGCACTGGGCCAGACTCTTGTCTACCTCCCTACCTACCTGTCTGTCCATCTCTAACTGTCTACATCTATACGCCTCTCTGTGAGCATTTCATTGTGCATGGTACCTGTATCTTATATATATTCTACCACTTGACCAGGACATCACAGGAGCAACTTGTCACAAAAAGTGTGCCTATTTTAGGTTTTAAGATGACAGAAAGAAAAGACACACTCAAGCTCTCGATGCTGGGCGATTGATTTTGACGTTTCGGCCGAGTGTGCGGTTTCTTTTCTTTTTCTAGTATATTTCACCCTTTACCTAGCCTGGTATGACCATCCCGTTCTTGCAAGCTCACATTCTGTTTCACTAACGCAGAACGATCTGGCCTTCGCCTCCTCGAGAGCGATTATCCCAAAATCCAGACCATACCAGGCCAATCAGGGACTGCGTTTTAACTGCTGTTCCGTACCACAATAGAAAGCAGCCCCTGATTGGTTCTTGTCCCTGCCGCTCGCTGAACAAACATGGCGGCTCCCGAAGCAACGAGTGGTAACATTAACGCTAGAAGAATAAATGCAGCTATAAGTGCAGTTATTGCAGAAATAGACTTAATCACAACACTTAAACAAGAACAAGAGTATGCACTAGCAGAGTTTATCAGTGGAAAATACGTTTTTGCCGTTCTTCTGACTGGATTTGGCAAAAGTTTGCTGAACGCTGATTGGCTGAAGGTGTTTGTCTGTCAAGGCAAGTACCCCCTCCCACATAATCGCTCTCTATGGGGCAAAGGCCAGACCGATATTGCGGAGCGAAGCAGTGAGCTCGCTAGATCGGGATGCTCATACCAGGCTAGGGATGGGAATTGATAAGATTTCAGCGATTCTGATTCCATTTTCGATTCTGCTTATTGATCCGATTCCTTATCGATTCTCTTATCGATTCTCATTGGGCAAAAAAGAGTACAAACAGGTTTATAAACATTTTTTTTTTTTTATATGTACTACTTTAAACATGCCAATTACAGTGCTGTTTTTAGGTGTATTCACCTTGAACTAAAAATAAAACTGACAAACAAATCAGTATTTTTTCAGACCGACTACCACCACCCTGACTCTGAACGTCATCATCTAAATTACATGGATGGAAATGGAGATTATTCATATAGTGAAAGCTGGTTTACACAATTAAACAAATGGCACTAACACAATAGACAGGGACTCTGGAGGAATTTACCTTCGACTACACTAACGTTAGCTGCGCTGCTGTCGTCATTCCGGAGCGCATCAAAAACGGGACATTCCTGCAAAGTTGTCCCTGCAAAGTTATCGCATGCTGTGTGGCCAAATGTTTTTGCATAATTGTAGTATTTCCCCCCTTTGATGAGGTTTTTGCAAGCATTGCAAGTGGCCGTGTTTTCATCTTGTCGCGTGAAATGTAACCACACTTTCGAACGTTTATGCCTAGACGACATGTTGCTGGCTTCTTCTACCGCGGTCTAATAAAACAAAACAAGGCAGCGTGCGTGACGATATTGCACATGCGCAGCAACGACAGGAATCGATAGCGAAATCGTTAAGGATTTTGGCTTATGATTCCAAGGAATCGAGTCACTGGGAACCGCTTCTCAACAAGAACCGGTTTTCGATTCCCATCCCTATACTAGGCTACCCTTTACCAGCACTTCCCCAAGACTACGGTGTGTATTTTCTCTCTCTTCCTCAACCTGAGATGTTTTAAGATGACCACATCGCAATGCAAACCAAATGGCTAGCTACTGCTAACATCCATGATAATAAACTACGAGAGCACTTGTAGTTAATTAATTCAAGCTTAGATGGAGTAAAGAAAGGCTTGCAGAGGTCCGGATGAGTTAGCTTAAAAATCTTTTATTAATCATAATGCATCAATATTATTCTGCTGCAGCAGATGGAGAATCCCCAGGCCAGATCAGGATGAACTCTGCCTTGCAATTCAACCACACAATGTTTTAGTCCAATATGGTCACACTTATGTCTCTCCTCATATGGGCATAACTAGTCTGCACATTTAATAGTTTACTTAAGAAACCTAAGGCACTTCCTGACATCCTGTTCAATTCCGTCGTAATCTAAACACATTCCGTTTAAAGGGATTATAGACTGTCCAAGCCTCTCAAATGTTTCCCCCAAAGTAAGGCTATTCTAAACACAGCTGGCTTCTACTATTAGAGTGACTATTAAAATATACTACACACTTGGAATAGGAACTTATAGTTTACAAGTAATAGGCCTACATTCATATATTATTTATTCCTCCTCACATTTATTGTGGTTTGCCTGCATCTTTAGGTCACTGGATGGTAGTCAGTAGATAACCAGGCCAGGTCCAGCTTGACTTATATGCGTGGCTGGCTTGTTTCTGTTCAGGACTGGTAGGACGGAAGCTAGTCATGCCACTGAAATAGCTGTGAATTGAAATTACATTAAATAATGTCAGATAAATTAAGATAGGTCTTGTCGCCTGGACACAAAAGTTCCAATGCTTCCAATGCTAATCCAGCACAATAAGAGCGGGATAGCCAGTTAGCTCATGAGCTCACAACAACTAGCAGCATCTTCCATAACATTAAAGGTAGGGGTCAGTGGCTAAAGCAGTTATGATGATAACATACAGTCATCCCAGCCAAGACTCCGGTCTCCCGGGTGCGAGTCCAATGCTTTCACCACTTCTCTACTTGTGGAGTGGAGATCGAGGGGTTGGTTTTGGTGTCCTCCTTCCAGTCCCTAGTGTGGGTTGGGACAGGATCTGACCTATAAGGCAAGGGGTAAAGGTCGGAGTGAAAGGATGAACATGTGGAGATTTGGGATATAGTCCCATAAAATCATCCCCATTGGGTCTTGAACCCCGATCTCCCGGGTGGGAGTCCAATGCTCTCACCACTACTCTACTTGTGGAGTGGAGATCGGCAGGTTGATTTTGGTGTCCTTCTTCCAGTCCCTAGTGTGGGTTGGGGTTAGAATAAGGGTTGGGGTTGAGATGGGATCTGACCTATAAGGGAAGGAGTGTGGGTTGGGGTTAGAATAAGGGTTGGGACAGGATCTGACGTATAAGGCAAGGAGTAAAGGTCGGAGTGAAAGGATGAACATGTGGAGGTTTGGGGTATAGTCCCATAAAATCATCCCCCTGATCTCCCGGGTGGGAGTCCAATGCTTTCACCGCTACTCTACTTGTGCAGTGGAGATCGGCGGGTTGATTTTGGTGTCCTTTTTTATTTTGGTGTGCTGGGACTACTGCCTCTTGTGGTGCCAACAGAGTAATGCAGGTTAACATTGACCGGAGGGAGGGAGGGAGTGATAACCGGACAAACACTATCCTAGGTCCGCTGGCTTATGCTGTGTTCACACCGGGCGCGGCGAGAAAATACGCGGCGCCCAGTTTGCCCAATCTCGCCGCGGGATCAATGGCAAATCAATTTGCAAATCAATTTGCTAATGTCGCCGTGCGGCGAATCCTGGCCGCCGAGCCACCGAGTTCGCGCAAATTGTATTGACTTTCTATGTAAACTCACCGCGCCGCAGGAAATATTTGTGCCCGGTGTGAACACAGCATTACAGTCACGCACAAAAAGGGATGAATCCCAGACGAAAACTTAATACTACAACTGTATGAACTGTAGTTTTAATGAGGCAGATATAGCCTAGTTGTGGTACATATGGTTTGGTGAGTCAAAAGATAACTGATTCTGCCGGGGAGTCGGAATTCGGCACAACACCCCGCCACCATCATTTCGAGAATACAGTGTTTCTTCCATGACTGACAATTCTTGACCACATGAATGATGCGCATGGTCGTTAAAGATAGCATACGATGATTGGTCGCGGTCATTCGTGTAGTGTAGCCAGTGTCTCCACGATGCAGCAAGAATTTATGGAACTGTGATCGCCCAATCTGACGGTCACTATGGTGACCATCGTGAAAGACAAAAATATTGTGTAGTCTGTACGTGTCATAGGTCGGTTTGCTGGGTCAAAATTTAACGTGGATCCCACTATAGAGAGCTACTTAACTGGAGGAGGGGTGGAACGCGTCACTGCCCCTCCGCTGTCATCAGAGGCTCCCTCTTTCTCGTGTAGGCTGGTTCGCTTCTCTGGTCACGCCACTTCCACCGTACTCCACTGTCCACGTCTGCTGCTCATTTGTACAGCACCTGATGAAATATCTGAGGAAAAGGAGAAAACCCCCCAAATTGCCCACACCTGTGTGCGAATAAATCCAAACGCCCAGTACACCGCTAGCATGGTCGACACAGCAGTGTTCTAATTAGGACTGTACCCTACTATCTATGCACACCCACTTGTCACCCTGTGACGTTACTTTTTACCTGTCTGTCTTACTCTTTACCTATCTGTCTGTATCCAGCCATCTCCCTGTCTCTGACTGACCTGCCCATCTGTCTCTATGCTAAACCCCCATGTACCCGTCTTCAGGCAGTGGATGTGTTTGATGATCTTCACAGCTCCATAAGGAACTTGGACGACGAGTCTTTTGATGAGGGTAAGACCTGCCATCCTTCAATCATCATGTTATGCTTCTCTGTTGCTGCATCCAGTGCTGCGTGACGAGACACTCTATGTAAACTCATATCTTAGCTGCTGTACACACAACATGCAGTTGTTCAGCCTCTCCTAAAAAAGATGAACCATCCCTGCCCAAGAATTATAGGCCCATATAAAATTGCCTATGATTGTCTCAAAAACCATGGAAAAAGTTGTTGCCAAACAGCTCACTGCTGTTTTGAATGCCTACTCCATTTTTGATAAATACCAGTCAGGTTTCAGTCAGAAACATTCTAGGGAAACGGCTCTTCTCAAATGACATCAGAAGATCCTCTGATGTGGGTGAATGCTGTATTCTGGTGCTACTAGATTTTAGCGCAGCTTTTGATACAGTAGTAGATCACCTCATCCTGATCGAAACGCTTAGGCAGTGGGAGGGTATTGATGAATCTAGGCAGAAATGTCTGTATAACGAGTCTTAATGTCTGTATAATGAGTCTTAAAGTCAATGTAAGCTGATTGTGTCTGTTTGCTCTCACATGGACACGGTGTAAATGTGGAATGGTAGGGATGGAAGGAGACAGCTGCGCTGCTTCTTGGGCCGTGGGTCAGGAGGTCACCTTAGGGCATCACAGGAGGGGGAAGTTCCCCCCGGGGTGTCCGTTGCGTCTCTCCAGAATCTGTTGTCCATTGTGGAACCATATTGTTGGCTTTTGGCGTTGTTCTTCTTCTGTTGCTCTGCGTTGTGTATTTTTGTAAGTCTTAATAAATGTTGCAGCAAATCTAATATGGACTACGATGTTAATAGCCGCCTTGTTGTGATGGTCATTGATGAAATCACCCAACACGGGATTGGAAGCGGCAAACAATGATTTATTGGACAGACTTAAACTCACATGTTACAGTCCCTGTCTCTCCCTGTCTATCGGCTGGCTGGAGCTGTGGGCAGAAAACGAGGCCTCAATCTTCTTCCCTACTCCCCAGCTTGATCTAATCGGGGCTGGGCAACCACAGGCACACAGAGTCTACCGCATCCCAAAATCAAGGTCTCAAGGTTAACTCAAGACACGAAATAGTATTCTCTTGCTGCACCCCCACACCTCCCTTAAAGGACAATGCTCTGTTTTGACAACCTGGACCTTATTTACGACATATTATAAGACGTTTGACTCACCGAGATCACTTTGGTGTAGTTCGGAGGCCTGTAGAAGAAATAAAAAATCCAGCGCGAGCCAGTATATCCATGTAATGGCGGTGGTGGGGGCAACGAGAATGCAGCTTCTAAAAATCTATTTTCTGCCGCGAAACGGTTGTTTTCATCAATCTGTCTTGATGAATCGCTAGTTGTGCTTACATAGAGCATAACTGTTGTGGTTTTCACATGCCATGATCTTTAGAAACGTCTTTCGAAACGAAATAGCTTCCTCACTTGCTCCAGCACTAATGCGCACAGCGCGCAATCGTTGCTCCAGCACGCTGTGCGCATGCGTGCTGGAGCAAGTGAAGAAGCTATTTCGTGTCTAAAGACGTTTCTAAAGATCATATTACAGAGGCATGTGAAATACCACAACAGGCCTATGCTCTCTGTAAGCACAACTAGCGATTCATCAAGACAGATTGATAAAAACAACCGTTTCGCGGCAGAAAATAGATTTTTAGAAGCTGCATTCTCGTTGCCCCCACCACCGCCATTACATGGATATACTGGCTCGCGCTGGATTTTAAATTTCTTCTACATGCCTCCGAACTACACCAAAGTGATCTCGGTGAGTCAAACGTCTTATAATATGTCGGAAATAAGGTCCAGGTTGTCAAAAATGAGCATTGTCCTTTAAGGTCTAGTGTAGTCAGATTGGCTCTCCGGAGGGGCCCTACTGTCACAAGATGCGTAGCCTGTCAGCCACAAGGTGCATGAGCTGTCATCCACCATCTGAAGTCTCAATCCCACTGATTGTTTGGCCAGTGGTACTTTTATGACAATCTATGAAAAGGAGGATGGGGGCCCCCCCTGTGACGTCCCAGCGTGGCCTCTTAACCCCCGGCCCCAGCACAGCACAACTGTCTCCTTTCATCCCTACCACTGCACATTTAGACCGTCCACATGAGAACAGAAACACACAAACAGCTTTACATTGACTTTAAGACTCTGTAGACTTTTACCTATATTCTTCAATATGATCTCAGCCTCAGGCTTAGCTTGGATATTCAGTGTGAACTTGGTGTCCTGACCACATGGCACATGGTGTGAGCGCATTCTGACAGTCACGTGAAAAGCACCACTAGGTTGAACAACCAGTGGGATTGAGACGTCAGGTTCTGGGTGACAGGCCCCACATTTATGACAGTATGGTCCCTTCTCGGCCAATCTGGCTTCACTAGGCCTAAAGAGGCGTATGGGTGGGGCGAGAGAGTACTGTTTAAAGTCTCGACCAAACCGTGAGACTTTGATTGTGAATGCGGTAGACTCTCGGTATTCGTGGCGGCCAACAGCCCCATACGCTGATAACAATGAGCGGGGGAGTACAGGAAGAAGACGATAGGCCTCGTCTTCGGCCACAGCTGCAGCCAGCAGAGAGACCGGGAGAGACAGGGACTGTTCCACGTGAGTGAATCTCTGTATAATAAATCATCTTCCGCCGCTTCCAATCCCGTGTTGGGTGATTTCATCAGTGATTATCACATCATCAACAGGCAATTAACATTGTGGTTCATGATTAGATGGTGCTGCAATTCTTTATTAAGGCTTATAAAAAAAATGACAACGCAGAGCAACAAAGAAGACATCAAAAGCCAACAGTATCTCTGACTGGTTCTCCTCCTATGTCTCCGATGGGAGTTTCTCTGTGTCAGTTGGTCCTTAGGTCTGAAGCTACTGCCCTGTCTTGTGGTGTGGGTTCAGTTTTGGGTCCCATCTTGTTTATGTTGCTTTATGTTTCCCCTACGGCTGATTATTAGCTAATTTAAAGATGTCTCTTATCACTTCTACGCTGATTTTCAGCTGTACATATATTTTAAGCCAGATAAGACTGATAAGATGTCTGTTTTACCTGACTGAGTGCTGTTAAGGATTGGATGGCCAACAATTTCCTTCAGCTTAACACTGACAAGACTGAGGTTCTTGTTATTGGCTCAGATAATGTCACCTCTAAAGTTCTTCAATGTATGGAGCTTGTTTTTTTTTTTTTTTTTTTTTTTAAGTACTATTTTCCACATGTTAAGCGTTTTGTGACCCTGATAAATGGATACTTAAATAATCCCTGTGGAGGAAATGCTTGGGGTGCCTATTTTTTGTGTTCATCACATCCTGTAAAGCTCTACTTTGTGTTGGGATGTCACCTCAGTCTTGAAGAAGGTCAAGGAGGCCGTGTCGAAGCAAAATGAGAGCCCCGTACCCCAGCTTGTGATCCCTGACCCTCAGCCTCAGGAAGTGGAGGAGGTGGACCCCACCCAGACCTTCACTGCCCTGTGGGACTACCTCAACAAGGCCTCCAGACAACAGCCTGTCATCGGTCAGCACATTGTCTGTGTGTGCACGCGCGCATGTGTGTGCTTTCTCTGTATTCATGTCTCTATGGCCCTGCAGAGCGTATGACTTCAACCCACTACCCCCCCCTCTCTCTCTCAATCTCTCAATCTCTCTCTCTCTCTCTCTCTCTCTCTCTCAGGTCTGAATACAGTGACAGAAATCCGGTCACCAGGACAACCAAGTCAAAACCAGTACTGGTGTGGCAGTTGCTCTGGGACAATTCAGCCAAATAAATACATGTATCATCTAATCTCTGCCCGTCACCGATACAGCTACATAGTGAGTGTGTTTGTGGATACGGTCACTATCCCAAAGGACAGTGTTTTGATATTTTGTGGTAGTGTTTTCATCATGACTACATTCTGTGTGTGTAGAAACTGAAGCATAGCCATCTGATCCATGATTGGCCAGAGATTGCCAATCCATGGGATCGAATCAAACCGCTGCACAAACTCGCCGTAGAACTGGAGAGTAAAGAGGGTTGGGGGAAACTGCAGGTAGTTCATCACTATACTTGAGAATACACATGACTTAACCTTGTCAATCACTTTCATAAAATACTCAAATCACATGGCATACTAGAATCAATACCATTCCGAATAACTTATTCAGTTGTTAATTGGTCCTGAAGGTGAAGATAGAACATGCTGGTCAGTCATCCATGACCACCACCAGTGATGAGTGTAGCATCTTGAAAAATCATTCAAAAACATGTTAAACTCGATTTCAAAGACAAGAAACTCACCTAGGTGTTAGTTGGCGTTCTGACATATAATTCGCCATAAAGTAAGGTTCTAATTCATCTGAAAAGGCTTTTTTTAATATTTAGCATAGAACTATTTAGTCGCAGCACATGTGTGTAAACTTCCGCAAACTAGGTAGCCTAGCAACATAAACAATAACAATAGCTACCGTAAGTAGAATCCCATCTGCGGATTGAATTACACGTCTACAACGGTTGCTTCAATACAAGTCAATGGATTTCATAAAATGATCAATAAAACCCTACAGGATTCATACTTTGCAGCAAATTTTATGTCAGAACACCAACGGACACCAATTACACCCTCTGTGAGCTTCTTGTCTTTGAAATCGAGAGTTTAACATGTTTTTGAATGATTTTTCAAGATGCCCATCCACATCCATTGTATGACCAAAACGGTGGTAGAGCAATTATCAACTTTCTTGAAAAACCTAGTTTTGTCAACGTTTTGATCTGAACCATTGTATATGATCATAAGTAACCTTAAAACAGGGCTAAACATGCTTTTTCCCTTTACTACTCCTTTAACTTCAGTCAGAAGTCAAACTCTTCAACTTTTTACAAATCATAACCACAGCTACTTTTTAAGCAGTGACGTGTCCGTACCGTTGCACACCAGCAGTAGAGGGCAGGCATGGGGAAAGCATGGACAGTTTTAGACTGCTCTATCTCAAGAAGTGTCACAGCCTTTATATTTACCCCATAGGAATCCTGGGATCCAGATGAACATTTCGGTAGATGATATGTTCATGTAGTTTAAAAACATTAGGAGTGGGGTCAAGTTAGAAAACAGGTATGATTTCAAAATTAGCAACTCAAAAGCTAGAGTGGAGTGCCATTCGTTTCAATGGTGAGCATGGTTGTCAAACAAATCAGCAAATCATGTGAACATTTCGATATATAATATGTGTATGTGCTGTTAAAACTTGGAGTGCTGTCAGTTTACAAAATGTGTGGACATTTTCAAACTGCCACCACTCTAAAACTAAGCATTCTATCAATCTTTTTAATGGGACAAAGAATAGACTACATATTTCAATGATGGATAAAACTTGTCACTGCTTCTACATTTTTCAAGCTACACTGATATATTTAAATGTATTTCAGTGTTGAGATAGAGCTGTCTGAAACCAGCCATGCTTTCCTCATATAGAATGAATGGTGGTACTTAGGACAAGACCATGCTCCCCAGTAGAATGTTCAGAACACTCCAGGTGTTGGTAATTTCAGATGCATACACATTTTCTGTTTCATTTAAATTTTTGACTGCTTTTGACTCCCTGCATTCACCTGGGTGTGATTTTTATATATAATAGACCTAAGTGTACAGTATTTCTTCAATCATTTTCAAACTTGTATTTTGTGTGTGTGTGTTTGTCCATTCTTTAGGCTTAAACTTCCTGGTTTTGGTCAGATCCAAGAAGAGTGTTACGGCGGCACCACCGCGCGCATTCCCCTCCGCTCCTCCGAGCTTGCCGGTGGCCCGACGCAACGTGCGTCGGTCCGGCTCTACCCCGCGGCGTTCGGGGTCTCCCGAATTCCCGCCTCCTGAGAGTATTCCTGAGACGCCCAGCACCTCAGCACGCGCACAGCGCGCGCTCCAACGCCACAGGTGAAGGCAATCGTGGTGATTAGTGAACGCGCTTACGGCTGAGTGCTGCGCACCGGGTCCCAATCATCATCATCGCCTGCCTACAAGAACCCTGGTTTTCTCCATGCTCATCGCCAGAACTTCCCATAGAATTCCTGTGGCAAGTACCCTAGCCAGCGTAGCCTACCTTGTTGATTGCTGTCCGTATCTCTGTTTTTGCTTATCCATTTTTTCTCGTTCCGTTTTACTTTCCCTCCAGACCCAGTGTGCAGTGCTCGGCTTGCCTGCTATCACCACCCCTGGACTGAAACACGGATTCCCTGACCCCCCTTCTGGATATGGACTTTGACTACGGATTACGGATATTGGACATTGTTTGCTGATCGCCTGACCCCTGCCTGTTTATCGTTTTTGACCTTGCCTGCTGGACTTATTAAGTTATTATTAAACCGCCCTTTGGGCTTTGCATTTTTCTCTGCCTCCGGTGTCGTGCGTTTGGGTCCAAATCCAACCCAGTCATAACAGAAGTTCTGGCCAGTATGGACCCAGCCGACACTGGAGAGCAGTGGACCCAGCCCCAGCGTGAACCTCACCTAGCTAACCCCAAGCCATATGATGGGACCTTCTCTGAGTGTAGGGGCTTCCTCATGCAGTGTGGATACATTTTCCAACATCAACCCAGCATGTATTGGTCTGACGCTGCACGGGTGGGCTACATTGCTACACTCACCACTGGGGAGGCTCTGAAGTGGGTCCAGGCAGCCCTGGGTCCGGGCAGTCACCTCCGCGATGACTATGCTGCTTTTGAGGCCGAGTTTAGGCTAGTTTTTGATCATGCGGCTGATGGTCAGGACGTTAATGCCCGTCTCACCACCATCCAGCAGGGTGGCCGCTCCGTGGCTGCCTACGCTACCGAGTTCCGCACCCTGGCTATGGGTAGCGGGTGGAACGACGTCGGTCTGCGCAGCGAGTTCCGACGAGGCCTGAGCGAGACTCTCAAGGACGCGCTGGTCAGGGACCGCCCCACCTCCCTTAACCAACTCATCTTTCTCGCTATGGAAATCGACGAACGCAACCAGGAGAGGAAGCGTGAGAAGGCGCTGCGTCATCCCGCCCCCTCTGGTCGCTCTCCGGGCAACTCCTCCACCGTTCCACTTACCCTGACCATGCCTGCTCTCACCAGCGAAGAGCCCATGCAAGTGGGTAGGGCTCGCCTCACGGCTGTTGAGAAGGACCGAAGGAGGGCACTGGGATTATGTCTCTACTGTGGAGCTAAGGGCCATCTGAGGGACAACTGTCCCACTCTGCCAAGAAGAGTAGGCTCACCAGCCAGGAGGGGATTTCTGGTGAGCCGTGTTACCCATTCCCCACAATCTGTCAGCCCTGCCCGGTTCGAAGTTACCCTCGCCTGGCACGGGCAGACGCTTACCATCGGTGCGCTCATTGACTCTGGGGCTGATGACAACTTTGTGGATGCGCACCTTGCCGCCTCAGCGGCTTTCCCCCTCGCCGCCCTGGAAACCCCTCTCACCATCTCGGCCTTGGATGGACACGACCTAGGCCCCCTCACACACCGGACCGAGCCACTGACCATGACAATTTCCGGAAATCACGTGGAGGAGATCCGGTTCTACATTCTTGAGACCCCCCGGGCTCCTCTCATTCTGGGCCGACCATGGCTGGAGCTCCATGTGCCGCATGTCAGCTACGGCCCCGGCCGCATTCTGAGCTGGAGCACGGCCTGTTACGCGCGGTGCCTCCGTGCTGCTCAGACTCCCTCCCTGTCGTCTCGGCCGCCCCCTGCTCCCCCCGACCTCTCCACCGTGCCAGAGGTTTACCACGACCTGGGAGAGGCCTTCAGCAAGGAGCGCGCCCGCACCCTTCCCCCGCACCGGCCCTACGACTGCGGCATTGAGCTCCGCCCCGGCGCCCAGCTCCCAGTTAGTCGCCTGTACAACCTCTCCCTCCCTGAGAAGGCGGCTATGGACAGCTACATCTCTGAGTGTCTGGCTGAAGGCCTCATCCGACCCACTCTCTCCCCGGTGGCGGCGGGGTTCTTCTTCGTGAAGAAGAAGGGTGGGGACCTCAGGCCATGCATTGACTACCGGGAGTTGAACGCCATCACCATCAGGAACACGTACCCTCTCCCCCTCATGAGTTCCAACTTCGAACCCCTCCTGGAGGCCACCATCTTCACGAAATTGGACCTCCGGAACGCCTACCACCTGGTTCGAATCCATGAGGGGGATGAGTGGAAGACCGCGTTCAAAACTCCCCGAGGCCATTACGAATACCTAGTCATGCCGTTTGGCCTCACCAACGCCCCCTCCGTGTTCCAGGCTATGATGAATGACATCCTCCGGGACATGCTGGATATCTTTGTTGTGCTCTACCTCGACGACATCCTGGTGTTCTCCAGGAGCGCTGAGGAACACGTCCAGCACGTCCGCCTTGTCATCCAGCGTCTCCTGGAGAACCGCCTCTTCATCAAGGCCGAGAAGTGCACCTTCCACACTCCCTCTGTGGAGTTCCTGGGACTTATTGTGGAAGGTGGACAAACTCGGCCTGATCCCAAGAAGATCCAGGCTGTCGTCGAGTGGAGCCAACCCACCACCCGTAAGCAGCTGCAGTCCTTCCTTGGCTTCGCCAACTTCTACCGGCGATTCATACGGGACTACAGCCGGGTGGCCGCTCCCCTCACTGCCCTCACCTCCTCTCTGCGTCCTTATACCTGGACACCTGCAGCCAGTGCCGCCTTCACCGACCTCAAGAGGCGGTTCACCTCCGCGCCGGTCCTGCTTCATCCCGACCCCTCGAGGCCCTTCACCGTGGAGGTGGACGCTTCAGACACGGGTCTCGGCGGGGTTCTCTCACAACAGTCAGCGGCCGACCAGAAGATGCATCCCTGCGCCTTCTTCTCCCGCCGCTTCACACCTGCAGAGGAGAACTACGACATCGGCAACAGGGAGCTGCTGGCTGTTGTGGAGGCCTTCCAGGAGTGGCGGCACTGGCTAGAGGGCGCGGAGCACCCCGTCACCGTCTGGTCGGACCACAAGAACCTGACCTACCTCAGGTCGGCCAGGCGGCTGACCTCCCGTCAGGCGCGCTGGGCCCTGTACCTCGGACGGTTTAATTTCCACATCACTTACCGTCCGGGGTCCAAGAACACCAAGGCTGACGCACTGTCTCGGCTTTATGCGGCAGGGGAGGATCTTACCACTCCGGACACTATTCTTCCCGCCTCCCGGGTGATCGGGGTGGTCACCATGAACGTCGAGGCAGTGGTCAGGAGGGCCCAGCGCACCCAACCCGACCCCCGGACTGGCCCGCCCAACCGGCTGTTCGTCCCGGCTGCCGTCCGGACCCGTGTCCTCCAGTGGGGACATGCGAGCCGGTTTGCCTGCCACCCGGGTTCCCACCGTACGCTGTCTTTCCTACGCCGGCGGTTCTGGTGGCCCACCATGGCAGCGGACGTCAGAGAGTTCGTCTCCGCCTGCACCACCTGCGTCCGCAGCAAGGCATCCCACCAGCCGCCGGCTGGCCTGTTGCGACCCCTTCCTGTGCCCAGTCGTCCGTGGTCACACATCGCTCTGGACTTCGTGACCGGTCTCCCTCCCTCCCGGGGAAACACCACCATCCTCACCATTGTGGACCGGTTTTCGAAGTCTGTGCGCCTCGTGGCCCTACCCAAGCTCCCCACCTCGATGGAGACGGCGGAGCTGCTGACTGAGCACGTCTTTCGGCTCTACGGTCTGCCCCAGGATGTGGTGTCTGACCGTGGACCCCAGTTCACGTCTCAGGTATGGAGGGCATTCTGTGCGGGGATTGGGGCCACGGTCAGTCTCTCTTCTGGTTACCATCCACAGACCAACGGCCAGGCGGAGAGAGCCAACCAGAGCCTGGAGTCAGCCCTCCGGTGCATGTCCTCCCTTCACGCTTCCTCCTGGAGTCAGGACCTGCCCTGGGTCGAGTACTCACTGAACGCCATGGTCAGCGAGTCCACCGGCATGTCACCCTTCGAGTGCTCCCTGGGGTTCCAACCTCCCCTGTTCCTGCTCCAGGAGGCCGAGGCGTCGGTGCCGTCAGTCCAGGCTCATCTCCGCCGGTGCCAGGGGGTCTGGTCCGCAGTGCGGTCCGCCCTGCTCCGCGCTACGGCGCGCGCCTCCCGCGGTGCCAACCGGCGGCGTGTCCCGGCCCCGGTGTACCAGGTCGGTCAACGGGTTTACCTCTCCACTGCTGACCTGCCCCTCCACGTCTCCTCCAGGAAGCTGGCGTCGAGGTTCATCGGGCCCTACCTCATCGACCGGGTCGTCAACCCCGCCGCTGTCCGGTTGGTTCTCCCCGCCTCCCTTCGCCGGGTCCATCCGGTTTTCCATGTGTCTCGGGTCAAGCCCGTCGTCACCAGCGCCCTCGTGCCACCGGCTCCCGCGCCGCCCCCTCCGCAGCTGGTGGATGGCCACCCTCAGTGGGCGGTGAGGCGGCTGCTGAAGGTCCGCCGCCAGGGCCGCGGGTTCCAATACCTGGTCGACTGGGTGGGGTATGGCCCGGAGGAACGGAGCTGGGTTCCTCGGTCCCAGATCATGACCCCTGTTCTCCTCCGCGACTTCTACCGGGCCCATCCTGATGCCCCCGGTCGGTCGCCAGGTGGCTCCCGCTTGGGGGGGGGTCCTGTTACGGCGGCACCACCGCGCGCATTCCCCTCCGCTCCTCCGAGCTTGCCGGTGGCCCGACGCAACGTGCGTCGGTCCGGCTCTACCCCGCGGCGTTCGGGGTCTCCCGAATTCCCGCCTCCTGAAAGTATTCCTGAGACGCCCAGCATCTCAGCACGCGCACAGCGCGCGCTCCAACGCCACAGGTGAAGGCAATCGTGGTGATTAGTGAACGCGCTTACGGCTGAGTGCTGCGCACCGGGTCCCAATCATCATCATCGCCTGCCTACAAGAACCCTGGTTTTCTCCATGCTCATCGCCAGAACTTCCCATAGAATTCCTGTGGCAAGTACCCTAGCCAGCGTAGCCTACCTTGTTGATTGCTGTCCGTATCTCTGTTTTTGCTTATCCATTTTTTCTCGTTCCGTTTTACTTTCCCTCCAGACCCAGTGTGCAGTGCTCGGCTTGCCTGCTATCACCACCCCTGGACTGAAACACGGATTCCCTGACCCCCCTTCTGGATATGGACTTTGACTACGGATTACGGATATTGGACATTGTTTGCTGATCGCCTGACCCCTGCCTGTTTATCGTTTTTGACCTTGCCTGCTGGACTTATTAAGTTATTATTAAACCGCCCTTTGGGCTTTGCATTTTTCTCTGCCTCCGGTGTCGTGCGTTTGGGTCCAAATCCAACCCAGTCATAACAAAGAGGCAATGTTACTTCTGTCAGCTGTGTTCCATTAGGATATACAAAGCCCATGCTGATCACATGACCAGCTCCAGTCACCAGTACAACTATGTGGTATGTTTGTGTCTTAATCAGTGCTTCAGCCAGGGCTGACTATAGAGGTCTATGTTATCTAGGGAGAGTAAGATTTTCTGGAAGTCGTTAAGATTAATAAAGCAGTTAAAGCAAACGGTTATCTGGCATTAGCTCCCAGACTCTTATGTACTTAGGACGTTTAGAATTTAGCTTACTCTGTGTGTGTGTGCGTGTGTGTGTGTGTGTGTGTGTGTGTGTGTGTGTGTGTGTGTGTGTGTGTGTGTGTGTGTGTGTTTGTGTGTGTGTGTGTGTGTATATGTGTGTGTGTATATAGAGGTTGAAGTATCCTGGTTGGACCGCTCCCCCAATGGTGAAGGACGAGAAGCTGCACAAGATTACTGCTCGCCTGGCGAAGGTTGACAGAGACGCTGGCCTCTTTATCAGGGTTCCCACGGTACCTGGAAACCATGGAAAACATGGAATTTATTTTTTCATTTTCCAGGTTTGGAAAAGTCATGGAAACTGAGCAAAAGTGAACACTTACATGGAAATTGAAACAGTTGTCCTGGAAATTTTCATTGGATGATGTGTAAAATAATAATAAAATGAAACTATTGAGCACAGAATTAAGATAAGTTTATAAAAACCCTTTACATGTGAACAGCTTTTACTGTAGATAGAAATGGATGATCCTATGTTGTAGAGCATGCTCTTGGCATTCTATCTGGTATATTGGATGTTGGAATTTGCAGACAACCTGGTGATATGGACTTTAAAAGTATAGTTTCGGATTGGTGGACTTCGGGAATAATAACCGAGAAACGTTACTCGCGATCTCAATAGAAGGGTCAGATACATGCATTTCCCAGCCAACTCGGGAGCCTTGACATCTACATCTTATGCATGTTTATCCTCAAATGTAAGTAGCTGTGTTTTAACTGTGTGGTAAACCTGGGTTTATCAATGTTAGTTAGTAAGCAGTGCAATCTTGCTAACTAGCTAGCGAGCTAGTAACTTATAGTTAGCAGCTTACACTAGAATTGTTGAGGTAATTTTTACCTTGCTTTTAAAATACTAGAACTATGTTTGATCCCCATATGTATTTCACTCATTGACTTTTCCTAAAACCGTGTTATTCACCACATTTAGGGGTGTTTGTTTTGAATTTGTATTCATTAATGATGGTTAGCAAGCACATGCAGTGCAATCTTGCTAGCCAACATTCAGCTTGCTAACTAACTATCTAGTGTTGGCTAGCTTGCATTGCTAGCTAACTACCAATACATTTTCACATTAGGCTGTGACATTACTTCTATACTAGTTGACATGACCAGTCTAGTCTTGATCAATTTTGTAACATTCATTCTTATATCTACTTCATATAAGAAAGAAAGAAAAATGATACTACTGAATAGGAACATTTGGGGAAAAATGATACCACTAAATAGGAACATTTGGGGTGAGACATTTTTTTAAATCATTGATCATGACCAGACTTATTCTATACATCTATACTGTTAAGCTAAGCTTACTAGTGAGGTTGCTGTACTGAGGAACCACAGGGGAACCAGCCTTATGTTTTCCCTTTTAGGTTCATTAGTTTGATTTACAAAAGCTTTTACAGAGTAAGAGTAGGCATACTACCCCTTCTACGTAAGACTCATAATCTCAAATGTGTGATGCATTACAGGAGTGAGTGACAATGAAAGTGAAAAGCTTGTTGCATTATTTCATGCATTGATATTATCAATAAGACAATCTCTAAGCATTTACAATGTAGACTTGACTGGCACATCTTTTAAATCAGGTAAGTAGTCAGGTGTCCTAGGGGGTTGTGTGTGTGAGGAGAGGGGGGCGCGGATGGGGGCAGAAAGCTTCAGGGGCCTATAGATCATCACTTAATATGGTACCTGGAAAATCAGGAGGTAGCATGGAAATTTTTTTCAAGGCAAGCGTGGGAACCCTGTTTATGCAGGTGACTACATTCCATTAGTCATTTAGCAGATGCTTTTATCCAAAGCAGCTTACAGTAATTGCATTTAACATAGGAAATCAGTGTACTACTACTCACCAGAACTCATAAGTGTTTTCACCTCCCATCTCCTTTTTTCTCTGGTATAGAAAGTGAAGGTGAACGACGATGAGTTAAAGCAGCTGATATCTGCACCAGAGCAGGAAGGTGAGCTTCATTCCTGACCATTCCCAGTTCTTCACCGATTTGTGTCCGTTTGCGGTTACTTTTAGTTTTTACGTCCCGACAAAGTCTATGACTACTAGAGACAATCCATCAGTGCATCACTGTAGGGAGATCTGGGCTTGATTACTATATCAACCTCATACAGGGGTTCTGTATGCTATTTACTGATCATTTATTTATATAATTTGTAATGGTTTACAAATAGTTTATAAATAGTTATTTATCTACCGATTGTAAAAAAAAAAAACTGAAAAGAAAAGAGGATAGTCATATGATTGTGGATGACATGTGGTCTTTGTTTTGATACCCTCAGCTTTGAGGAAACTGGAGGTCATCATCAGACAGCAGGAGGGAGGGCAGCAGGAGGAGGGGCAGCAGGAGGAGGGGCAGACGGAAGATCTGAGACAGACGGCTCCCTTCACCAGTACAGAGGCAGCGCAAGGTAAATAGAACCAGTTTGTTATGAGAGGGTTGCAGACTGATGTTGAGTTGATGTGTGTGGCATGCAAATGATGTCACTCGCCATGTACTGTAGCAGCGCTGGTGTCTCGTGGTGATGATGAGCAGCCAGAGTGAAATAGAGTGGTGAGGTGATGCCGCCATTTTGTAGGCTTAAAGGTTAGCTTTGGTGGCGCAGCACTTAGTACTGTATTATGGCGCAGTACTTACACTGTAGTACCTTCACAGCAGGAAGGTCTCCTGGGCCTTTCTGTGTGGAGTTTGCATGTTCTCCCCGTGTTCGCAAGGGTTTCTTCCCAATGATGATGATGATGATGATGAAAGTGAAGCTACCTCGGAGAAAAGGCTTTTATCGTTAGAAAACCGTCTTCACTTCAGCGAGTAACAATAATATGTGATGTGCAGACTGAGTGACAAGAGTCAGTGGTGCAATGAATGGTTCCTGGCAGGGCGGTATACCAGGGATATAGCCCTGAATACTGCCCTGGACCAGGGCTACCTTGCCCATAGCTAAAACCGGCCCTGGTGCCCAAAATTACAGCACTCTTCTCTAAAAGGCTTTGTTTTGAGATTTGGATTGGATTTGCCCTCTTATTAGACATATATTCATGTTAGTTTATATAGGCTTCTTGGTCGGTCTAACCGTCCATCTGTTATCTCAAAAGGCCAATATGGTTACAAAAGATACAGATTGTGCTATCTGGGCATAGCATGAGTTATTTCCCCACTCAAGCCACAATAGGGAAATAACTCATGATAACCATAAGATGGGAAAGTAGTTCTCAAGCATCGCATACCCTTCATTTCCTGTTATGTGATGTACTAGATTCTATCTCATTTCCTGAGCACCTGCCAGTCGCAGGAAGTCAAACCAAATATGGTTATACTGTGAATTTGGTTTCCGCACGAACGGAAATACTAAGGTATTGGTATGCTGCAGGAAGGTTTAGCTACAAGGGAGAGAAAGCATGACTAGAGTCCGAACATGGTATTTAGGAGAACTGGGAATGGCCATCCGTTCAACAGCGCTCTAAATACTGATCAGACATTACTTCATAGAATACATGAGTTTGATTAATAAAATCCCATTAAACATCCAAGAACAACTTTTGGGCATTTGCTTGAGCTTCAAAGGTTTCAAAATGAACCAATACATAGGCTAGATAAGACACGGTATTAAAAACATTTCCCCCCCTTAAAATAACCTTTAATAACTGTTTATTTTCTTTGAATAAGAGTGCCTTTGTGTTTCTTGTAAAACAATTCTGAGGAAATATGCAGTAAAGTAAATTACATGGACACGTGTAGTCTTTTCAGCAACCTAATTGGCTTAAGAATAAGAATTTGATAAAAATGATACTAGTGCAGATATTAAAGGAGTAGTAAAGGGAAAATGCATGTTTATCCCTCTTTTAAGGTTACTTATGATCATATACAATGGTTCAGATCAAAATGTTGACAAAACTAGCACTTTTGAGAAAGTCTGATAATTGCTCTACCACCGTTTTGGTCATACAATGGATGTGGATGGGCACCTTGAAAAATCTTTCAAAAACATGTTAAACTCTCGATTTCAAAGACAAGAAGCTCACCGAGGGGGTAATTGGTGTCCGTTGGTGTTCTGACATCAAATTCGCCGCAAAGTATGAATGCTGTAGGGTTTTATTGATCATTTTATGAAATCTATTGACTTGTATTGAAGCAACCGTTGTAGATGTGTAGATCAATCCGCAGATGGGATTCAGGAAGCGGAACTACTTACGGTAACTATTGTTATTGTTTATGTTGCTAGGCTACCTAGTTTGCGGACGTTTCCACACGTATGTGCTGCGACTAAATAGTTCTATGCTAAATATTTTAAAAAGCCTTTCCAGATTAACTAGAATCTTACTTTATGGCAAATTATATGTCAGAACGCCAACTAACACCTCGGTGAGTTTCTTGTCTTTGAAATCGAGAGTTTAACATTGAAAGAATTTTCAAGATGCCCACCCACATCCATTGTATGACCAAAATTATCAGACTTTCTCAAAAGTGCTAGCTTTGTCAACGTTTTGATCTGAACCATTGTATATGATCATAAGTAGCCTTAAAACAGGGTTAAACATGCATTTTCCCTTTACTACTCCTTTATGACCAGTGTATGAAATAGTGGCATTAGAATGTGCCAGAGGCCACCAAATCTGAGCTTTTATGCCCAAATCTTCTCTCCGGTTGTTTTCCCAGATGGCTCCGCACTCTGTATATTTTCTAGCTTTTTTGTCCTTTGCCAATCACTTGTCTCTCCCCCCCCCCTCTCCCTCTCTCTGTCACAGTGTTTTTGGGAGAAGACCAGGAACCTCAAGTTCCTTCCCCATCCCTCGCCTCCCCCTCTCTTCACCTCATTGTCTCAATCCCTGTTGCCCTCCGTACCTCAGACACCCCCCCTTCCTGTACCCCTCCCCCCATCACCCCCACCCTGTCTGCGAACGAGCCATGTCCAGATCCTGTCGCCCCTGGTCCGGAACACTGTGACAAACTTGCACCAGCGCACCCTCCTACGGAGGTGCTCGCACCCGCGCCGCTGCCTCTGCCGGAAGCTCCAGGGAGCCCGGCGTGGTGGGAGCGCAAGACTTCGGGAGACCACACACCTCCGGAATCCGGCGCCCCCGAATGCGGCGCCGCTCCCCCGTCTCCCGTGGCGTCCGTGGAGACCCTCCTGTACAGTCCGACGGGGACTGTTCCCAGTCAGGTCCAGGAACAGGCGGGCGCGCCCTCCTTCCCGCACACACACGCACACCCGGAGCCCCGCCCTGCATGGTGCGGCAGCTTTCCGCAGGGGCGTGTGCTCCAGAACACGTTTACTGGTGAGTGACTCAACTCGGATTGGTGGACTGATTTGTCACTCTGTAGTGTGCTGGTCTATCATTGGCTGACGTGTGTGTGTGTCACTCACAGGCAAGAGACGAAGTAATCTGTCAGGGTACCTGAGCGTGAAGGGGCTGCGCAACAAAGAACCTATTATAGGTCAGTGTGTGTTTCTCTCATATAGTTTTCTCAGTATAGTTTTTTGGGTGGGATGATGTGGAGTGTTGAAATGTGTTCGCATGTGTGTTACAGGGCTGGGATATGTGATAGAGTGCCAGGGGATATCATGTGTGTTACAGGGCTGGGATATGTGATAGAGTGCCAGGGGATATCATGTGTGTTACAGGGCTGGGATATGTGATAGAGTGCCAGGGGATATCATGTGTGTTACAGGGCTGGGATATGTGATAGAGTGCCAGGGGATATCATGTGTGTTACAGGGCTGGGATATGTGATAGAGTGCCAGGGGATATCATGTGTGTTACAGGGCTGGGATATGTGATAGAGGGCCAGGGGATATCGCAGGCCACATTCTTCATGTGCGTGAGCTGTGCCGAGATGCTCCCCCGCACACACATCTGTGATCACATCATCTCCAAGAGACACCAGTGCCGCTACATGGTGAGTCATTTGTATGCGACCGCGGCATCAGTCTGCCCCCCCCCCCCCCCCCCACCCCAATAAAAACGGACATATACATTTTGTGTGTGTACACAGTGGATGCTGTCCTACAGTGATGATCCTGCTGTCCTCTCTGCATGGGAGGAGTTTTTGCCACACCACCTCAGGAAAATCGCCATAGTACTTAGTCACCAGGAGGCGGGGATAGATGCCCAGGTAACCAATCAGCAAACCGTCAGCACAGATGAGATGGGAGATGGCTCAGCCATTAGTGCTGTAGAAAAAAACCTTGCTCTCAGATCTAAAGCTGTAGTTCTGAAGATTTGACATAATGAACCTGCAAGATTCCAGTTTTAGAACAGAGACATTCTAGAGCTACAAACATTCTAGAACTGCTTAAAACTGTCTTGGCTGTTGTTTGTGAACCCCGCTTAAAACTGTCTTGGCTGTTGTTTGTGAACCCCGCTTAAAACTGTCTTGGCTGTTGTTTGTGAACCCCGCTTAAAACTGTCTTGGCTGTTGTTTGTGAACCCCGCTTAAAACTGTCTTGGCTGTTGTATGTGAACCCTGTTGTTTGTGTTGTTGTGATGTGTTGTGATGTAATGATCAGGTGATTAGACTGGGCCCGACGTGGTATGGGCGTGTGCAATGTGCTCCGTTCAAACAAGGTAATTGATCTTGTTGATATATTTTGGGTTTGCTTTAAGGTACTTTGTAGTTAGAAATAGGGGCCTATTATGAAGAACTCACTTTTTCAGTGCTTGTGCATATACATTTGGGTCTCTGATGGGTCCACAAACTTTGAAATAAGACAACCCAGTCATTTTAGGTTTTCAGAATTTGACAGCCAAATTCTGAAAACATTTGATTCGACAAGCCATTTGATTTGCCTCCTGTTCTGACATCAGAAGCCCCCCATCTGAAATTAAGTTAATTAGCCATTCAGAAATGCTCTCTATGAGCACAGAAACGGCGCATCCAGAACAGGACTGAAACAGATGGGTATTGAGCCATGCTAGAATGCTTAATCTGAGCGGTATTTTCAGTAAAAATATTCAAAGACATGTTTTGGGGACCCCAGAGACCTATATTAACTTGTTTAAAAGGAGCATAATAGGGGGCCTTTAAAGTGATTTTGTGTGTTTGTGTTACAGCCCTATACATGCTCAATCTCATCTGTAAGGAGCAGAACTGTGACTTGCCCCTGATTAGTGCCCCCAAACACCCACTGAGTGAGTTACACACACAGAGCACACACAGAGCACACACACACATGGAACACACACACACACGGAGCACACACAGAGCACACACACACAGAGCACACACACACACACACAGCGCACACACAGAGCACACACACACATGGAACACACACACACACAGAGCACACACAGAGCACACACACACACACACAGCGCACACACACACAGAGCGCGCACACACACACAGAGCACACACACACACAGAGCACACACACACAGAGCACACACACACACAGAGAGCACACACACACACATGGAACACACACAGAGCACACACACACATGGAACACACACACACACAGAGCACACACAGAGCACACACACACACACACAGCACACACACACACAGAGCGCGCGCACACACACAGAGCACACACACACACAGAGCACACACACACAGAGCACACACACACACAGAGCGCGCGCACACACACAGAGCACACACACACACAGAGCACACACACACACAGAGCACACACACACACAGAGCACACACACACAGAGCACACACACACACAGAGCACACACACACAGAGCGCATACACACACAGAGCGCATACACACGGAGCGCACACACAGAGCACACACACACAGAGAGCACACACACACACACAGAGCACACACACACACAGAGCACACACAAACACAGAGAGCACACACACACACACACACACACACAGAGCACACACACACACAGAGCACCCACACACACAGAGCACACACACACATGGAGCGCACACACACACACAGAGCACACACATAGGGCACACACACACACGGAGCACACACACACGCACAGAGCACACACACGCCCAGAGAACGCATGCGCATGCACAACACACAGACACATGCAGACTGGTGTAACTAGCAGTACCTCTCTGTTCTGTTTAGCTCTTATAGCAGGTTGGGAGCCTCATCCTGGGTGGAACACTGAGGAATTCCCACCAGAAGCACCGGCAGCTGGGAGAACAGAGACAGAGACCGGTTAGTCTGGGAACGGGAGTTCTCACATACAACCGACGCTTGATGAACACTGTATACTCTGAACACCTTGTGTAGACTTATCGAAGATCGCACGCTCTTTCTTTCTCGTCGTTATTGTGCTGTTCTCAGTTGGCCCTGGTCTCGAGAGGGAGCCGATCCACAGAGAGGCAGTCACATGCGTCCCGGATCATCCCCCGTCCAATCAGAGCTCAGAGAGGGAAGAAGCGGTTCCAGAGCCCATCGGAACCCAGAACCCTTGGAACTCTCCAGAGTCACACCTGGGCCCTGTCTCAACAGGTGAGAGGAAAAGAATAGTTACATTTTTATATTAACGACATGTCATTTAGAAGACGTTTTTATCCAAAGCAGCTCCAAAGCGACTTACAAGTACACTGTCAACAGTATGTGAACTGAAGTTATGTTCAAATACGTACATACTCCGTGAAGCCGGGTTCACATCCAGTACAACTGCTGCAACCGGGCTAGTTTTAGAATGTTTAGAATGTTGATGGCAGTTTTAGAACTTAGTTCTGAAACGCAAAACCACCTGGGCTGCTTCATGTGAACCGTGCTTAATACAGCTAGCACTGTGATGGAGGAGGAGGAGGTTAAGCAGAATGTTTCTCCCTTTCTCTACCCAGTCAGGGTTAAACAGGAGCGAGTGGACCCCGAGTTTGAGTTTCTGGTCCAGCCTGGGGTGCCACTACACCACCCTGGACATCTGGCGCAGAACCAGCCTGAGGGGAACCAGAACCTGAAGAGAGACGAGGCCGCCCAGGACCGAACCCAGGACCCACGGAAGTCTCCAGAAACGCCACCTTGCTCGGACGCAACAGGTAAGAGGGTGTTGTGGGTTGAGCTTTCTCCTTGGACCCCCAACTCAGTCTCACAATGACAATGAGCAGTGCACCGTTTGATTAGTTTATGCTTCAACGCCTTTAAAGGAACAGGCCAAGATTTAGCTTATTTCCCATCTTCCCCAGAGTCAGACAAGAAGATACATACCCTTCTCGTGTCTGTGTGTGCAGTAGTCAGCATTGAGACGTGCCGTTAGCCTAGGTTAGCTGCAATCACTAGAAGTGGCTTCGAACCATTAGCCTAGCACACAGTGGAGAGGGAATTTCAAGAATAACTTTTTCGCAGTTGTCAGGACTTGGCAACCTAGGTGAAGAACACCTGTTCTAAGAGTGTCGGTCATGGTGACACTAGCGCTTTTATTTTAAGAAAAGGCGGAGGTGGTAATGCCTTCTTTTGTTGCAATAACGCACCCAGCCGAAAACCAAACTACTACATTGCCCTAATGTTCTGTGCTTGGGTTTCCACTTGTACCTTACGCTCTTATGTAGTTTTGTTTCCTGTGATGAAAATGGCTGTTTTCAGAGAAATGTTGTGGTTTAACCTGATCTTGTTAGCTGTTTCTAATTATGATGATTGACCCCTGAATGTGGCTGTCGGCCACAGTTTCTGTAAGAAACTGTCTCCCTTCGCATAGACAAACATCCCATATGAGATAAAGATGACATTCCATGGTTGGTACATTCTGTGGACAACAGCAACAGTTGTGGTTAGAGATAGAGACCTGGGCTCCGAACCATCGGCCAGTTATCTCGCTACAAGGCCTTAAGTCACAGGAGAGACCAGACCAGTCCAGACCAGTCTGATCAAGGAAGGAGGGGGGGTGGAACGCCCCCGAACCATAAGAACCATGCTCGAGCTCAGATGCTTTGATTTGGGCCAGACAGCCATACAGACAGGCAAGCTGACATTAGACTAGATGCCATCGTCTTTTGTATGCTAAACCTTCTGTAAATAAACAGCTTTTGATTGTCGCTCAAATCCCATGTTGGAGAGATTCATTTGGAATACATCAGAAAATGGACACTGGACTGTGTGGTATTGTGTGAGATTGGTGGCCGTCTTTTATTGAAATCAAAACGCAGAGCTGAATAAGGACAATAATAAAAGACAACGAAAATCAACACCTGTAAAGCTTATTTTGCTCTGCACTCACTTCCTCTGCCTTTTGCCAAGTACTAAAATTAAGTAGAACTGGGATGTGGGTGGACGTGTGATGTAATACAGGATGAGTTACAAATAAGTCTGTCTGAGTCTGTTTGCGTGTATTGACAAAGTGAGTGAAATATATATTGTTATCATACATTTTTGTGTGTTTCTCCCTCTCTGCCCAGTCACCATCAAACAAGAGAGAGAGGACTGTCTGGTTCATCCTGAAGAACCACACTATGGATATCTGGGTAAACTGAAACAGCTAACTGAAGCCCATGTTGTATACTTTGCTTCTCGCCGGTTACTGGCGCCACGTTAACATGGTTATTGTAGCCTTGGGAGCTCCTCGCAGACCTTGCTTTGGAAGACAGGAGAAGGAAAGAAAAGGTGGATGCTCCATAGCAACATGTCGTAGTCTAGCCAAAAGTTAAACTGTTACAGCTCGAAGCGCACAAAACTACTATTTCCACTTTCCTTCCTCCAATTACTATGAAACAAGAAGTTGTTGACTTTGAAGCTGATGTCTTTCATCAAGTTAATAAAAAACCTTCATGCATGGATGAATAAATAAATACACTACTCTGTAGCTTTGCAGCTAGCCTACTCCTATTTAAACGTGCTTATGATTAGCAGTTAGGACATTTAGCCTCCTGTAGCCTTAGTGGTGTGTTTCACTCCTGGACTGTTTCAATGCTGACAGAGAACGGCCCTCTCTTGATATGAAGGAGGTGACAATCACAGAGAACATCGGGATGCTGCCATGGCTGTTTGAATAAAAAATTTGAAAAGACACACACAATCCACTGTGCATGTTAGGGCATTTTTAATGAGAGCTATCTGGTGTGTGGAACTCTAATTTTTCCCTGTTCAGATAGATAACCCATACTTACACACGTTGGCACACACGTGCACAATGCAAACGTATCTCTGCTTCTCGTTCTGTAAGGTGAGCGTGAGGCTGTGATGGCGGGGGCCACTGCAGGACCCAGTCAGGAGGGCGTACGGTTTACCACGGGACCCAGTCAGGAGGGCGTACGGTCGACCACGGGACCCAGTCAGGAGGGCGTACAGTCGACCACGGGACCCAGTCAGGAGGGCATACGGTCGACTGCAAGACCCAGTCAGGAGGGCATACGGTCGACTGCAAGACCCAGTCAGGAGGGCGTACGGTCGACCGCAAGACCCAGTCAGGAGGGCGTACGGTCGACCGCAAGACCCAGTCAGGAGGGCGTACGGTCGACCGCAAGACCCAGTCAGGAGGGCGTACGGTCGACTGCAAGACCCAGTCAGGAGGGCGTACGGTCGACCGCAAGACCCAGTCAGGAGGGCGTACGGTCGACCGCAAGACCCAGTCAGGAGGGCGTACGGTCCGGAGCCGCAGGTGAGGCCTAACACCCCCAAACTGGTGAATCATGGCGTTTTGTCTTGTTTGCCGGAGAGCTGAGGGGTTGACATTGAGTTGTGAAGAGGATGTTTTTTCTTTTGTTCTGGCAGAAAGGACACAGCTGAGGGACTACATCAGGAGCAAACTATCGGAGCCGGTGGTCGGTCAGTATGGCAGGAGTGTGTGTGTGTGTGTGCGCGTTCTCGATATCTTATTGTTTGTCCATGATGTACTGATTTGTAATTCTACTGTAAGTAAATTGAATTCGGAGGTCATCTTCTATTGTGATCTCCTTCAAGATTACATTCATTCCGTTTCGCTACAGAGTGTGAGTTCTTGAGATCAGGATGGTTTTACGAAGTCAACAATTCAATACACCTTGAATAATCGAAAGAATCGAATCCCCATGGTTGTTACTGGACCTTGTTAATTCAATTCAATTGTTAAGATTTTTTTATTTCGGCTGCCCACACTTCAAACCCGGTTATGTTGCTCCTTACTGTAGTGTGAGTACATATCCTGTGTGTGTGTGTGTGTGTGTGTGTGTGTGTGTGTGTGTGTGTGTGTGTGTGTGTGTGTGTGTGTGTGTGTGTGTGTGTGTGTGTCTCCAGGTCTCTGCGCTGTAATAGAGTGCTGCAGTGAGGGCCAGGCTCCGTTCTACCTGTGTGTGTCGTGCGGGAGCAAGGTCAAGCGTGAGCTCATCATCAACCACGTCATTAAATACAGGCACCGTCAGGTGTACCTGGTAAATTCTCTCTCTCACACACACACACACACCCTCTCACGCACAAACATACAGTATACTACCACAAGCACAAAATCATCTGGTGAGTAAACGCATACACTCTTTAACCCCCCCAGAGTGCACGGTACCCCTGGTACATCCGGGGGCTGTTGGAGGGCCTCGGGGTGACAGAGCAGTCCGTGCTGCTGATGCAGTTGGCCAGGGAGCTGGAGGCGCAGAACCACGATGAGCCTGGCACACTACAGGTGGGTGTGGCCCTCGAATGGAGTCAGGGTGTTAAGTGTTACTGTGATACGCTGTGCGTTCCCAGTTCCTAGCTTGTCGCTTTTTTCTGTCGGCTCTGCAGGAGGTGCACCTGGACCCTGCAGACTACAAAGAGATCTGGCTCATGGACCTGGACAAAGGTACAGCTGTGAACTCTTCCATCCCAGAGAGGAGGCTCATTTACCGTATAGGACTTTTACAGTGGCATTAGTGGAACACCGCTTTAACCTGCCCTTGACTATGTTCCCCCCACCACCTCCCCTCAGCTGTGTCCAGACTGCAGGAGATCCGCACGCAACAGAACCAGCCGGAACTCCTGACCCGCGTGACCAGCAAACCAGAGCCTGGTACAACTTTGGCTTTCTCTGTAGTCAAAATAGTAGTTTGCATGTATGACCTTGACCACAATGTGTCTTGAGTACTGAGCGGGTTGGTTGTTTGTGTTCACAGTGGCGGTCAAACAGGAGGTGGAGGAGAGTCCGCTGAGCTCCCACCATGGTAGGTGAAGTCCATGAGGAGTTGAGGAAGCCATTCCTCAGAACTGTGAAGCTGCTAGTCAAAGCTTTCTCAAAGTTCCTCTCTGTTCAGCAAGCATTTATAGAAAGTATGCATTGGTGGCGGATGGTCCTCTCATCAAACCTGGGTCAAAGTACTATTTGAAATCATTTCAATTACTTGATAGTAATTGATCGTTTTTGTCCTGGCACAATAGAACCAATGGGCTGTTCATAAAAGAGCACGCGTGGCGCATCAGGCGGACTCAAGCAAACAATTAAGTAATTGAAAGAATTTCAAACTGTATTTCAACCTAGGTCTGATTCTAAGTCCCTCATTCCTAACAAAGATAAGATGGAATCTTAAAGCTGCATTCATTTATTTTATTTTACCACGAGATAGCAGTAAGGGACTCATGCAACTGCTGAAACAAGCAGCCAGAGCCATATAAGGCACAGTGGGCGGGGCAAAGGCACGGGTCAGCAGACAACACAGGCAATTGACAACACAGGCAGAAATGCTGGAATAACAACAGCCAGGTGACCGATAGGGGTGAGTCATTGAAGTAGGACGCTATTAGGATGCGATGGCTCAATGAAACAATCTGATATCAAGTGGTTTTAATTAGTTTTGACAATATGCATAAAATCAGTGAATGCACCTTAACTGAAATAAGGTCATATGGTTTGTAGTGGGCTATCTAGTTGGGTCAGTTCAGGAAGGAAATTATTTACAGTCCTGTGGTGTCCCCTCCTGTCTGACAGAGTAGCACCAGATTCAGGACAGCTTCCGCTTTATTACAGCTATGTAGGGTAACTGTCTGGCCTGTCTAACAGTGCGCTGAGTACTGTTGTTTACAAATAGCTCACAATGTTGGTAATTTCTGATAGTACAAAACTTCACAGGAGACTCTAGTCGATCAGCCTTTACGGGTATTTTATTACTGATACACACTCAACACAGCTTCACAAATCTGATGTACAGCCCCAGCCCAACTGAGCTCATCATCACCTTTATATCCTAACCTCAAACACAGTGTGTGCTGTGGCTAATGGCTTTCTTGGAACTTGTGTAAGTAGATATAAATCTTTGTTGTTGAGACATGCAGTACTATGAAGTGGAAAATTCCTGACTAGAACTCTCTGAAGTGGGGAGCTCACTCTGGGGAGCTCTCCCCAGATGACCCAACTTGACCTTACGGCCTAACACACCTCTAAACTCTACTAATTTCCACGACATAATCCCCCCTTTGATGGGCTCGTCCATCATACTGACTAACAAGAAACCAGTGGCCTTAATTCTCAAATGCATTAACTAGTTTTTAATCAACCACTGCAGGGGGGAAGGTTTCCAAGCACGATAACAGTAGTATCGGCCAAAAGTCAAAGTAGGTTTGTGTTCAAACATTACAATTCTGTTTTTACTCTAAATGAGGTTGAGACCCCGTCTCACACATCTGTTGACCAATGTAATCATAATATGTAAATCTCTTTCAACCAATCACTGACCAGTTTGAGGATACAAAGAGAAAGGGCCATTTGTTTGATAGGAATCAACAGCATTGTGGAGTTGGTGTTAACCCTACACCCATAACATACAGGGCCTATAAAAGATATTCACCCCCTTGGACTTTTTTTCTTCTTCTGATAAACACAAGGTATTCTAAAATGGAAAAAAAACTAATTTGTCCTAATTTAATTACAAATAAAAAACAGAAAATAATTGATTCCATAAGTATTAATAGAGTTAATACTTATTGCAATTATAGCTGTAAGTCTGTTTGGGCAGATCTGCACATCTGGACGTAAATGAAAACTCTTTGTGGCTTCTGGTATAAAACTGTCTTTATTTTACTTGCAAGGGGAGAGACAATGGCACATTCAGAGTGAATGCAAAAAAAGAGTTCCTCCCCTTGAGATTACATTCATACAGAAGCACAAACAGGTGTCAGAGCTGGACAGCAGTTATCAAAAGCAGATGGTGGCTACTGTATGTATTTCGTCAAGGCCACTTATTTCTCAGGGCATGATGTGTACAGTGCATTGAGTCACAGATAGAAAACAACTAGGCCTAATTAAAAGAACAAAAATGTTATTGATTAACTTGATTCCAGCAAGCATATACATGTGCAATCTTTAAACTTTACAGCAATAATTGTCACCCATTCTTTGCAAAATTGCTTAAGCTCCATCTAGTTGGATGGGTGCAAGTCTTGCCACAGATTCCCAATTGGATTGAATAGCCACTCCAGTGTAGCTTTGGCTGTATGTTTTGGGTCATTGTCCTGCCGGAAGATGAATCTTCTCCCAAATCCCAGGTCTCTTGTAGACTGCAGTATATTTATTCTCTTTTCACCAAGTCTCGTATTTCGGCAAATTTCCACCTCAATTTTGGCGCTGTCAGGCAGGACAACTGATTGCCCGCGGCGCACTGCTGAAGGACTGGAAACTAGTTAAAGACAGGTCTTTGTGTTCCAACCCTCCCTTGGTGAGCGCCAGGGTGAAGACGAGAACTCCTGGGTCTCCACTGACCTCTCATCAGTAGCCGTTTAATTATTCTAAGCACAATGAAAGCTCTATAATGTAATGGGTCAAAAATGGTGTATAGATTGCAATGAAACTGAACGCAATAATGTTTCTCTGTCTATGAGAACATCCCAACAGGAACAAAACCTTGATTGTATCACATGGTTATATATCTGATTGAATGACTCCTCATGCAGAGTTAAGTCAATTGCTGCTGTAGAAGTCTTGATACTTTGCCAATGAAACAGATGGACAACAGAAATGCCAGTTGAAACTGCGTTTATTGACAGATCATCAACGACACTTCATCCCAGATGGTTGCCTGCAACTGGGGTCAATCAAGTACAATCACACTTTAATATAGCATTTAATGATGAAGAAAGGCCACATTATGATTGGACAATATGAATGGCGCGATAAATAAACCCTAGGTGGAGTTCTGATCTAAGTCCAGACAAGAACTGCTGATGTGTCAGGTTGTACAAACAAGCAGTACATTTCCAGTAATCTGAGAATGGATCGGTCCAATATGTCAGTGTGATGAGACAAGGCAGGTTAATACATCTTTATTACTGTAGGTGGGTTCAAAGCATGCCCACAACACTGCCAAAACCGTTTTCCACCACAACCTAACCACTGCATCTGTCTTTCTAAGAAATAAGTTTCAAGTTCAGCAGGAGGAGTCAACTTTCAGCGCAGGGGTGTCTGTAGCAATATAGCATTCTATGTCGCAGTATAACAGCCATATCTCTTTAACTAGGTTATCAACTTTTATTAAGTTATAACTAAATTAGCTTTTATTAGCTTTGTGCTAGTACAAGCAGACTATATAGCCAAAATATCCTTTATCAGAAAAATATCACTCAATAGTTCAATAATAGTAAGTAAAAGGTAATTATCATTCAATAATTCAATAACAGTAGGAAAGAAACAATTATTCTTCAATAGTTCAATATCAGTAGGAAAAAACACATCTAGTATTTAAAATGTATCTGCTGAGTCTAGAGGATCCGGGTTACATCAGGGTGTGTAGAGACCTGGGAGTAAATCACTCACACACATACACACACACACAACACAAGATATTCACATGCGTTGGGATAATGCAACATCAACCTTCTGTGTTGTTGTACGTGAGCTCAAGAATACTTTAATTACGTATAGAATGATGTCATGTGGTGTTAATACGTTTACTCAGTGATATCTCAACAGCATAACCAGACAATACGACACAAGTGAGTTGTCAGCTACTAAAGTTAGAAGTACTTTTTAGTCAAAATGACCTATCCCTCAAAATCAAACTCATGCATAATTAACTAATTACTAATTAACTAATAATCAACTAATTACTCATCAAAACCACGCCCACCTTAATGCATACCTTACTTTAATATTTTTCAAGCTTGTAGAATGTTACAGATACTGTAACTCAATGCATGGCTAGACTGTTAATGTGACTGAACAGTAGGGGGCAGTGTCTTTAAGCAAAGAACCTTCTCTCCATGCATGAATAAACTTGAATAATGTCATAGCATCCTGAGAGTTTTGGATTGAGAAACATGATAGTAAGGGATGGTGTTCTTGGTAAGGGATGGTGTTCTTGGTAAGGGATGGTGTTCTTGGTAAGGGATGGTGTTCTTGGTAAGGGATGGTGTTCTTGGCATTGATGTGCTCAACAGCGCTTATTGTCGATGCCAAAAAGTTTTTATTTTAATCTCATCAGATTTAACTGCACCTGGCGGTTTTTTTCTAATTAGATGTAGATTGTATTTTCACTTTGACATTAAAGTGAGTACTTTCTGTTTATCAGTGACAAAACTCAAATCCATTTTGATTACATGCAACTATGAAATGTGAAAAAGTCAAAGGGGGGTTGAATGCTTTTCACTGGCACTGTAGATTGCTCTTATCCACCACAGGAGAATGTGATCACTCAAGACTCAAGCCACTCAAGCATCACCCCAGCTCAATAGCTCCTGCAATGTCTGCCATGCCTAGGGGTTGTGAACTCCTTTGAACTGGGCTTTTGTTGCTGAGCCCCCAAGCAAATGGCGCAGATTAGCAGGGCCTAGTCATTGTTAGGAGGTGTAAATGGCTTGTAGTAATTAGCTCCCCAGACAGCCCCTTGCCTGCTACAATTGCCTACTTACAGTATTCTAGTGTCACTCATGATTACAGTACTCATCTTTCACATATTTCTGCTAATCATGACTTTTGCTTGTCCTACCTTTTGGAGGATACATGTACGTATTGTAACACCATTGAGTTGAGTTGATTCTCACGTATATGCACAAGTAAAGCTTTTGCATCCTGAGACATCATACTCTTGTTACTGAGGTATTTTTCCTTGGCTTCGGTCCCCCATCACAGGGATTTGAATGCTGAATACTCTTTGTATATCTCTTCACAGAGGGCAGAGACACAGTGAAGAGACGTCACGAAGACTTGGAGGACAGCGAGACGAAACACTCGCACACAAACCGTCCCAGTTCAAACAAGAGACCGCGACATGACTCCTGCTCCCCCTCTAAAGCAAGTAGGCAGGCTTCCGCACACCTGCCGCCCTCTGAGCAGCACAGGCATTCTAACGGCAAAGCCTCGGAACAACCACCTGGACAGTCCAGCGAGCCGACAACCAGGCCCTCCAGGACCACAAGTAACCCTGACACAACCCTAGCGTCCATACCCACCCGGACTATAAACGCCTTCCCCCAGCACCTCTCGGATCTCCGCTCAGCCAAACTCACTGAGGCGTCCTCAGCCCGGGCCCAGTCCTCTAGGAGCCCCTCAGGTCAGCCCAGCTCCAGCCCAGCCAGCTCGGGCCCTGCCATGCTGAAGGAGAGGCCCCTGGCCCAGCCCCAGCCTGCCACCCCGGCCGGCCCAGACAGCGGTGGCGGGGCACCGGTTGCGAGGGCCAATAACAGGTGGGATGTGAAGTGGAAACCACCTCCTAAGGGTTCTCGGAGCGATGAGACGATGGGCCAGCCTATCGCCACTGTGCTGGCCCCTACTGACCAGCTGGAGACAGCACTGTCACACAAGGAACTGGCTGGTGTAGACCCTTGGAACTATGAGAACCGACAGTTCCGCTTCGACCACAACCATGTGAACTCTGTACCCTGCTCTGATCCCCAGCCCTTGGTGGGCTATGGCCACCCGCAGACTGATCCCATCTATATGGTAGAGATTCTACCACCGGTGTTCAGAGGCGGGTATCTGGGTGGCGGGTATCACGGCTACCCCATGCTGGCTTATCATGGAGCAGAAGTGGGCCCTGAAGGGATTTCTGGAGGCAGCTTCAACCCTTACGACCCACTGATGGTCCATATGGGCACAGCGGGTTTGGTAGTACCGGCACCAGTTTGGGGCACGGCCCAACCACTGCCAGCGGGACATCAGATGAGTTACGACACCTGGGCTGGTGCTGCCACAGCTACAGTCAACCAAGTTTCCTTGGAAACAGGCTCAGCCAGAGAGGTACTGGTGAAGCGACCGTATTAGACCTGCAGCCAGTCAAAATGACACCCCTGCTGCATACATACTGACACACTGAAGACGTAGATTATATACTGACACAGAAGACTTGGATTATATACTGACACACAAAAGACATAGCATATACTGACACAGAAGACTTGGATTATATACTGACACACAGAAGACTTGGATTATATACTGACACAGAAGACTTGGATTATATACTGACACACAGAAGACATGGATTATATACTGACACACAGAAGACTTAGATTATATACTGACACACAGAAGACAGCATATACTGACACACAGAAGACTTAGATTATATACTGACACACAGAAGACTTGGATTATATACTGACACAGAAAACGTATCATATGCTGACGCACAAGATTTAGATTATATACTGACACTCAGAAGACATGGATTATATACTGACACACAGACGACTTGGATTATATACTGACACACAGAAGACGTAGCATATACTGACACACAGAAGACTTAGATTATATACTGACACTCAGAAGACATGGATTATATACTGACACACAGACGACTTGGATTATATACTGACACACAGAAGACGTAGCATATACTGACACACAGAAGACTTAGATTATATACTGACACACAGACTTGGATTATATACTGATACAGAAAACGTAGCATATGCTGACACAAGATTTAGATTATATACTGACACTCAGAAGACATGGATTATATACTGACACACAGAAGACTTAGATTATATACTGACACGGAAGATGTAGCATATACTGACACAGAAGATTTAGATTATATACTGACACACAGAAGGCTTGGATTATATACTGACACACAGAAGACTTGGATTATATACTGACACACAGAAGGCTTGGATTATATACTGACACACAGAAGACTTGGATTATATACTGACACATGGAAGACATAAACTATATATACTGACAGACAGAAGATGTACAGTAGAGTAGATTATATACTGACACACGGAAGACGTAGACTATACTGACACACAGAAAACAGATTATATACTGACACACAGAAGACGTAGATTATATACTGACACACAGAAGATATAGATTTTTTACTGACACAAAAGATGTAGATTATAAACTGACACAGAAGATGTAGATTATATACTGACACATAGAAGATGTAGATTGTATACTGACACACTGAAGACAGTACACCTACAGTACTGACACAGACCCACACTGGCGGGGGGGGGCGTATGTAGAAGGACGATTCTTATCCTCTCTCTGTGGTTTGTTCCAGAAGAGGTGCTGACTGCAGATCCCTCTCTACCCCTGGTGCTACTGGAAGAAAGAGCTGAAACTTCAGACAGACATACACACACACTCTTACATCAGCTATATTGTTTATAATAGACATTGTAATGGAATTTCCTAATTATATTTCCCTTGATATGTTTCATTGCGAGTTGATTATCTGGTTACTATCACACTCATGCCCAAAAATCTGAATTTCTTATGGAAAATGAGGCACAAGATGTTTATTTAGGCTTTTTTTTTATTTTTATGTTGTTACATTGTAATGGAATTTATTTTTTATTTTTCTCTTTATATGTTTCACTGTGAGTTGACGTTCTGGTTACTCATTCCCAAAAATCTGAATTTCATATGGTTAATGAGGCACAGAGATGTTTTTTTATGTTTATCTTGTTATATACAGCAGTATTTTAAGTATAAGGCTTAAAGTATTTTCGTTTTAATAAAAAAATAAATGCATGGAAAGACTTTTGGAGCCGAATGCTTGTTTTAATGTATATTATGCTATGATATTATTTTTGTATTTGAAAAGACTTATTTTGTTCTATTAAATCTTTTCTATTAAATGTATACATGCCTCCGGTGTGTGTGTGTGTGCGTGCGTCCGTGAGTTTTGATGACACTGACTGCTGTGATGGATGATCCACTATCTGCCTTTGCACTGTCCCATCTCTTCCCTGCACCCGGTCCAATGATGTCTCCATGTTCTGCACCATTGACCGAAACGAATACCTGGTATGTTGTAAACGTACAAACACACACAGGTGCATATATGAGTCACACATTCTTACACACGCATCACCTACTGTACTGTAAGGGTAAAAATTTGTTCTGGATAATGTGTTTAGTACCTTGAACTCAAAGACAGTGTTTAATGTATCACAATGTGAGACAAGGGTTTGGGGTCACAAAGAGGTCAGGGAGAGCTATGTTTGGACAGGCAGCTGAAGTATAACTGGGTGGGATGGAAAGGGCAGGCCCCACTGACCCATGTCCTAGGGAACTTTACTACATACGCTTGGGATCTGGAGGGTCTGGACCTGCATAGTGTCTCTACGCATGTCTAGTTCTGAGTCTTATCTACATCCTGATTTATGGACAGGAAAGGGGGAGCTGAGCACTTTCTGGATGAATTCTGAATTCCAGAGAGCATCGGTCTCTCTCTCAACTGACCGCCCTTGTTGCAGGTTGCTTGTCAGAGAGCCACACTTAAGTGTTGTAATTATCCATGGATGAAATAAATTCTTCTAACACTGTTGAACTGTTCTGGCTTAACCCAATATTGTACGAGAAATTCTGTAACGTGCACAAATACACAACAGTAGTCAGCAAAATCTCACTAATACATGTTCTCTCTCTCACACACACCCTGAAGATATCAGTCCACAAGGCCCCTCGCTAAGCCTGGAGGGTAGAGTATTGCTAATTTCATTGAATTGGGAGACCGGGGTCTTGGCTGGGGATGACTGTATGTTATCATCAGTGTAACTGCTTTAGCCACTGACCACTACCATTAATGTTATGGAAGCTGTTGCTAGTTGTTGTGAGCTCATGAGCTAACTGGCTATCTCGCTCTTATTGTGCTGGATTAGCATTGGAAGCATTGGAACTGATGTGTCCAGGCGACCTATCTTAATTTATCAGACATTATTTCATGTCATTTCAATTCACAGCTATTTCAGTGGCATGACTAGCTTCCATCCTACCAGTCCTGAACAGAAACAAGCCAGCCATGCATATAAGCCAGGCTGGACCTGGCCTGGTTCTCATTCACTACTCTGGTTTGTCCTGCACCTGGTCTGCATAGTGGTTGTGCAAGCTCTTTTCTTTTCAATAACCTCATTATATGTGCCTATCTCTATACATTACTCTGGACACATTATATTGTGGCGTAGAGGCATTGGAAGGCATACATCAGAAGCGTTCCTGTTTCTCTAAACTTTAACTTCACTTTGTGACAGTGCTGGTTTATTCTGAAGGTGATTTAAAACTAACCATGCTTAAAATATTCTGTGGATGACTCTTAAGCAAAATAAAAAACATCTCCCACAACAGGGATATATTTTCTGGGGTGTTTAGTCATCACACACACACACACAAAACACAACATTCCTGCTGGGATTAAAGCCTCTGTACTGTGGGAGAAATATTTGATTCTGCATTGTGGAATAGGCCTATTGATGAAATGTCTAGTTTTGGTTAAGTTCTGTTGTAGTCTTTATCTAACCCCCAGGAAAGCTGAACTGGTAGGCGTGTGTTTTCGCCAGTTCTTGGTGTACAGCCAGTCTCCAGTTGCTGGAAAGAGCGCTCCATGTTTGGCGAACTCTTAGCTCCCTGACTGATTGAGTCAGTGTCTCCATCGGGAACTTGGTCTGGTACCAGTTCCCTCTTGGCTTATACTTGGGACTGAGCTGTCCTCCACCAATAAGATGATGGCAGACACCCCCCTCCTGTTATTAATATCACACTGTTATGTAACCATTGAAATGCTTTATAATATTGTGTTACAGTAGCCTATGCTCTCATGAGACCAGCTGATTGCAACCAACCCGGGATGAAGTGTTGAGAAAACAGAATATGATACCTTCAGGTTGTACGTGAGCTTACTAGATCAATGGGAAAAGCATATTCATATAATCAAATGATGGCTCTTGTCTTAGTTCATACCCATATCATCATTACTGCAGAATGATTTGATGCTTTGATTCAAATAAAATAGTTGTCATCGACGGACCTGGACAGTAAATAAGAATTTGTTCTTAATGATTTGCCTGGTTAAGTAAAGGTTAAATAGAATTAAATAAAAAACAGTCCTTCTTTATCCAAACCAAAATATACTAGTCAACAGTTAAGCCTACTGTGAGGAAAGTGACACCCTCTGGCAGGTGGGACGTCAGTAATTCATTATCAGCTTTGGCTAAACTTGATATGGTCTGAGTTAAGCTTGCAGCTGACCTTGGTGTTTCTTCACATACTTGTAGGGTCAGCGTGTCCCTAAGGAGATACAATTATAACAAGTGCCCCCTGTCTGCTCCTAGAAAGATTGTCTCCAATACAGTAGGTCCCTCAAGACTTCAGATTTATTAGAACACATGGTCATATATGGTCGAACACTATTTAGCTAAGCATACCTAGGCCTGTCTCAGTAGTCACACAGGAATAAGTTATACTAGTGTTGGCTTTTGAAGCCTTTCTTGATGTTTCTTGTGTGTTAGTCTGAATTGTGTATAATAAGTTCAATAAAGAGGTGCAGCATCGCTTAACTATTACCACGATCTTAATTGTCTTTCTTGCAATGAAGAATCACTGAAGAATTCACTCCAACACGGGATAAGAAGCAGCGACAGATACAGGTTTATTACAGAAGTTAATCTTACAATAGACACTTTCAGCCAGTACCCTCTCCGCCTACCTGTGTGACTGCCGCACTCCAATATCAGCTCCGAGGCCGTTGTGTTACTCCTCTCTGCCTCCTCTGCATTACAATTACAAGATAAAGGGCACCGAGGGCACCGTCCTACCCCCCAGAGATACCTCCACCGTCCTACCCCCCAGAGATACCTCCACCGTCCTACCCCCCAGAGATACCTCCACCGTCCTACCCCCCAGAGATACCTTCACCGTCCTACCCCCCAGAGATACCTTCACCGTCCTACCCCCCAGAGATACCTCCACCGTCCTACCCCCCAGAGATACCTTCACCGTCCTACCCCCCAGAGATACCTCCACCGTCCTACCCCCCAGAGATACCTTCACCGTCCTACCCCTCAGAGATACCTTCACCGTCCTACCCCCCAGAGATACCTCCACCGTCCTACCCCCAAGAGATAGGGCAAAAGGCACAAGGAAGTTTAGAATGAGCATATATATTTTTAGCCTGTATTATATTAACCTCATGCCTGTATTATTCTCATGTAGTAATCATTCATATAAGACACTGGATATTCTGTCAAACATCAATTTAGTTAGAGCTGTACCAATTTAAGGACAGCTGGCTCAAGAGATGGCCTTTTGTCTGGTCTGAGTCAGCACATTCGGTAAGAAAGCCCGAGTGTCCGGAGGGGAGCAGGGGACTGAAAGACTTGCTGACCAGTATACTCTTTGAAGCTTCAAAACACCGCCACCACCACAGAAGAAGACTACCTCGGAAAAATTATTTCACTCGGACAGAACGCGTCTAAATAAGTTATTTAATGGTAGCGCCGAGGCTTCAAAACCCAGCATTTGTTTAAATAGACCCTTTTGCTTAGGTAAGTTAAGTTTCATGTTTATCTGACACTTGTAAATATGAGTGCCTCTCCTAAATAGGCCGACCGATTTATTTTGACGGCGAAGTGAACGGAGGGTGAAAGGACTGGAGCGAGCGAGCATGCGACTACAGGACTGAAAAGGGCTAGGTGTTCAGTGAACATTGGTCCTCATTCCTGAACAAGTGTCTTCTTAAATGTCTTCTTACGAACTTCGTAAGACCAACCCTAAGAAAGATCTCCGCCGGATTCATGAATGGAAATGTGTTCCTAAACCGGCAAAGTGTTCTCAGCTGTGCTCCCCTTCTTAAGTTGAATGCGCGTTCTCGTACACCTGAATTTGCATAAACGCCCCGCCAGCTCCTTCCTACAGGGTCGTGTGCACACAAAACCCCCAGACAGCGCGGAAAAAGTTGAGACCGATGGCTCATCCCAATGTCAAATCGGCAAGTGCATGAGGGCTCTCTGGCAGACATTTTGAGCCCTTTATGGCCCCTTAAGTCTGCCCTTCTGCAGACTTCGCCTAAGGGAATTACCCACAGTTCATATCGTTGTGACGTGAAACACGGGGTTACCTCATGGGTTACCTGAAGAACAGCCAAAAACAAGCACCGACAGATCAACCAACCCTAATGTTCACGTTACAAAACAAAATATGTTTTCATTTTTTCAGCTGGACTTGCTTATCTGCACAAGTAGCCTTATAATTATTTTGGTTTCATTATTTTTAAGTATGGGTTATTAACCCCATGGGTTTGTATAATGTGATGTGTAAAAATATGTAGGCTATGGTTATAAATTACATCGATTTCTGTTGCTCTAAATCATATGATTTCCCAGTTAAAAGCAGTATGACATTAATCACCCATTTCGGTGCAGTGTTCTTTGAATTGAGATTTCCAACATGAATATGGAAAGAGTTGTGAGGTGCAGGAATGTGTAGGCTATACATAATATATTATCATTCTTAAGTAAATACTTTTGGATTCATCACAAACAAGAATCACAGGCAGTAATGTAGTTCGCATATCACCACAAAATGAAATGATTTCAACAAGTTGAACAGACATGTTTTGAGGGTAACACAGAGTTCGGATAAAGGGGATTTGACTCAGCCCAAAATTAATTTACATGAAGGCCTACAAGAAAAACATGTAAAATTGAAAATTTGATAAAAAGCCCCACACCCACAATAGTAAGAAATGTGTTTTCACGTCAATGTAATGTGATGTCGCAAGTGCTGTCCCATTCCTTTTTATACCAATTCGAGCCCTTGCAGCCTCTCGCACTCAACCACTTTACCAGGTGACGTCAATAAGTCTGTGAGGGCTCAGGGCTTGAGGGTTTAGGGGGGACATTGGGACTGGGCCATTGAGCGTACCTCCATGCCATTGGGCTCTGTGCACCAGCTCCACTACTTCCTGAAAGTCACTTGGCATCTTTATTTCCTGTCCTATATGATTGGCCTAAGTGATTAATCAGGTGTGCGGAAGACCCAGCGCACACCTGATAAATCACTTAATCCAATCATATTGGACAGGAAATAAAGAAGCCAAGTGACTTTCAGGAAGTAGTGAAGCTGGTGCACAGAGCACGTGCAAATTCGACGTTTTATTCGTCACATGCAACATACCAGTAAAATAAAATGAGCAGTGAGACGTTTCTCCGCTGGCTCTAACGTGCACACTAAGCTTAAGCAAGGTGAAAAAAACCAATACAAAATAGCAAAAGAAAACAACACAGTATATATGGACTTTTAATACAAAATGAAAAATATATAGCCGAAAGGGATGTGATGTGCTGAGAGCAGATTCAATTGTACAGTTTAGTTAAATGCATGAGTAGGCTACTTATGGATCTTGATAGGCCCTATATCTATATTATGTAGGACCATATGATATATTTTAGTTATGGATATTCACGTTTATTTACAGAATGTAATTGTGTCCATTCTGACGACTATGGAATATAAGGTGCTGTTGTGCTGAGTCTTAGTATAGCGACTGAGTTTAGTGCTTATTTATTAATTCACTGCCATTTGCAGTGTTTGTGTAGTGCTTTTATTTATTTTAGGACACTGCGATGCCTTGTAGAATCATGATTGTGAAACGTAATTGGAAATGATACAAATATCCTCGTATTTATGATTATGATTATTATTCAAGCCTAGGATGTCTGTAGAATTGATGTGAACGCAATCACCTCGGATTTCTCATAAATTCAGCCCTTGCGAACGGGCGCACTCCAATCTTGCCTACCTACGACTGCATTTCCGCGTTCTTGAACAAATCCGAGATAAGAAACCATTCAGGAATGCCAGAATTGTCCCGGGAACTTCGTAAGTGGAGTTGAGAATAAATTTCTTCTTAACTTCTTCTTAACTGCGTTCAGGAATGAGGTCCATTGTCTTTTATGTTAATTGTGATCATGTGGAATCATGTGAACCCTGGCTGAAAGCCAAGTTGCTGCTCATGGATTGTATTTCAGTTCTGCTGTAGTGTATTTCGGATGCATCTTCTTCTTGTGAAACAGAACTTCAAGGAGGCCAAAATCGTCGAATCATCAATTTATTGAGCATGCCTAACAGGGCCAAAACTAAGGCAATACCACTTTCTTTCACGAGGCGGCCAGCTTATATGTCCTGGCTTCAGGACAAATATCACATGACAAACCAATTTGCATACAAGGATATAAACATGATCACAAACGGTCAACTGATGTTCTGACTGGTCAAGGTGTCAACTGGTCTTTGCATCAGCTGAGCTCTTGCCCCCCTTCCTCGGACACGGGGCTTCCTGGGATCATGTTACAACTGTAGGCTAACTGACTTATTCTTCAGAGGTGTTATCTTTATTGACTCAGGGACAAAGGAATGTTGACTTTAGGACAGAACATATGTTGTCACTAACCTGTTATAATAACACAGTTCTACCTAAAGTGAAGTTTATTCATTATTCTTAATAAATGGATTACTACATGAGAGTAATACAAATGTATTGATGTAATACAGTATAATACAGTATAAAAATATACTACACTGCCTGAGATTTGTCCCTGTATTGACTTTACTCAAATACATTCTTAATTCGACCGTTTTTCCCCTGAAGTTCTTTTTTTATTAAAAGTCTATGCATTACAAATATACTGCACACGAGCTACATGCATGCACACGGGTGCATCTGGATCTACTGACGCGATCACTTTCGAGGTTCGCATGTCCGGGTCTAATTAGGGCCCGAGCACTGGCGGTGCGAGGCCCTATTGAAACTCGAAGGATTATTATTCTCCTTCTCCTTCTTCTCCTTCTTCTCCTTTACTCCAAACAAATGCCTTTTAGGCGGCCTGAACATCGATGAAAACGGATGAAACTTTGCAGATACGTCAGTCCCGGTGAAAAATTTGATAATTCATGGGTGACGGAAATGGGCGTGGCAAAACGGCTCAAGAGCGCCCCCTGGAAAGTTTAAAATGGCGAGCCCCACCTTTCAGTTTGATGTAGGCTAACGAAATTCGGTGGGCATATGTATTTCATCGAGCCACACTTAAATGTCTCTTGGAGCTATACCCAACATGCAACAGGAAGTCCGCCATTTTGCTCTTAATGTGCCATTTTGTCCTTGTTTTGACCATTTCCATGCCTCGTACTTCGACGAACTCCTCCTACAGATTTCATCCGATCAACTTCATATCGGGTCAGCTTCATCTTAAGACCTTTGTGATCAAAAGTTATCAAAAAAATTGAGTTTTCACCAAACACCCTTGCCGTGGCGCCCTGCCAAAGTTTGACATTTCGCCATAAAACACGAAGTCCTCATAACTCCTCCATACATTATCCAATTTGTCCGATATATCTCACGCTTCATGACGGTTCTGTCCTGAACACATCTATGTGTCAGTATTGCGTCATACTTATAGCGCCACCTATTGGTGAAACAGGAAGTCCTCATAACTCCTCCATACATTATCCAATTTGTCCGATATATCTCACGCTTCATGACGGTTCTGTCCTGAACACATCTATGTGTCAGTATTGCGTCATACTTATAGCGCCACCTATTGGTGAAACAGGAAGTCCTCATAACTCCTCCATACATTATCCAATTTGTCCGATATATCTCACGCTTCATGACGGTTCTGTCCTGAACACATCTATGTGTCAGTATTGCGTCATACTTATAGCGCCACCTATTGGTGAAACAGGAAGTCCTCATAACTCCTCCATACATTATCCAATTTGTCCGATATATCTCACGCTTCATGACGGTTCTGTCCTGAACACATCTATGTGTCAGTATTGCGTCATACTTATAGCGCCACCTATTGGTGAAACAGGAAGTCCCCATAACTCCTCCATACATTATCCGATTTGTCCGATATATCTCACGCTTCATGACGGTTCTGTCCTGAACACATCTATGTGTCAGTATTGCGTCATACTTATAGCGCCACCTATTGGTGAAACAGGAAGTCCTCATAACTCCTCCATACATTATCCGATTTGTCCGATATATCTCACGCTTCATGACGGTTCTGTCCTGAACACATCTATGTGTCAGTATTGTGTCATACTTATAGCGCCACCTATTGGTGAAACAGGAAGTCCCCATAACTCCTCCATACATTATCCGATTTGTCCGATATATCTCACGCTTCATGACGGTTCTGTCCTGAACACATCTATGTGTCAGTATTGCGTCATACGTATAGCGCCACCTATTGGTGAAACAGGAAGTCCTCATAACTCCTGCATACATCATCCGATTTGCACCAAATTGATGACGCTTCATGAAGGTGGCCTTCTGAACCCATCTATGTGTCGGTATTGAGTCACACTTACAGCGCCACCTACTGGTGAAACAGGAAGTCCTCATAACTCCTACATACGTTATCCGATTTACTCAACATTTCTCACGCTTCATCAAGGTACCGTCCTGAACACATCTATGCTTCGGTATTGAGTCACACCTAGAGCGCCACCTACTGGTGACAGGAAGTTTCACTCAGTACTGCACACCGAAATAGCACAGCCTTTAACGGCGCAGCACCCCAACACGCGTGGGGTGCGAGGGCCCGCTCACTGCTGCTCGCAGCACTAGTTGTTGGATTGTTTTGTTGCTACATTTTCACACGAGGTCCTCGGTTTCACACGACCTCCGATTCAGACCCTCTGACGCCGCGCGTGGATTCCCTTCTGTCTGGGTGGGTGTTATCTGCTATGTGCCCTGTTGAGTTCTGATCAGATCTGCCAGCCACTTTAATCAAAGTTCACACCAGGTAGGTGGTGGTTGTCTGTCAATACAGATTACAAAACGTTAGACGAGGCTCAGTCTTCAGTTAACCCCAAGATCGGCATGATGTCAAATGAATGTCACCTGGCATAGGACTTACGAGCAAACAAGTGAGTGTGGCTTTCATTTTGCTTAGAATCCAGTGTTGTTCTAGCCAGCTAGATCCGTGGCTAATGTATTTGTGCGTCTTATTTCCTTGTTAGCTAGCCATTAGCCTAGCATTCTCCTTCAAAAGTTTGCTACGAGCGCGCATGTTTGGTATGTGGTCGTGAGGAAGTTGAAATAATGCTGTTTGCTTGCTCGTGTCTGTACCTCCCAGTACCGTCTCTCCTAGGGCAGCTGTGACCGAAGTTACTCCCTGTTCTGTTTTGTCTTCTGTTCAAAACAGGACAACTCTTCTCCGTTAAAAACAACTCCATTTGCATGCATCATAGCCAGGTGTTTCTTGGTATTGCTTGTAATATTGTATGCAAATCTCTGATTGGGACTGTCTCAGACAGAGACGTTGCCATCACTCTGTCTCCGTGAGAAACCATGGTGGTCATCGCAAGTTCTCTTTATTGATTATTAGAGAAGATTGGATTCTTTTCTTCCACATTAGGCTAGTTGCTCCACCTGGCGGCGTGTTCCTTTAACATCCTCGGTCCGTGTCCCACTTTGGCATTCCAGACTGCTATCCCTTGGCTCTACTGAAGGCTTCTAGCTTGACTTGGCTCTAGGCTTTGATGAGTGCTTGCCAATCAGTAGACTCTTATGTTAGATAGATGGATCCTGAGTGGAAATTCATTAATTGTATCTGTACATTAAATACATAAAACACACACAGGCACGGCAAAAATGTAAGGCACAACAAGGGCATTAAAAAGACATGACCATCATTACTTTTTACAGTAGTAGGCCTTGTGAAAGCTATTCTTGATAAAGTGTTATTATGGTTGTTGAAATGCCAGGCCTGTCTGTATGTAGGCCTAAAGTTAAGCTTCATACTGCTGTGCACTTCTGTAGTTTTCCAGAATGCAGTATGCAGGAAAAGTGTTATTATCTCTGTTCGTAGCAGATAATGTTGACGGCCAAGGCCAACTAACAAAGAAACGCCTGTCCAAGTTGCAGCAAAAATGTTATTAACCGAACATCCTTATCTATCCCGGCTAGACAGGAATGAGCACATATGACCAACATGATAGACAGTAGTTTCAACCAATCAGGTATTCAGATATGTAGTCACGAGGTGTGGAACAAGCCTAGCATGTTTAGCCAGTATAAATAGTCTCTCCCGACAAAGGGGAGTGCGCTTATTCAGATACCCCTTGTGTCTCTGTGTAACTGTCCTTTCGCTGCGATTGAAATAAATGTAAGTTCTTTTATTCTATTCTGTTGTATCACTCGTCCTCATTTTAACAAGGTTGTGTGGTTGTGCTGGCTCCTACGTTGAGAACCCTGTGGTAGGCTATCGGTGAATTAAATCTTGTGTGACGAGAGTCTGTTTTGAGCCCAAACATCCCAGATCAACCTAGCACCGAGCCACAACATTACTGGTGTCAGAAGTGTGGATTCCAGCTGATCTGCCCGTCTGAGTGCACCTCCGTTGGATTGATCACCCTTCACGCATCAACTCTAATAGCCAAGCCGTCGTCGGACGAGGTTGACGGCGAACGCAGGTCGCTCAGACCGGGCAGTGACGCCCGGAAACCATCGATAGGAGAGCCAACTAACACAGCTGGAGGACTTTTGCTTTTCTGTCATTCAAGTAAGTTCCGAAACGTACATCTATTGTCCACAGAGTTAAAAATTCCTTTTTAATGAGAGTATATGTCTAGGGCTGCGCTTAATGACGTAAGCATAGAATATAGAGAGATTAAAGAGGTCCACACATGACATTGGTTGCAACGGTGAAGTTATAATGCTCGGTACATTATAACCATATAGCTCACAGAGAAGTGCTGTCCGTCCATAGACCAAGAATTCCCGCACCCAAAACACCGGTTATATGCTCACAGAGAAGTGCTGCGCCTGTGTTTAACATCTTAGTTGTTGAAGAATTATTCTTTTGGTTGGGTTTTCGATTTCATTGACTGTGTGAAGGTTTAATATCGGAGCGGTGTGAAATAGAACCATTACGACTCTGATATTAAACAGTGTTGCTTGTTCCACATAGAGTACGTTTCTGTTCTGACTAAGGTACCATTCTTTTACTATTGTACTACTACTGTTAGACTACTATTACTTAGCACTTGTTAAAAACGTGTGATTGAAGTGATTGTTGTGTTGTGTGCATTAGAGACCGGAGGTGCTTGAAATATGGGTGCACAAGCAGGCAAGACACTCGCTGACCTCTGCTCTCAGAGTAAATGTTACGATTATATGAAAGAGACGCAAGGCGTCCGTAGCGTGGTCGGCCTCCGCAACCTCGATAAAATAGGCTGGCCCGCTAACGGTACGTTTGCAATACGTGTGATACAAAGCGTGAAGGAGAAAGTGGAAGAGATGACAGAGAAGGAAAGGAGAAGGTTTAAGTTAGAGAGTGATGTTTGTACGGTTCTCGGTCTCTGGGAAAAAGAGGCTAAGAACCGTCAGGAGGGATGTGAGATTACATTGTTTTCCAGTCAGGGGGGAGACACGGTTGGATCGTTTCAAGCTGATCAGGCTCGCAGAGATGATGAATATAGTCCGTTCGCCACCCCAGCCCCGCTGCAGCCAGCAGCTCGACCTCCACCTCCACCAGCGAGCGCCCAACCGGCACCAGTGCCCTCTCTCTATCCCAATCTCTCTCTCTCTGTCCAGGCACAAGGCCCGCTGCAGCCAGCAGCTCAGCAACAGTCATCTCCACCCGCCTACCAGCAGGGGTCGTACCAGGCCAGGGAACCGCTACAATCAGGGCCACCCTCAATGTCCATCGATGAGGCGGCCATAAAACTCATCACCAACTACATAAAAAAAAGTAAACTATCTGAGGACAATTTTAACAAATTAATGACATCTCATAACTTCTCTCCAGCACCACAGACACCCGCCCAAAGGACTCCACAGGCCGCGTCCACACCCCACTCAGGGGGTGCCTGCGGCGGCCCTGAAGACTCCGACACCGGGTTCGGAGCATCCGTGTCAGCTGAGGAGGAGGAGGAGGCAGAGGAGGGGCAGTACCCGATGATTGAGCTCCCTAATGCAAACGGAACAATGAGTTTAGTCCATCGGGCTATGTCTCCCACTGACATTCATGAAATGATACTGCAACTACCCCCACTAAAGACAGATTCTGAAGGGTATGCTAGACAATTAACCAAACTTTCTAGTGATTGCCTCCTCACTGTCCAGGACCTCGTGCGTATCATCTACAAAACCGCTGGACCAGGGGCGCTGTGGGACCGGCTGAACCTCCGGGTGTTCCGGGTCGTACAGCCAGGCACGAATTGGGTCGAAGCACCAGGAGGCAGTCTGGCAAACCACCAGATGCAGCAGTTCCTGAGAGACCTCCGCCGGAACCTGGTTCTCATCTGGCCCGTCAGCCGAGACCCCACAAAAGTAACCAACTGCGTACAGGGAGCAGAGGAGCCGGTGACGACCTACATAGACCGGCTGAAGAAAAGTATCGCTGATCACTTCCGTATGAACGACCAAATGGAGGGGTATGGATCCACGCTCGTGGGCATGGCCCTAAAGGGGATGAAGCCCGCCCTCTCACAGCGGGTGACCCAGACCTGGATTGGCTATGATGACAATCCCACGGCACACGACCTCATCATCCACGCCAGACACGCCGAGAAGCAGCAGAACGTGAAGGATGCCGAGGCTGTCGAGCAGGAGAAAAAGAAGGAGGCCAAAAGCAAGGCAAGTCTGAACACTGCACTAACTATGGTTATGTCTGATGCTCACGCCAGGCTCCACGACCCGCCCAGGGGGCCACGCCAGCAGCCAACGGTGCAGGGGAAGGAGCGGACCAGGAGCGGGCCACCGAGAGGCCCGTACGGACCAATGAGGTGCTTCAACTGTAAGGAGGAGGGCCACATGATTCGGGACTGTCCAAATCCAGAGACGGAGCAGCAGAGAGAGTGGAGGAGGAGGCACCAGAACCGCGAAGGAGACGCAGGTAGAGCAGGGAGAGGGCCCTTCCAGGTTCATAACGATGTTTCACAATACAAACAGGACCGTCCAAGGCAGAACCAAGGAACCGGAGGATCCGGAGGCACCTGGAAACCAGCCAACCACAATGACGTCGCATGATGGGGCGAGGAGGCCAGGGAGGGAGTCTTTGATGATTGGCACGACTCGACCGTCCCTCCCTTTTCCGACAAGGCTGAAGGTACACTTAGCACTGATACGCACACCGAGGGAGTATACACTATGATTGAGGGAGCACACAGACGATTGCCCACTGTTCTTTTGACAATCGAAGATCAGGACATAATGTTTCTTGTTGACTCCGGTGCTACCACGTCTGTGTTATGTGCTAACCACTGTAATTTCAGACCTACACTGTCGGGAGAGACCAGAACCACTAGAAACGCGTCTGGGGCCTCCATGACTGAACCACTCACTCTGCCAATAAAATGCACGTTTCACACTGATCCAGCATCAATTGATTTTGAGCATTCATTTATCTTTAGCAAAGGGTGTCCCATGAATTTGCTGGCCAGGGACATCATGTGTAAACTCAACCTAAATTTAGTAGTTACAGATGCCGGAGTCAAAGCACACATACCACACCCAGACACAGACACCGAGTTCAGGCTAATGCGAGATGAACAGGACCGGTTTGCCCTTGTCCTGGAGTTAGCAGAGGAGGATGGGGACCTACTGGCACTTATGGTTAATAATTTTAGGGAGGACATGACCGCAGACACACCTATTTGCACAGTGCAAACACCACATGTCACTATGCAGGTTATAGCAAGCAAGGAGGAAGTTGAAGAATGGGTAAGGGATGTAGATGGAGCAGGTCCTAAGCTAGGCACAGGCAGGGTTAACAGCATCTATTTCAGCGACTCTATCACCACAGCAGGAGTCACCCTAGGAGACGCCGAGGCACACGACTTTGTGGCCGCCGTCCAGGAGGGGGTGCCCCATGTTTCTCTCACCAAAGGGCGGACGGATGCATGGGTTAGCCTCGGAGGTTTCACTGGGGCCTGTGAATGGCTGTGGAGAACGGGTAAACACAAGAAGGAGGGTTATACTCAGTTCGGTGAGGTAACCTCCCTCTTGATGTATGGTGAACTTGTATATAGATTGAAACTGTTTGACCCCATGATGTTGATAATGAGCAGAGATGTAATGGCAATTTTTGATCCACAGTACCTGAAGACCGAAGAAGAATCAGCCGATGTAGGGGACATGTTAGCTAAGTTACCCCACTGTATCTGGGCATCAGGGAAATATGATGTAGGGAAAGTCAGGTCAGCCACCCCAGTGGTGGTATCCAACAGAGACGGAGGGGCCCAGGCGCCCAACGTGCGGGTAAAGCAATACCCCATCTCAAAGGAGGCAGAAAAGGGGGTAAGGCCGGTGCTGGAAGAGTTGTTAAAAGCGGGGGTGATTAGAGATCTACCACAAGGAAGCCCTGTTAACACACCCATCTTCCCAGTAAAAAAGCACCAGGAAGCAGGTCAGCCACCAGAGTGGAGGTTTGTGCAGGATCTCAGGGCCGTGAATGAGGTATGTTTGAAGCTCGCTCCTTTGGTACCAGACCCTAACACAATATTTGAGCCTTTGACACCTGACTGCACGTGGTACACTGTCATTGATCTGGCAAATGCTTTCTTTTCTGTACCCGTCGACCCCAAATCACAGCACTGGTTCGCATTCACTTTCGACGGTCGATGCTACACCTGGACACGCTGTCCCCAGGGATGGACGAATTCGCCTACAATCTACAACGCTGCTCTATCCAACGACCTTCGTGAGTATGTCCCACCGGCTGGTGGGGTGCTCATTCAGTATGTTGATGACATACTTCTTGCTTGTCCCACCAGAGAAGGCTGTCTGGAAGGGACCGAGAGGCTCCTACGCCTGCTGGCGGCAGGAGGCCACAAGGCATCCAGGAAGAAAGCCCAGCTTGTGACACAACAGGTCACGTTCTTAGGCCACACACTCACGGCAGAAGGTAAACGCATCACACCAAGCCGGGTCACAGCAATCCTGGCCATGAAAAGACCAGGGACCAAGAAGGAAATTCTCTCTTTTCTTGGAATGGTTGGTTATTGTCGTACCTTCATTCCTGAATGCAGCAGGTTAGACAAAACACTGCGCACCCCGTTTCTCTCCCTTAAACCAGGAGAAAAGGTGATTTGGAGCCCGGAGATGGAGTCGGCGTGGGAGGAGCTAAGGTCCGCGCTCACCACCGCACCGTGTCTTGGGTACCAGGACCCCACCAAACAGTACGACCTGTTCGTCGATGGGAGCGGTAAGTATGTGAGGTGTGTGCTGACCCAGAGGTATGGGGGAAGACACAGACCAATCGCTTACTTCTCACAGGCGTTCTCTGCTGTCGAGCTGGGGCTCCCTGGGTGTACGCGGGCCGTCGTGGCGTGTGACATCGCTCTGGTAAAGTGTGCTCCGATTGTAGGATACTGTAAAGTTGTCATTCAGGCCTCACACGCGGTGGCGGCGATCCTTAACTCTTCAGAGCAAGGCTGTCTTAGTACTGCCCGTGTTCAGCGGTACGAAAGTTCTCTCTTGAGTCAGTCCAACGTGTCAGTTGTCCGCTGTACCACACTTAACCCTGCAACCCTTCTCCCAGATGTCGACTTGGCGGAGGTGGAGCACGACTGCGTGGGACGAGTCGACGAGGAGTGCAAACCAAGGGCAGATTTGAAGGACGTGCCCCTGGAGGGCGCACGTGCACTTTACTGTGATGGTTCTGCTTCCATTGATCCCAATACAGGTCACAAACATGTGGGTTTTGCAGTTGTTTCCGACACAGAGGTAGTGACCAGTGGCAGGCTACAGGACACGTGGTCGGCACAACAGGCAGAGTTGTGGGCCCTCACCCAGGCGTGTGAGGCATCACGTGGTAACAAGGTCACCATTTTTACTGATAGCAAGTATGCGTGGGGCGTGGGTCACAGTTTCGGCGCCCTATGGGCCAGAAGGGGTTACAAAACATCAGCGGGCACCAACATCAAGAATAGGGAACTGATTGACGGCCTACTCGCAGCTATGCTGCTACCCTCACAGCTGGCAGTAGTCAAGGTCATAGCACACACCAATGCAACAGACACAGCATCAAAAGGCAACCAGCGGGCCGATGAGGAGGCCAAGCGAGCGGCTGGTTACCACCTGACAGCTAATCCTAACTCTCTCTCCAATTGTGACACTTGCTTTCTCTCACAGGAACCAGAGGAGCTGACGGAGGAGGATCCAGTTGAGGGACAGGACTGTTTGGGGGCTGCAGGATCAAGTGTGCTTAGGAGAATGTATAGGACTGATCTGGGCCCTGTGGAAGCCTCCCTATGGGAGGAGGAGGGCTGCACCAAAACAGACGGTATCTGGAGGGCAGCAGACGGTAGACCATGCATGCCGAGAAAACATTACACATATTACTGTCACGTTGCTCACGGACGCGGTCACGTGAGCAAAGGGGGGATTAGTCAGATCCTTACCCGATCATGGTACTGCCCAAGCATCACACAAACAGCAGAGAAAATTTGTCAATGTTGCATCACATGTGCCCGATACAATGTATCCAGGGGCCTCAAAAACACACCAGGACACCATGGGGGTTTAGCCCAGGGTGTAGGAGCTCATCTAATGCTTGATTTTGTGCACCTTACTCCTGCAGCCGGCAAGAACGTGGCGTTGGTGGTCGTGGATATGTACAGTAAGTGGGTGGAGGCTTACCCAATGAAACGGGAGACAGCACGAGGAGTGGCTGAGGCACTGTGCAGAGGTTGGTTCCCCACATTTGGCTTACCCAAGAAAATCTCCTCAGACAACGGCAGCCCGTTCGTCAGTGAGATACTGGCACACGCCACAGAACTGTTGGGAATAGAGCTCAAAACACACTGTAGCTATCACCCACAGTCGGCAGGACAGGTAGAAAGATCCAATGGGACCCTCAAGAGCAGACTCGCCAAACTCATGTCTGAAACCGGTCAGAATTGGGTCAAGTGCCTGCCCCTCGCTCTGCTGTCCATGAGAACCACGCCAAGGTCAGGGACACCTCTGACACCTTTTGAATGCATGTTTGGCCGTCCCCCATACACAGGGGCGGACCCACCAGCAGACCTGGTACCACCACCCAATGCATGTGAATTCGCTGTATGTCTGTCTAAACAATTTTCTGTCATCAGATCCACTCTCACAGCCCAGGCATACGACCCAGCACCAGAACCAAACAACCCCATCAGCCCAGGATCCTTTGTGCTCATCCGAGCGTTCGGCCGCACTAAGTGGACCGACCCACGGTGGAAAGGTCCGTACGAGGTCATCCTCGCCACCCCAACAGCCGTCCGAGTGAAGGAGAGACCAACCTGGGTACACACAGCACATGTGAAGCGTTGGAGAGGGGACGACATCCCAGAGGAAACCACCAGAGACTTCCCATCGTGTGAGCCAGAGTCACCCACAAAGGGGGGACCCGACACCCCACAAACTGACATTCCTTCTGTTCCCAGTCTTTCCCCTGTCAAGGAAAAACAACCAGTCGCAAAGCCCGCGGACCCTCAGGAGATCCCAGAAGAGGAGGAGGAGCCGACCCCAGCACCTAGGAGACCCCAGAGAGCGCGAAAGCCACCCGCTCACCTAGCCCAATATGAACGAAAGTAAGCTTATCGTTGCCACCACCATACTATTTACTGCTCTGTCATTCATCGACACCAGTGCTAAGGCCAGTGCCACTGCCATACTATTTACCGCTCTGTCATTCCGCAACACCGGTGCTAAGGCCGGACAAACATTCCATTGTGAGGAGGGGAGGGAGTGTGAAATGAACATTTGCGGATACTGGTACTCGTACTATGGGAGGGCGTACCCCGTGTACCTCTGTATGGAACCATGCAACTTTAAGTGTGATGTGTTCCGGTCAACAGGGACGATCGACGGATTAGGGACCCGACAATGTAGCCAATCCTACCGGAGAGGCATGCATTATGCAAATGCTCCGCAGATAAAATTCCGAGGCGGGTCTACGAGAGGAAAGATCAGCCAGACGGATAATTGCGTTACCTGGACCCTGACCCCAAGACTGGGCGATGGAGGGGCTTATCAGGCGGGGGTAGATGTATGGGGAGAAGATCCCTTGGAGCCATTCCAACTCATAGTAAAACCTCGACCCACCACTGCCATCGGTAAAATCAATCAGGCCGCACAAGCAGGGTTAAACAGTGTAAACATACAGGTGACAAACGGAGAGGAGGAGGCCGAATTTCTCTCCAGTAATCATGACCCCCTAGTAGGTACAGATCATCACGGACCCACACAAGAGGCCCGGAGCGCCCTTCGCCGCTGCGGAGGAAACATGGCCTGCGCCCGAGCTGTCCTCATCAGTCAAGTCCACAACGGACCCTGCTGGGTGTGCCACGAGGGAGTCAGAACGGACTCCTTCGAGGGCATCAGCAGCAAAGATGTGAACTTCAATAACACTGGTAATTGCACTACACCATTTGACATTCTAAGCTTTCTCTCAATTGACCAAATGATCAGGAACAACGCAACCAGCCCGCCTCCAGTAACCTGTCAGCACCAGAACGAGCCAACATCCGACGTCCGGAGACGCCGCCGAGTGATCCGGAAAAACGCACCAGTATGTCTCTGCCAACATGACCCCAAAGCACCACTGTTGGGATGGTCTCAGTGCGTCACAAACGTCCATGTGGACGCCCACAATCCCAACTGCACGGTAACCTATCGAAATGTCACACACAATGTAACCTGTCCTTGGGGACTTATATCCACTCCTAAAAGCATGCTGGCGTATGGGTGGGTTTGTGGAGAAAGACACAGATACACCCTAGGAACAGCAGGAACCTGGAGGGGATGCTGCTACCCAGGACTCCTGACGCCCGAAAGTAATATCCATCCAGCCAATCCAACTGGCCCAGAACTCTCCACCACTGCCGTCGGACACCGAGACAAACGTGAGGTAGGCCCACAATCTCAACACCCCAATCTTAATTTTCGCAATCCCTGGACCTCTCAAGCCGAAGAGGCGGGTCTAGGGGTCGCTGCGTCATTTGGTTTCACTGCAGCCATCCCGGCCGTTTGGAGCCTCGAGAAAATCAACCGCCTCGCCTGGAATGACGAGTGTCTAGCCAATGCCACCCGAGATATCAATACAGCCATGTCCCAACTGACAGCTGAAGTATCCGCCATGAGGGAAGCTCTCCTGGAGAACCGTGAAGCCCTCGATCTAATCACCGCCAAGGAAGGTGGAGTATGCAAAATGTTAGGCATAAGTTGTTGCTTCTTTATCCCAGACGCCAAAGACAATGTCACTAACTACCTCAAACACAGTGCCACCATGATTGAACAAGTTTTGAGCCAGGTTGCCCCCACCGGAGGAGATCTGCATTGGCTGACCGAGTTCTTCTCTGGCTGGGCGGGGAAAGCAGTCTACATGATCGTGAGTTTCCTGCTTCTAATTGGAATACTAGTGTTCTGTGGCATTCCTATCTGCAAGTGTTTCATCACCAAAGCAACCAGAGCCACCCTGGGAGGAGACGCCACCGAAATGGTACTGCTGCAGGACGAAGAAGCCTCGCTGTCTCCAGCACAGCAGAATGCGTGGGACATCCAGAGATATCATGAGGCTAACCCCAGAGTGATTCACCAGCAAACAGGCAAGATCTGAGCATACTACACACATTCTCAGACACTGATAACCAACATACCCAGGAACCTCCTAGCTCGGGTAGACACGAGAGCCGTGGCCCGAGCTAAAGTCGAGCTACAGAGCACCTACACACATTCTCAGACCCCCTCCTTCAAAATTTCCAAATTCCAAATTTCAATTTTAAATTTCAAATTCCAATTCGAAATTTCAAATTTCAAATTTCAAATTTCAAATTTCAAATTTCAAATTTCAATTTCAAATTTCAATTCCAAATTTCAAATTCTAAATTTCAATGCAGTATGGCACTGATAACAAACACACCCCACACGGGAACCTCCTAACTCGGGTAGACACGAGAGCCGTGGCCCTTGCTTAGTAGAGCTACAACCACCTCCCTACCGTGACAGACCAGCTGGCAGTCACTTAAAGGTTGAGCACCGGAGAGGACTTTTGAAGTCCTGAAGACCAAATCACCAAGAAGCTGAGTAAAACTGACCAACAGGGTCAACCTAAAAAGCAATAATACTGTTGTAAATTTCACTATTAAAGGCTCATGCCATAACTGACATTTTGAACTGTTTTATGATTGTACTAGTTACAGTACAGTAACTAGGTTCTATTATGTTCTATACTCTGTTTTAAAGTCACTGGGCTATTCAGATGTTTTTAAGTACTCTGTTGTTCCCCATTCTGATAGCTTAGCTTAGCATCATTCACCAGTAATGTTAACAGTAGAATGATCCATTGTATGGATCAAAGGGGGGAATGTGAAAGCTATTCTTGATAAAGTGTTATTATGGTTGTTGAAATGCCAGGCCTGTCTGTATGTAGGCCTAAAGTTAAGCTTCATACTGCTGTGCACTTCTGTAGTTTTCCAGAATGCAGTATGCAGGAAAAGTGTTATTATCTCTGTTCGTAGCAGATAATGTTGACGGCCAAGGCCAACTAACAAAGAAACGCCTGTCCAAGTTGCAGCAAAAATGTTATTAACCGAACATCCTTATCTATCCCGGCTAGACAGGAATGAGCACATATGACCAACATGATAGACAGTAGTTTCAACCAATCAGGTATTCAGATATGTAGTCACGAGGTGTGGAACAAGCCTAGCATGTTTAGCCAGTATAAATAGTCTCTCCCGACAAAGGGGAGTGCGCTTATTCAGATACCCCTTGTGTCTCTGTGTAACTGTCCTTTCGCTGCGATTGAAATAAATGTAAGTTCTTTTATTCTATTCTGTTGTATCACTCGTCCTCATTTTAACAAGGTTGTGTGGTTGTGCTGGCTCCTACGTTGAGAACCCTGTGGTAGGCTATCGGTGAATTCAATCTTGATGTGTGACGAGAGTCTGTTTTGAGCCCAAACATCCCAGATCAACCTAGCACCGAGCCACAACAGCCTCTATAGTAAAAACAATAAAAGCAGAGTCTGAAGTCTCAGTTGTAGTCAGTTCAATTCATTCTTATGTCCACTTAATCAAATCAAGCTGTGTCAGGTCAAGTCATATCACCATTTCCTTGTAGGTTCTTAGTGACTTATGATGTTGAGCATGCCGCCAGAAAGAACCCCGAAAGGTACAGTATGTCAATATCAGGTAGGCTGCCTGTCTTGTAGCTCTGAAATGGTAAATTTACCATTTACATGAATTCCCTCATGGTATGTAATGTTTAGCTTTAGTGCCCATGTGTGTCATTGTGTGTGTATGACTACCGTGTTCTCTGGCTGTAGGTGTGTGTGATCAGAGCCTACTCTTCCACTCTCTGAAGGTGTATCTGAAGCCCATTATCGGTCAGTAACAACTGAATACGCGCGTGTGCGTGTGTAAGATTGATGGAGCGAGAATGTTTCCAATCTGTTATGCTTTAGTAATATGTTATAGTAATAGGATATGTTGTGGTAATTTGGTGAACATGGTTATTTACGTGTGTGTGTGTGTGTGTGTGTGTGTGTGTTTGTGTGACTGCGATGTGCAATGTGCTTGCAGGTTTGAGCTGTGTGATTGAATGTGTGAAAGCAGGTGCCAGGGAGGTGGTGTACCTGTGTGAGGTGTGTAAGTGTCGGCTCAGTAAAAATGGTGCCAAGAACCACATCATGGGCAGTCTCCACAGATTCAACTACATCGTAAGTGTGTGTCTGTGAGACAATCATGTTTCTAAACACACTGTGTGCACTCTTAAAATTATGCTTTTCTTTTTTGCAACCATTTAAAATACCGCTTTTTTTGAATACAGTAGACACGCTCTCTTTAATACACAAACATGCACACTCTTTGTAGCAACATTACTCAACATTACCCACAATACATTGATTTAATATAAATGTTATATATTTATAGCACACAATCACTAATTGGCCATTTAGTCAGCCCTAAACAGAGTCGTGAATCGTGTGTGTTACCATTACCATTAGTCGTTAAGAAATCTGTCGCCGTGTGCTTGGGACCTCTGCCGGTACCTGTGCTAAATATGAACGCTGTCAGGCCGACGGTGTCCGAGGAAAATGGAAACGCACTGAGATGCACAAATGAGCAAACCTCTCTGTGTTAGATATATACATTTGTCCTGATCTGTCAGCGGTGTCTCTGTTTCCTGTCTTTGTTGCTTTGTGTTGGAGCAGAGAGTCAGGTACCCGCACTTTGTGTCTGAGTGGAAGACTAATACTGACCTGTCCAAGATGGCCAGACCTCTCATGGAGATGGCTCAGATACTGGAGAGGAGAGAGGGCACCGGAAATGTACGTGTGTGTGTGTGTGTGTGTGTGTGTGTGTGTGTGTGTGTGTGTGTGTGTGTGTGTGTGTGTGTGTGTGTGTGTGTGTGTGTGTGTGTGTGTGTGTGTGTGTGTGTGTGTGTGTGAGAGAGTATTTGTGTTTGGGAGGGTTAGTCTGTGTGGAATCTGTTTCAATTTGTAAATTGTGTTGTATTTGAAAAGGGACTGTTGTGTGTGTGTGTGACCTGCCTGTCATCCCGTTAGGTGCTACAGCTGGACAGTGCTACATATGCAGAGATGACAACCAACAGCGAGAGTCATGGTCAGTCGCGTTGCCTCTCCTCACCCTGTCCTTCTCTCTCCATCCTCCTCTTACCCAGGATAACACCCACCTGCACACGCTACCAGTCTACCTCTGCACACGCTACCAGTCTACCTCTGCACACGCTACCAGTCTACCTCTGCACACAGCCAGATTCATCAATGAGACATGAGACACAAACAGAATTTGTGAAACTGAATTGATTTGAAAAACAGTATTTTTATAAGGTTTGCAAACAGGGAAACACTGTACAGGCCAGAGTGGTATTCTCTGACAAAGAATAGTTCAACAAAGCATTTATACATTTCCTCACTTGGTATAGGTGGGATCCACCCGGGCTGTAACACAATAAGATCATTCTAAGTATCCACACACAATGGTAGGACGTGCAAACAAACATCCAGACTTGCACAGAACATCAGGAGGGATAAGAAACAACTCAAATTCAAGGTCCTTCTCGTGGAAAACAGGATGGGAGGATAGGGTTAGCAGTCGGCCTAGAGCCAGAATGTCAAGCTGACATTTACAGAGATTGCACAAGTCTGCTTGCATACAAATATCTTTGATTGTGGCACTCCTACAGTAATATGAGAAGAATTCTTCTATAACACACAGGATATTAAGGTTTTTACACATTTCACTGCATGGTTCTCTTCCCCCAGCCCTGACTCTACTGCATGCCATCAGAACTGGACAGAAGCTCAAGAACCAATCAGACAATCCCACTGCTCCGTCCGAGCGTCACGCCACCCAATCTCAGAGAATTGTACTTCCGCCACAGAAGCGATCCGTCAAACCTGAGATCGTGGTCCAATCACAGACGACTGCCGTCCCCTTCGACAGTCATTCCAACGTAAGGCAGGATTCCTTTCAGAGGGTCTCTGCCCAATCAGAGATGGACTCACCGAACGCCATTGTACAATCAGAGATCAGTGAAGAGGATCTCCATGGTTACACAGGGGACGAGCCATTGATTGGTGAGTGTTGAATTGTACAGAATGGTGTCCTAACAGCCGAGCACAATGGAAAATGTGTGTGTGTGTGTGTGTGTGTGTGCGTGCGTGCGTGCGTGTGTATGTGCGCGTGTGCATGCTCATGCTCGGTATCAGGTCTGACATGTGTGGTGGAGTGCAGAAGCGAGATGGAAGGCCCTCCTTACTGTTTCCTGTGTCGGTGCTGTGATACGAAGGCCACCAATGATGACATCCTAGATCACCTGACTAACCCCTACCACCGCTTCAACTACATGGTCGGTTCAGTCTACTTCTTCCTTGTTACTCGCCACTACCAGTAAACATTACCCAGTACCACTGTGCCGTAGATGCTGGGAGAAGTGCATGTGTTGTTTCACGCGTTGTGTGTCTGTGTGTTGCGGGCGCCTGTAGATGAAATATCACGCTGAGTGTTTGGAGGGAATGAAGGCAGGGCCAGATATCAGTCAACATCTGCAATCAGCTGCCAGGGAACTGGAGAGAGAGGAAGGGAGGGGACAAGTACAGGTAACACACACACACTCCTGTAAGTTCTCGTGTGGAGACGGGGACAGTCAGAGGCTCAGCTCCTCCCATTCTCCACCCCACCCTCCCGCTGTCATCTGCTCATGTCATGTTCAGATCATGTTACGTTTCCTACTGTAGGTGATGAGATTATCATCCTCCCTGTGCAGCCAAATGGTTGTGAACAGTTACCAGTGGTGTAAGTACATCACCTGCTCTCTCCATCTCTCTCTCACACCAGTGGTGTAAGTACATCACCTGCTCTCTCCATCTCTCTCTCCTCTCTCTCTCTCTCTCCATCTCTTGCCTCTCTTTCACACCAGTGGTGTAAGTACAACATCACCTGCTCTCACCATCTCTCTCAGTCTCTCTCTCCATCTCTCTCTCCATCTCTCTCCTCTCTCTCACACCAGTGGTGTAAGTACATCACCTGCTCTCTCCATCGCTCTCTCCATCTCTCTCTCTCTCCTCTCTCTGATGTAAATGGTATGTATGATTTGAGTTTTTATGGTATCTGCAGGTCCTTAAAAAGTCTTAAGTCAAATGAATTTAACTAAATAAAAGGCCTTAAGTCTTAAATTGTCTTAGTCTTAATAAATTAATTACAGAGCACTACTCTGTGTTGTATAGAGGGGCTGTTAAAGAATTGGTGAATGGATGTAGATTTGTGATGTTCTTGATGTGAAGGGGTGTTTCGCGTTCTCAAAACAAACCGATCTGGTTCTACAGAAAACCAGGCCTTCATGCTCAACACGCCTCAGAGCTGCAGTATCACACATGACATCATTATTACCGGCTAAACTCGTTCTTCCATGCATTTGTCAAATTGTTGAATGTTTCATTTGCAATGTGCAATAACAACATTACAAGCAAAAGAAAGGTAAAGATATTGACATTTTTTCATGATAATCCGACAATGAGATAGCATAAGAGATTGCTGGTAGGTGAGGTGAGAGAGTGATGAAAACATCCAGATTTACAGAACAGGACACAATGATAATCATCAGTCATTTTTCTTTTATATAAGGCTCGCACAGCCTAATGTAAGAGAATCACAGTTTCAATAGTCAGTGCACTGTAGCTCTCACCATCTACTGTAATCCACCAATAGCCACTGGCGCTGTAGACTACCTAGCTAAAGGTCACAAAGTGTTTTTAACAGCGACACTCAATGCACACAGTGCGAGGGACAGCAGGGAGTCCTGGTCACTCAGAGCATCCAGGCATTCTTATTAGGGCTGGGTAAAAAAAAAAAAGAAAGATTAATCGATTCTGAATCAAATGATTCAGAATCGATTAATGAATCCCAAAATCGATCTTTTATTGAATGAATGAATGAATAAATGAAGGAATGAATAGTTTAATTCATTCACTCATTCATTTTTGGAAATCACTATCGATACCCAGCCCTAGTGTTGATGTGTTGCATAACTTGGCAGTCATGTAATTAAGGTTACAGCTATAAAAAACAGGTTTTAGTAACTAACCGAATTGAATCGTGATAATCGATTCTGAACCTTGTGAATCGGAATCGAATCGATTCTTGAAATTCGAATCGATACCCAGCCCTAATTCTTATACAGGTGGCATTGTATAGTGACCTTAGTAAGCCAGGTCAGAACAACCATCAACACACAGATAAAGACTTTGTTATTTATTCCTCTTTACAGCTGGCCTCGCCAGTAGCTCATAGCAGTACGGTTCTTACTCTACACACAGACTTCCGGCAGCAAAATAGCACACACGCATCATCAGTTTCAGAATGTATATCGTCATAATAAAGACTTTGTTATTCATAACTAAGCTCGTAGCAGGATGAAGGCCTTGGATACAAGGCCTCTACAGTAGTCAAATCAAATGGTTAACCCAAAACAATCATCTTTGTCTATGCACAGTGACTTTCCATTCAGTTGAGATGACACAGACGGTGCACATTTTGTATTGATCAACTATGACACAGAGGAGTCTTACTGATGATGGGCTCTAAGGCCTATATTTGCCATCACACTTGACTTATTAATATTTGACTTACATCTGCTCTAGTGCTATTGATGTAGCTTTAATACTTTTAATAGGAAGTCAGACAGGGAGCTCAGAGTTCACCAAACAGGGTGTTTTGCCAGAAACCAGAGACTGTCTGTACACCAAGGACATTATTCTGGCCTAAACAGCGAGTACTTCACTAGATGTCAACCACCAATAAATCTTTATTCCACTGGTCCAACTGGAAACCACAACACTATCTTTATCAATCGTATTATAATGCATACTGTAGAACTATTACCTTTCATATCTGGAAAAAAAAACGTTTTCTCTGCCCTCTACAGTACAGTATATGACCTGCTAGAGGGGCCATGAATCTTATTAGAATGAGGAATGTCATGGGAGATCTATGGACACCCACCACGCGTTATCAGTCACGTCTGCAGACTGAGATTAATCAACGAGCACAAACAGAATTGCTTTTATATGATTTTTGCAAATGAGGAGACCAGCTCAATACAGGGTCACAAAGTTCTCCTTTTTTAAACACCATGGTTGACAACTCCCCCCAGGACTCTGTAGCCGTATCGGGTGAATGCTCAGCCTAGGGTGATACTAGAGTTCATATCACAACCTGGTTAGAATGGTCTGACCACACAGATGGATTGTCTGCTCAAAGTTTAGCAAGCTCAAACAGAGCTCAAACAAGCTCCCTCATTGCACAGTCGGTATTTCATACTGACCCAGGAAGTACATGTTAACTCTTTAACAGCATATATCATAATACAATCATGATTACACAATAAAGAGAATGGTTTTACACATTTAATGGAAAAATCCATCACAGGAATTGATGGATCAAAGCACTGATAACAGTCGTTTTGTTCCCCAAAATATATAATGATTAAATCAGTTTCAAATATAAATCTGATCCAAGTGTCATAATCTGCCGATTTTACTTATTAAAAATATGTTCTTGGGCATTGGGTCTCACCGTCCATATATTTTTTGTAAATATGGCCTTAAATTGCATTGTGGCATTAAAAAGGTCTTAAAAAGTCTTAAATTGACCTTGCTGAAACCTGCAGATATTCTGGTATGGCTGTGTGCTTTTCTCTCTCATTGCCTGTGCTGGAAGTTTGAACCTGTGTGTGACTGTATGTAAAGTATCAACAATGGCTGGATATTAAAATACTGCATCTGTAACCCGCTTTTCTCTCTTTAAATGGTGTACCTCTCTCTCTCTCTCCCCCAACTCCTTCATCTACTGGAGGATTGTCTTTAACTCCTCTCTCCTGAACCTGGTTCCATCGCCTTTTTTATGTACTGTCGTTCTATATTTCTTGTTCTCTCCCTTCCTTGTCACTCCGTTGTTGTGTGTGTGTATGTCTTTCTCTCCCTCTCTCTCTCAGGTGTGGACATGTTGAAGTTTGGTTTCAGTGAGGTGGCAAGATCAGGAACAGTGAAACAGAATAGGGAAGATATACCAGGTAAGTGGACCTTATAGTAACCCAAAATCAGCAGTAACGTGACCCCTCCAGCAGTAAGTGACCCCTCCAAATCCTCCTTGTGGTTGTGTTGGGTTTAACACGTGAAGGGCAAGACATGCAGTACATTTACAGACCTCCCGATGTACCTTCTTTTTATCTCTCTCTCTCTCTCTCTTCTATCTCTCTGTTCTCTTCTCTCTCTCATCCCCCTAACTCTGTACATCCCCTTCCTTCTCTCCAACCCTCTAATTCTCTTCTCTCTACACCCCTCCCTCCTTCTCTCTCTCCATCCCTCTAACTCGCTCTTGACATCCCTCTCTCCTTCTCTCTCTTTCACCCCTTTCTCAGTCTCAGAAACGGGCCATGATGCAACAAAGGTCAAAGATCAAGGAGTGTCACTAAAGCGGCATGCGTCGATGCCACAGCAGCATGACCCCGCCAGCTCCAGGCCAGCTACTGAGGTCAGGAGAAAGAAGAAAAGGCCAGTGGAGGTGCAATGCTGTGAGCCGGTGTTCAAGGTAAGCCTGTCTCTAACGGACGGCCCCCTTCTGCTGGAGAGGACATCCTTCAGCCAGGACCCCTCCCTTGAGCACCCTCCCACGCCTGACTTCCCGCCGAGCCCCTCCGGCCAACCCCAGTCCATCAGCTCAGAGGTGGATTGTGGTCCAACGCCACCCCCTAGTGGCGGACTCCCATTCCTTCAAACTGCAGACCAGGACACGCTCACTGACCACCGGCAGCCGGGAGAGCAGGACGGCGCCACTGACGGTCGTTATTTCGGCAACGGTGAAAGCACCACTAGCAGCGGCGGACTAGCCAATGTCAGTGTGACCTTGAACATTGACAGGCCGCAGCTTTTCCCTGACAGCTACTCTGCCGGTGAGGACGAGGGGCCCACCAATCCACCGCTGGCTACAAGAGAGGGGCCAACTGAACATCCGTACCATTCCGGAGAAAGGCTAGCCAGTAATCGGTACCCTTCAAGAGAATGGCTAACTGACAACCGCTACCCTTCAAGAGAATGGCTAACTGACAACCGCTACCCTTCAAGAGAATGGCCGATTGACAGTGAGTGCCGTTCAGGAGAAAGGATTACCGACGGCTTCCACCGTGAGGAAGAAAAGGCAGGCGATCGTCAATATCACTCAGGAGAAGGACAAACTGACCATCTGTACCATGCAGACGAAAGCACAACTGCCCGTAGGTACACTGAGGAAGAAGAGCTGTACAGATCAGAGATCCAGAGGGGTGTTGGGTTGAGGGTTGAGGTGATGAAGGCGGAGGTAGAGGAGAACAACAGGGAGTCCTACTCTCCACAGCAACAGTACTACACGAATCAGCCTCCGTTGCAGTACCATACACGGCACCGGGACTACGGGGATGCCGCGGTCCTTCAGAGGCGTGACATGGACTTTCATACGGGTGACCCGGCCCTTTACGACGGCCACATGGGTGTTTACAGGGCCAATGCCAGCGTTAATATGGGTGGCGTAGCTGCGGAGCCTCGGCTGCAGTTCTACGAGATGAGGTACAGGGCACAGTGGGAACCCACACAGCCCTCCCCTGACCACTTCCGCTCCGGGTCACATGGGTACGAGGCGCCGCCCAATACCTACCCACCCCAACCTCAGGCCCACAGGATGACCTCTGACCCCTACTATGCTGTTTCGGATGGGTTTGGAACCAGCCCTGACCTGAACCCTGAACCCCGGGGGCACCCTTCTCACCAGCTATACATCCGAGCACAGACCCAGGGGTTCGGAGCCCTCCCTGGCCCGCCTGTGTTCAGGACGCTGCCAGATCTCGGCCGCCACCCAGAGGTTATGTCAGGGGGATTTGTGAGGCCCCCCTCTCAGCCCTACTTTCCTGACCCAGAGGTAGGGTACGTAGACCCCCACTTTAACCCCACCCCTGACCATCCGGGCGCCCTCTACCATGGGCACACTTCAGCGTCCAGCCCATGGGCTTCTCCAGGCCTGCCTGGGACTAACCACCCAACTGGTCCACAGGTCATTCTAATGCTGCTGTGACTAAAGACTATTTCTTTTTTTAAATGTTTGTTTGAGACACTGGATTCTGCTGGGGCGTTTTGGCGCTCTGTTTGGCCAAAAGCTGAGGTAATCCTCCACACCCACAGACCTGATCTGAGTATTTTCAGTTCTACCTGCAAGGCAATGGATTTCCAAATTCTGTTTTTCCTCTGTTTATCTGTATTTAAGCAGTAGCTGCAGTGTTAACTACAGCAGCCCCACAGTAGGGAGGAGGTGTTTGAGGTTTGAATGTGCTGATATAGATTAGTTAGTCTTTATTTAGTGGGTTTTTGCAGAGGTTTTCAGACTTAAGCAGTGAACCTACTTTAGTTTCAACTGTAGACCTCAGACCACAGGTTCAACACGCCTGTTACTTGTTAAAACTCAGCAAAAGGGACTTTTTGTCACATTGGCATCTGATTGGACAGGTGTTCATCAAGAGATAATGTGCTCTATCTGTGGATTAATGTGCTCTATCTGTGGATGAACATCAGTGATAATGTGGCACTCTGAATGAACACCTGACCTTTAAAGTATTGATTGTTGTACTGCTGTACTTTTCTCTTCTGAAGTATAAGTGGCAGTGTTTGTCGGCTACATTACTGTATTATTATTTTGTATTTTATTTTTTACATTTTGATCATGGGACAAAGCCCATGTTGAGCCATCTACTGTTCAGTGGCAGATTGTTGTTGATAGTAAGCCACCATTCTATCTTTTGTATGCAATGTGAATGCAGTATTTCATTTGTAAAAAAGGTTATTCACTGTTTTATCTGAGGTGAGGAGTCCTGTGTTTGTAGATACAGACTTCTTGGTTTGGGAGGGTATACAAGTATTTTGAATCAATAGGGTTTAACTGCTATAATATATCTCATGATTTTTAATTATTTGACAACAGTCTCCAGAAATGAACACGAAAAGCTATTTTTCCCCATTTGTCATGCTGTGTACAGAAAGTGAGAATAACCTGGGTATATAATATAGTTTTGTATTTCTACCCAGACATGTGAAGTCTTCATATAAAGTCAGTGTTATGTTGTTGTTTTTTCAGAATTGGTTGCATACTACTTAAATTCAAGTGCGTTTGATTAACTATATTGTGTTAATTATCTGAAGATCCTGAGACAAACTGTCCAGTTGTTTTCGTTCAAACCTGGTTCTCAGAGTCCCTTTCTATAAAAGGTTTCCTGGCCTTTAATTATGCCAAATTCATGACTAAAATAATACACAATGTAAGAACAATTTAGAACATTTCTTCATTCAAGGCTTAATTTGTTTTGTACCCAGTAACTATAGCCAGATAATGCAATGTCCACCACATTGCTCTGAACTCATGGGTTAGACTCATCAGTATTACCATTCATCCAGCACCCACAGGGTCCTCTTAAGGCCAGGTTTGGGTTCATCAGTATTACCATTCATCCAGCACCCACAGGGTCCTCTTAAGGCCAGGTTTGGGTTCATCAGTATTACCATTCATCCAGCACCCACAGGGTCCTCTTAAGGCCAGGTTTGGGTTCATCAGTATTACCATTCATCCAGCACCCACAGGGTCCTCTTAAGGCCAGGTTTGGGTGGTGGTGTTGCTTCTTTCTGGACAAAAAGCAAACTAGTAAAACAGGACTTGACTCACTGTACATTATTTGTTTGTACTGAGATTCAATCAAATGAGTTGGTACTGTATCTTGAGTGTTATGCCTTTGACCAAATAAAAGAAGCCAGTAGCACTTGGTGTAGTGTCTTTTTGATTAAAAATTCTAATAGTAGCTCTGTGTCTCTATATTCTGCTTTAAGTATGCTTAAAGTGCACCTTCTTTCATTGATTTTAAAAGGAAAGAACTGGGGTGAGTGTCAGTGACAGGATCAGTGAAAACATCTGTAGACTACCCATCCTGTGTGTTTAAGGTCAAATGACCACTCACCCATGTCAACGAAGACTGTAACCTGACAACTGAGTTGGTGCTCCGCCCCTCTTCTTGTGGTGCTTTAAATGGCAACAAAATAGTTTTATACAAACCGTAAACTACTGTTAAGAGAAATGCAACAGAAAATCCCTCTAGAAGAGTTAAGGTTTATCAGACTGACGATTGTCCTTATGACTAAGTGAATGAATATTACTGGAACCTTCACGGGGTCTTACCATAAGGCTGCTCACCGATGACCTAATTTTCTCATCCACAAGATCACTGACAAGTAAAAGAAGGGTCTCAATTATTATGATCTCAGTCAATAACTAGTATGAGATCATTGGATATTAGGACCATGGAGGCCAGGTTGACATATAACCAAATACTGCCAGAGTCATGAGCCATGCGTAGAAATATCTCTCAAAAAGGCCATAACATTTCCATAGAATTTACATTTACATGTCATTACGTCCATGACTCACTCTCACTTTCTCCTCCATATGAATACCATGTTATGATAAGGGGTCTATAGGTCACCTGATGGCCTGTCCAGTTCTTTGACACCAATACAGGTTTGGGAAATGGAAGGCTCCATAGACTAAAGGATAATCCAAAACCAAGCCTCACCATACACCTTGAGCTCCCTCTCAAGGGACATTTCTGACGAACGGCTTTTTTGCTAGATGGGATTACCTGTTAGAAATGTTATGATTTGATGCAGAATAATCTCCATAATATAAACAATAAATAATTGATTATGTTGCTGGTATAGCATATACACTGGCGAAAAAAGCTATATGGTAAACCAATTGAAAATGAAAGTAAATAAGGTAGCAGCTGCTTCGATAGGCTATTTAACAGCTTGCCATGGATCAGCGGAAGAGGGTAGCGTACCTACTCTAAAGGTAGAGTTCCCATAAACAGAGAGATCGTAGGGGGTTAAGCTTATGGCTAAATTAAAGTTGGGCTTTTGGTTAGGGTTAGGTTCAGGTTAGGCTTAAGTATAGGGTTGGGTTAAGTTTAGGGTTGGGGTTATGGTTTGGCCGGTCTCTGCGTGGGAACTAACGTAGGCCACTACCACAACAAAATCGGGACAACTATAACTGCGGGAGACTTTTTGGGTCCCGTTTGAAATGTGCAATGAATGACTATACACATATGACGTTTGTCAATTTAAAACATGTTTTACTCGTCTCTGTTAACAGCCCTACAGAACTGCCTTTGGCATTGCTGCAGCTCCCAACACGGCCAGACTTATAGTGATTTCTCCTCTTTTAATACGTTTCCCTTGACAAACTACAGCGACTTTCTGGACTTGCAAGGCTGGACCATTTTTCTCGAGAATTCCCTACATTCCTCCCCCAATCAAAATGTGTGTTGTTCGTTGTTATGGCAACTGTAGTGTCTACGAAACGTGAGTGAACAGGGTGCAGTTGCAGATTGTTAGTTGGCTAAATTCATATTTTGCATTTCCTCGCACTAAAATGGCACATTACAAAGTAAGTATGCGTTCTATGAATACATGGCGTTGACATTAGCTAGTGCTACTCAACCCATTACCGAAGTTAGAAGATGTTCTGCTTGTCGACACTCAGCTCGTCTTTGACGTTTTTGTTATTGTTGTTGCGTTTTACATTTTGTTTGGAGCTAACATCGTCTGTCATTCTCGGAAGCAGTGCTGTGAAGTACTAGAATTACATCTTTTTAAGCCGAATGTGTCTCAGCTAGCTAGCTAACATCAGCCAGCGAGCTGAACTGGACACATCACAGCTCACACTAAGGAAGCTTCCACTAAATTACAAAATGAAGTAATTATAACTGTTCAGTCACGTTAGCTGAACTTCTCGCCTATTTAAGGGTCCTGAATCCAAACGAGAAGAATTTCGAAGATACCTTGAAAAGGCTGGTGTTCTAGACAGCCTCGCCAGTGGTAGGTCTCTTTTCAGGAAGTAACTCATTTGGTTGCATGGTTTTACTAACGTTACTAACTGTTGGCCCTGTATAACTAAAAAATGTCTTCTTCCAGTACTGGTGCCACTTTACGAAGAGACGGATAAACCTGATAATGCTTTGGAGTATCCTTTTGACTTGGTGATTGCATTGGTCAGCTGTTGGTGTAGTATTCTTAAGAGGGGAACTTGGATGTAGGCCTATAGTTTCATGGATCAATTCACTAGATACATGCCAAATTCTTGCTTGGTGCCATCAACTTGAATTCACTGGTAATTAGATTACCTTACAGCAGCCTGTGATGAATTGGGGTATCATTATAGTGCTGTTCAACCTTCACTCAAACCACAGCTTCATAAAGCACCACCTTGGTGTGCCTGGGCCAGACACAGCAGATGCAGAGACACTCCGCCTGGAACTGACAGAGCTACAACAGAAGTGTGAACTGCTGATGGAGGACAACAAAGAACTAAGGAATAGGGTGAGGGAATAATTCTTATCTCCATACTGTGCTATGTCCAAAATGGTGCCCAGTACATTCAGCACCTCTAGGTGCAAGCCCCTGAGTTTTTTATTTTGTTTTTCAGATTCTACAGTATGAACCAATGCCTGAGGATGGAGCAGCAGAGTAACATTTTAGAGCAGACTAACATTGCAGTGCGAGGGGTTGCATTGTTCTTTGTTTAAAAAAAAAAGAATAATGTAAAGATGTACACCAATCTGCCACAACATTAAAAACACTGACAGATGAAGTGAATAACATTGATAGTGTGATGCTCTGGGAAATGTTCTGCTGGGAAACCTTGGCTTCTGGCATTCATGTAGCCTAGATGTTACTTGTACCACTTACCTAAAGATTGTTTCAGACCACGGCTAACAGGTGTCACTGCATTGCGCTTTAATATAGCTTCCACCCTCACTTTGACCCCACATTGGGTTCGAACTTGACTTACGAACTGATTTACGAACACACGTGACCACCACTCATAAACACCGCAACCAGCTACAGTATGCCATTGAAAAGCAAGCAATTCGATGGCGCGGGTGGGCGGTATTTATACTGAGTGAGTTTAACCAATTTAACTCTGTTACACAAGTACACCTCTTACGGGAAATAAGGAGTAGCCACACTCAGCTCCGATGCAAAAGTATATTTAATAGACCAATGTTTCGGCCTCAACCTTCGTTAGGGTAGCCTACTTGTAATTTTCTTATGCATCCAGGCTTTAAGCAGGATACATTGCCCTCCAAATAATAGGTGCAGGCAATCATATAATTACAATAAAGGCGGTCACAAAGAAAAGTGGAAAAAAAATTTGTTTGTAAAAAGCCATTAGAAAAAACATTTTCAAACATTTCTAGCATTATTTCAAACATGATCAAAATGTATCAAAATATTTATCAAACATCATAAACATTATAAACGTTATGGACCTTCAAATGAGTCACAGTGGTAATATAGGCTGGATAAATCACATGATGATACCTACAGTCAAAGTTATATAAATATTTAATTCTAATTCATAATTCTGGACCCATGGGGGGGTCTTTATTTGAGCCACATGGTGGGACACACGACACGTGAGTGAGCGGCAACACAGTAGCACACGACACATCTTTTTAGCGGTCGACGGAGGAAATTGTTCCTTGCATTTAACCCATCCAAGCTGCCGTCCTCCAGGGGCAGCCAGCAGCAGTGGGCAGCCTCGTCAGTGGTGCCCAAGGACCAAGGCCCGGAGACCTTCTTGCTGTGAGGTGACAATATTAGGTACTATACCACCGTGCCATACATGAGTGATTTTGGGGTTCAGTGTCTTGCTCAAGGACCCTTCGACACACTCCGGGAACTGGGATCGAACCGGGGACTTTGCATCTAGACAATTCAAAACCTTTCAGAGTTATGCACCAACTATTTTCTCATGAAATTAGGCTGGACATGGATATAACAAGCACATTTAAGGTTATTTTTATTTATTTATTTATATATCCCCACCGTAAGTTGATTTAAAGTAATGGTCTTAAGTCAACTCATTGAGCAACTAATGCCAACTCTTTTAAGCCCTAATGGGTTGCTTCATTTAAGCCCCAATGTCCTGATTTCTGTTAAGTAACACTGTTAACCAGTGACATTGGTCAACATTTTTCTTATTAATAAATCATTTTTGCATATTAATTCTATAAATCAACATATTTTGGGTAATTTACTTGAGAAAATACATTACTAATTGATAGATCACCATAATGTTTCATAAAACAGTAGAAATAACATACATTTGCATATAACGCAACAAATAACACCTGTTTCAGTACCAGAAATATACATAATATACAATTTTAAATGATCTTTGGGCCAAACGATATCAATGCTTTTTCAGGATGGAGGACATCTGCAGTACCGAGATCTGAAAGAGAAAACAAATTGGAAGTATTATGTACTGTAACCATTTTGTGTTAGTACTGGGCATATTATCACAACTTGACCACTTGCCACTTGAATACAAGAAGAAATAGGTCAAATTATCTGGGGTTGAGTTTATTGTAATTGAAATCATGCTATAATGCGTGATGATTGACAAGATACTGAGCACATCCAATGAATGTCATTGATTCAGAGCTCAGCCTACTTACAGCAATAGCAAATTACTGCCTGAAGTTTGATTATTGATTTTCTGGTTGTGTTTTTCCATTGCACTGCACGTTATTTATCCAGAGGGCTTAGGTGCAGTAACTTGTCTATAAAAACATGCAATGGAGATGAAGAGAATGGCCGTACCTTTCAGCCTTATGGCACAGACCCACCCTTACACAAGATAACACATTGTGGCCTCAATCAAATGTAATGTTATCTCACAAATGTGACCTCACCAACCCTCGCAAACGTTCTTCATCTGTTAAATGTGCTGTGAAGCAGAACAAGTTATTTAACTAACTCTTAGATCTGCAGGTCGGTTGGGGCTCGCCTGCTGCTGGCGCTACTTGCCAATGACACTCTGCGGTCGGGAGAGAAGGCAGCGGGGCTGTCGCCGTCGCGGCTGTGCTGAGACGCAGAGCTCAGCTCCCCTGCAGAGTCCGGGCTCTGGGCCCTGCTCAGTCTCTTGAGGTCCGCCCTTGAGAACGCCCTGACCCGGCTGGCCACAAAGCTGCAGCGAGGAATGCATTAACTAAAACAACATGTCAACATGTACCTTGCTCTGTCCCCCGGAGAGGGAACAGCAGTCCCGGTCCACGTACAGGACCGAGGGAGGGGCCTGTCCGGCTTCTCTGTACCGCTGCATCAGACCGGCTGTCATGGGCAGAAGACCGTCGCCCTCGCGGTCGGTGAGTACGGACATCAACACCTGCCCGTACTCGTTGCCGACGTTGGTCACCCAGGCAGCCGTGTGAGCAGCGGCACCCGCAAGCTTCTTTGTCATCTGAAATATAAAATCAACTGTCACTGTTACAATATATATGTTATAATGTCAGCTGTTGTTATAATATATGAATTGCACTATACATTGTAGTATAAGTAGTAGTGAAGCTTGCCTTCTTGGTGGAGTCCATCTTCAGGATGTCTCAAAAGATGGAGGTGACCCTGGCCTTGGTCTCCTCCATTCTACTGGCCGCCTCCCTCACGTAGACGGAGATCAGCCAGGACACGCAGGGGACCAGGTGCATGGGAGGCAGGGACACCTGCTGCTGCTGCGGCGCTGCGCCCGGTACCCGAAGCTTGCGGAGCGCAGACAGGTAGCTCATGGACCTCGCCATCCACTCTCTGGTGTGCTGCTCCACCAGAAAGGAGTGGAGCCGAGTCGCACTGTTGCCCATAGTGCGCTGCTTCAGCAGCCCAAGCAACACCTTGTCACAGGACAGCCTGTGAGACATATTAAAAAGTGGCACAGTCACACACACACACCTTTTTATATTTAATCCACACGGCAATATAACAATGCAATTACTTACTTGTATGTGAGAACAGCTGGAAACTCCTCCCTGTGTGCAGGGTCCAGCTGGTCCAAGATGTCCTGTGCCCAGCTCGCCCACTTCTTCTGACAGGGACGGCATTCCAGGTACTCCGTGCCCATGAAGTACCAGCCGTCCCTGTCCAAGACCCTCCGCACGGTCTTGTACCAGCCAGCACCGGTGAGCCTGCGCCTACAGATGGGGCATACAAACTTGTACGCCCACATCCTTTAAAAGTCAAATTGTACATGTTATAAAATGTATTACAGTTCTGTATTTAAATCAATTTAGTTGAAATATTTTAAAGCAAATACCACATACTGCTAGAAATATAACACAACATACTTGTACGGCATCCACAGGAAGAACCGGCGCTGGAAGAAGGCGTGGGCTGAGGCGGGGGGCTGAGTGTACAACAGCCGGGCTCCGGGGGGCTCCCACCACAGGCGCAGGTTGGTGGTGAGCACGGCCTTCCCGCTGGCCCCCCTGGTGAACAGAGCCCGGCCCAGCCACTCGTGCTGCTCCTCAGGGAGCGTCTGCCTCCAGCTGTTAGGAAGCAGCTACAACAGAAATATTTTTTTATCAGTTATTACCGAGAACTGAATGCTCGCTTTGAGACTGTGCTGAATACAAGAAAAGCAGTCAATTAAACTCTGAGTTACACACTGTCTTTACACACATGGATGGGCCTACCTCTGCGCCAGAGGATGGCAACACCAGTACAGGCTCCCCTTGCTCCTGAGCTGCGGTGGGAGGGAGGGGGGCTTGGGCTGACGCTGCTGGACGGTCATCTGTAAGGTTCAGACACACCAAATCACACACATACACTGTGTTCCAGGAAACTAAGACAATGTCAGCCAAGGATGTGAACCCCACATGTCAATAAGGTCAATTGCATGAAGCCCAGCTTGTTGTGATGCAACATGCCATGAGGACAGATGGAGGACAGACTGCGTGCGGACAGACAAATGTGGCATAGCATCTAGCATCTGCAAAGGACTCACTCACTCACTCACTCACTCACTCACTGACTCACTCACTCACTCACTGACTCACTGACTCACTCACTCACTCACTCACTGCTTTTTCTAGGAGAAAAGGTAAAGAATGGAAACCAAGTGGGAGTATATATTGCTTATTACGCCAGAAGGATTTGAAGCCAGCATTGTGAATGTTAATTGAAATATAGTATGAACTACGTTATTCCTACACATGAAATGACTAAAGACTACTCACAGAGAGAAGCATGGTGGAAGGACTACAAATCCCAAAAGCAGGTAAGCCGTGCAGATACTGATAATCAACTTGCCCACACACACTTACCTTCGATCGTACGCACTTATATTACCTTGATGGTAATCCGTTGATGGCTAATAAATAGTGAGACAGGCATCATTAATGAAAATCGACATCACTGTTTTGTCATCGTTATGTGCATGGGGTGTGTGTGGATGTGTGGTGTATAGGGGTGTCTCACCAGAGTCAACCTCCATGGCGGCAGCAAAGAGATCCTGGTCAGACAGATCAGGAGGAGTCAAAGATGCAGAGCCTGTTTGGACAGAGGTAATAAATATTTGATGAGATATATCTTGACAAACAGTTGGGCATTGGTTGTGTACTGTGGTGGTTGTTAATAGGGTAGTTACTTGTAGCAGGCAGGGATGTAGGCAGGGGTGTGGTCTGCTGGGGAGTAAGCGCAGCCTTCTTCTTCTCCTGGTCCCGAGCCAACACGTACGCCTGCAGCTTGTACATCTTTGACCCCGCCATGACCTTCTGCTTCCTCAGCCACTGCACATATCTACAAACATGAGAGCACCACAGCAGGGCTTATACACTGCACAGAGCAACAGAGAGGTCCACACGTCATCACACACATCATCTTTGACATGAGGTACAGTACTTACCCTTGCTTCTCTGCGCTGGTGGACTCGTACAGAGACTGGTACGTGTCGGTGGCATTTTGGCCAAAACCCACCGGCGTGGCATCCAAGCCCCGGATAGGCAAAGAGCCCTCCTTCATCCTACGCTCACTGATGAGAGCAGCCACCTCTGGGAACAGCTGGGCGTAGGAGAGGAGGGCATCTTTGTTTGCCATGAGGGGTGTCTGGGTCCGGTCTCCCCCGTCTCTCTCCCTCTGGTGGGACGCCAGCAGCCCGCACACCCAGCCCACGTCGTTGGACAGGAGCCACCTGAAGGTCTGACCCCGGTACTTCCCAAACTGGAGCTCGCTCGCGCTGAGGACCAGCTGGTAGCACCCGGGGTCTCCTCCAGCCTGGAGGATACGCTCCTTCGCCTCCTCGATGACCCTGCCAGGAACCTTCACCTTGGTGGCCGACTGCGAGGCCACCACCATCTCCACTGCCGTGGCTTCAGGTGAAGCCTTGATGGTGAGCTCGGAGCTCAGAGGCTGGCGTTTGAACTCAGGTTTATAATCCATTCTTTGAAGACAGACAAAAAACATTGCAACAAATGAATGATTGGTTTATTACTACACGGTTGCTCTGTTACACTGTTACTACACAAAACGAAATAATTAGCAAATATGAGCCGGATGATACTCCGGTAGCGGGGAAATAGGCTACTATGGATGCCGCTGTGCTGCTCGGCTCGGCTGATAATTCCAAAGTAGGCTAAAACCGGCCAATGACATCATGCAGGGTTTTGGAAAAGTATGTGTGTTTTGACAGTGTGTAACTCAGAGTTTAATTGACTGCTTTTCTTGTATTCTCAAAAGCGAGCATTCAGTTCTCGGTAATAACTGATAAAAAAATATTTCTGTTGTAGCTGCTTCCTAACAGCTGGAGGCAGACGCTCCCTGAGGAGCAGCACGAGTGGCTGGGCCGGGCTCTGTTCACCAGGGGGGCCAGCGGGAAGGCCGTGCTCACCACCAACCTGCGCCTGTGGTGGGAGCCCCCCGGAGCCCGGCTGTTGTACACTCAGCCCCCCGCCTCAGCCCACGCCTTCTTCCAGCGCCGGTTCTTCCTGTGGATGCCGTACAAGTATGTTGTGTTATATTTCTAGCAGTATGTGGTATTTGCTTTAAAATATTTCAACTAAATTGATTTAAATACAGAACTGTAATACATTTTATAACATGTACAATTTGACTTTTAAAGGATGTGGGCGTACAAGTTTGTATGCCCCATCTGTAGGCGCAGGCTCACCGGTGCTGGCTGGTACAAGACCGTGCGGAGGGTCTTGGACAGGGACGGCTGGTACTTCATGGGCACGGAGTACCTGGAATGCCATCCCTGTCAGAAGAAGTGGGCGAGCTGGGCACAGGACATCTTGGACCAGCTGGACCCTGCACACAGGGAGGAGTTTCCAGCTGTTCTCACATACAAGTAAGTAATTGCATTGTTATATTGCCGTGTGGATTAAATATAAAAAGGTGTGTGTGTGTGACTGTGCCACTTTTTAATATGTCTCACAGGCTGTCCTGTGACAAGGTGTTGCTTGGGCTGCTGAAGCAGCGCACTATGGGCAACAGTGCGACTCGGCTCCACTCCTTTCTGGTGGAGCAGCACACCAGAGAGTGGATGGCGAGGTCCATGAGCTACCTGTCTGCGCTCCGCAAGCTTCGGGTACCGGGCGCAGCGCCGCAGCAGCAGCAGGTGTCCCTGCCTCCCATGCACCTGGTCCCCTGCGTGTCCTGGCTGATCTCCGTCTACGTGAGGGAGGCGGCCAGTAGAATGGAGGAGACCAAGGCCAGGGTCACCTCCATCTTTTGAGACATCCTGAAGATGGACTCCACCAAGAAGGCAAGCTTCACTACTACTTATACTACAATGTATAGTGCAATTCATATATTATAACAACAGCTGACATTATAACATATATATTGTAACAGTGACAGTTGATTTTATATTTCAGATGACAAAGAAGCTTGCGGGTGCCGCTGCTCACACGGCTGCCTGGGTGACCAACGTCGGCAACGAGTACGGGCAGGTGTTGATGTCCGTACTCACCGACCGCGAGGGCGACGGTCTTCTGCCCATGACAGCCGGTCTGATGCAGCGGTACAGAGAAGCCGGACAGGCCCCTCCCTCGGTCCTGTACGTGGACCGGGACTGCTGTTCCCTCTCCGGGGGACAGAGCAAGGTACATGTTGACATGTTGTTTTAGTTAATGCATTCTATTATGAGCTGTGTTCTTAGCACTTACCTTTTTATCAAATCACACAACAGGTGGCGGCGATGTTCCCGGAGTGGGACAAGCTGGTGATCCGGTTGGACGTGTGGCACCTGATGCGGCGCTTCGCCAGGGGGGTGTGCACCGACAGCCACCAGCTGTATGGCCTTTTCATGGCGAGGCTGTCCTTTGCCATTTTACGCAAACTGAGCATTACTGGGATAGGAGCCCATCTTGCGGTTGTCCCGTAACGATGAAGACTGATTGACTGATTCTTCTTTGCCGTCACAGAGAGAGTGGGGAGTTTGACCTGATGATCGGACGGCACATGAGGAGCGAAGCCCTGAGACACGCCCACTAAGGAGAGCAAAGCCCTGAGACACGCCCACTGAGGAGAGCAAAGCCCTGAGACACGCCCACTGAGACTGCGGTAGTTGCAGGCGGAGGCTCGCGGGGCGGTGTGGGCGCAGCACTAGAACACAGACCTCACTTCTCTCCTTGGAGTTAATGATCTTATTTGCTTTGGAAGGGGTTTCCAACGTTGATGATTCTCTGGCTCTGCGGGGATCAAAGGGTACGTTTGATGTCTGCGTTGAACGCGCCCATGCCGTTAGTTTGTCCCCGTTTTTATTTTCGGGCCCCCGCGCCCGACGTTAGATCGACCCCCGTGCGCGTTCGTTTGTTCATTCGTTCGGCCGTCACAAATGTACCAGAACCCACCGCCCGGAGGCGCCTGCCACAGTTAAATAATTGCCAGTTACATTTTGCTTTGTAAATATAAAGCTACCTGTATGCTTGTCGTCTCAGTAAAAATAGAGTTTTTGAGTGAAGCAGTTGTTTTCACTGGACACACACATGCTCTCACACACACATTCTCAAAGAGCCATTTGGTGCGCAAACACAGAGAGTATGAGAGAGAGAGAGAGAGGGAGGGAGGAGGAGAGAAGTGTGTGTATCATATCGATTTGAAACCCCTCATACCTCGTTTTATTGTTATATTGTTGCAATGCGGCAGAATAAAAATTCATTATACCCACTGGAACCATAATAACCAACCCAAACTCATTTGAGTGCTCTGTAATAAAGCGATTACTTGGACGGGGAATAAGGCATAAAATGTTTTTTCATGGCTTCTGAGAGGCCTAATTTACGGGGAGGCGTGGGGCAATATGTGTGGTGAGGGGCAGATGGGCGCCGGTTCTCCACTCTTAATAGCAGAATGACCTTTTAAAGAAATCACATTGCGGCTCAGTGGGATCACAGTCACTGTAGACTAACATGGCACTCATTTTTCATAATGATTTATGGATTTCATTCAATAAAAAGCTGGAGAATTGACAGTTGGCGAGACGCGTTTGCTGTGAAGAGCGGAAATTACATTTGATATTGGGATCGGGCCGCTGTGTGAAGCTGTTGTGGTTCTGTTTTTGACATTTTGGCTTAATTTGTAACTTTGCTCGACAGGCTAAATTGGCATTGATTCTCTTGTTATTTCCAGAAGCGTGTTTACATTTGAATCGGGTTATTTTGCAGGGACAACCGACTCTCTGCGCTGTTTTTGCCAATTTTTGTTTTTTTTCAAGGTTAATGCTTTTTTCTCTCTGTTCCCAGTGTCTGCCAGCTCCCTGGCTGGCTACTGGAGCAGACATTTGATAGGAGGAAACTGAGGGTTGAGTGAAGCCTAATACAGCGGCCCGAGAACAGTCAGTTACAAAACACCACTGACATAACGTGCACTCATGCATGTACAGCACTTGTAATGGCCTGCGTCAAGCCCAAATACAGCATAACAAGGCACCGCGTGTCACTTCCTCCTAATCTCACATCACACCTGTCACGGAAGTGAACATTGGCTCGCTCTGACACTCCATTTGACACTTTTCGACATGAGAGTCTGTGTTTTTCGGTCCGAGGCTCGAGTGCGAGGGCTGTGCCTTTCGTTTTTTTCTCGTTCGCTCTGCTTTTCCTTGCCTTCGTTCATTGTTCATTCGTTGTGCCTTTTTCACACTCACAATAACCGTGAACACACCGAGGCCTCTCTGTCCGCGAGCTGCTCCGTGCCCCATGCCCCGCTCACAACCGACACCTTAATGAGGACTTCCAATGGTGCACAGTGCCTCGGAGGGGTCGAAAAACTTTCCACTTCTTTTCCACCGAGAAACTTCGCTAGTGAATACTCTTGTTCTTGTTTAAGTGTTTGTGATTAGGTCTATTTCTGCAATAACTGCACTTATAGCTGCGTTTACCACTCGTTGCTTCGGGAGCCGCCATGTTTGTTTAGCGAGCGGCAGGGACACTAACCAATCAGGTGCTGCTTTCCACTGTGGTACGGAACAGCAGTTAAAACGCAGTCCCTGATTGGCCCGGTATGGTCTGGATTTTGTGATAATCGCGAGAACGGGATGAGTACCAGGCTAGCAAAAGGCCACATAATATCCTGCTTTGCTGCTCACTTGCACTACTACTAAATTTAACAAAACAATGAAAAATTGGTAACGCTTCACGATTGTGCGTGTCATCTCTGCGCGAGTCGGCCATGCTAATCTTCTCTGTATCGTTCCAATTTTAGTATACGTGCTGCCTTAGCAAGCACAAATAGACAGACTACCCACACTCTATATATAGGGTACCTATTTGAGTAACCGAAAAATGGGTGGGTACCCATCAAAACCTCCCCAGAGACCCTAAAGATACTTCTAACCAAAAGGTAGCATATTGCTATGCATCAAGATATCCACTTGAGTGTTCTCTTTAGTATATTCTGTAGCTACGTCTCCTGCTTAAAATCCCTCAGTCCTATCAACCTCCCTTCACCCACAGGCAGTGCATGCTGGGTGATATGCAGATAAAGCCCCCCGTCCTGCGTCTGACTCAAGCCCCCAGGATTCGAAATCTAAAGTGAAGGCCTATTGAACCGCGCCATCTTGGCTAGATTTGTAGTCACTTGGCTATTTCCGGTGACTTTTGACTTGCGCAGTTGAGCTTCTCTGGCCGACGCGCGTCCACGAAAAAGTTCACATTTATCTGAAATGTAGACGCGCGTTCCCGGCTCTCTCGGCTCTCCCCGCTTTGATTTAGCAATGAAAACCGGCTTGCATATTAACCTGTTTTTGTCAAATATATCAATTGGATAAATTATTTTTTGATCCTGGCATCTTAGTTTTAACAGGTTAAATATAATTGAACATGTTTTGTTTGCTAGTAGATGGTATTCATTCCGTTCGCGATAACGTTATTGCAGCCAGGCTAAATTCCTCCAGGGAGCCAGTGACCGGCGAGTTGAAGAGCTTCACTCCCCGCCAGCAGGAGCTCTGGCCGCGGCTACCGCATCTCGGAAAACCCGCTGAGTTCGTGGCTGCTATTTCACATTCGCCCTTGATCAATCCCAATACCGATCCATGGTAATAATGAATCAATCGTTCAGATCAGATCGGCAGTGCTGCATGCATGTTACAACATCATTGTTAGCTTTATTAACATAACCATAGCCTACATTTATCTCTCTAACGTTAGGCTATCCATCTTACACCAGTCGGCCATTCGATAGCTGGAAGCGGTCAACGCCAACGTTGACTGAAAACACCCAAACTCAGTGTATCGTTTCATCTTCATGCTACACATCAACTCCTTTACATTGTATGTGGATAAATTCCTGTTATTCTAAAAATATCCCATTTCTGTCCATTCCTGGAAAAGGCTAATAATTGCTGTCAAATGATCACTCCAGTTTATCACCGTATCCCACTACCATTTCAACTATGCACAGGAGGTTGTCTTGTGGTCATTTTCATTAAAAAATGATTAGCCTGATCAGTTTGTTGTATGTATTAAGCCCTTTTTGAGCGGTATGCTTGTATTAATAGCTTATAGCTTGCCATACTCACCAACCTTGGGACCTCAGAAATAGGGAGCATTTCCAAACCAAATTGCGGGGGGGGGGGGGGGGGGGGGGGGGGGGGGGGGGGGGCATTAAAAGCATTACAAATTAGACATTAAAAGCATTAAAACGAAATGTGAAACATTATATATATATATATATGTGTGTATGGAGCAATTGTTTTTAATGTCCGACTTTTGTCTGTGCTGTTCAGTAAATGTGCATCTGTCCTAATTTATTGTAGCCTATCTACTACACAACCTAGTTCAAATTTATGAATCTCCCGCGGAAGTCAGGAGGGTTGGCAAGTAGGCTATGGTCACTGCTCCCCAGTAAAATTGAATAATTGAGGGGTTACTTACAGTACAAAAAAGTACAGCATTTGTAGAACTCGGATGATACTACATAAATTGCCATGCAAAGCCAGAGACTGTTGCTTGTAGACGACAAGACTGCTGTAACCATTCAAATGTGGAGGCTACACTGCATTGAAGGTGGGTTGGCTTACTTGACACAGAACACAGAAAACGGACACCACAAAAAAGGGCTTAAAGCAGGTCCTAAACAGCAGCAGGTCTGGTTGAGGTGTGAACTGGTCTCCTAAAAATGGCTTGAGCTGTGAGGATAAGAGGAGGCACCCTGTTTCTGTTATTACATTTCAATAATAGAATATGACACACAAACCACATACATACACACATACACATACAGCCCGTCTTGGTTTAAAGCCCACTCACCAACGTCAAGGTGCAAGCCTATCGAGTGGGAACACGAGACCAATCACGAACAGGACAAACTCAGACGGGACAACACAGCATACAAATAATCAAGGAATATGTATGTTGTCATGCTGTTTCACATTTCGTTTTAATGCTTTTAATGTGTAATTTGTAATGCTTTTAATGCCCCCCCCCCCGCAATTTGGTTTGGAAATGATCACGCCGCGGAAGATTCATAAATTTGAACTAGGTTGTGTAGTAGATAGGCTACAATAAATTAGGACAGATGCACATTTACTGAACAGCACAGACAAAAGTCGGACATTAAAAACAATTGCTCCATACACACACATATATATATAAGACAATCTCCTGTGCATAGTTGAAATGGTAGTGGGATACGTTGATAAACTGGAGTGATCATTTGACAGCAATTATTAGCCTTTTCCAGGAATGGACAGAAATGGGATATTTTTAGAATAACAGGAATTTATTCACATACAATGTAAAGGAGTTGATGTGTAGCATGAAGATGAAACGATACACTGAGTTTGGGTGTTTTCAGTCAACGTTGGCGTTGACCGCTTCCAGCTATCGAATGGCCGACTGGTGTAAGATGGATAGCCTAACGTTAGAGAGATAAATGTAGGCTATGGTTATGTTAATAAAGCTAACAATGATGTTGTAACATGCATGCAGCACTGCCGATCTGATCTGAACGATTGATTCATTATTACCATGGATCGGTATTGGGATTGATCAAGGGCAAGTGTGAAATAGCAGCCAGGAACTCAGCGGGTTATCCGAGATGCGGTAGCCGCGGCCAGAGCTCCTGCTGGCGGGGAGTGAAGCTCTTCAACTCGCCGGTCACTGGCTCCCTGGAGGAATTTAGCCTGGCTGCAATAACGTTATCGCGAACGGAATGAATACCATCTACTAGCAAACAAAACATGTTCAATTATATTTAACCTGTTAAAACTAAGATGCCTGGATCAAAAAATAATTTATCCAATTGATATATTTGACAAAAACAGGTTAATATGCAAGCCGGTTTTCATTGCTAAATCAAAGCGGGGAGAGCCGAGAGAGCCGGGAACGTGCGTCTACATTTCAGATAAATGTGAACTTTTTTGTGGACGCGCGTCGGCCAGAGAAGCTCAACTGCGCAAGTCAAAAGTCACCGGAAGGCCAGAAAAGCACAACTGCGCAAGTCAAAAGTCACCGGAAATAGTCAAATGACTACAAATTTGCCAAGATGGCGCGGTTCAATAGGGCTTCATTGTTGATAGCGGCCAGTGAATGGAGTGGCTGTATCCAGTTTAATTAATACATCCATGGTCTGACTGGTGGGTTTCATAAATAAGTCACCTCCTTCACACCTCAATCCGAATAAACAATTCCAAAGGAGGGGTAGTTTAAAGCTTTTCATAAAACGATCAAGTATCCTGTAACGATTAAACACTCTGACTGCGTTCTTTCTGCGCATCCTCTCCGTAAAATGAGACGTAGGCTACATGAATGGCGAGCAAATAGCTTCCAAGCAGAACTGGACCACAGTTGTTTTTAATCCAAACGCAGAACTGAACATTACCGGACGCATAGACAGTAAAAAAAAAAAAAACATAACAAGGAATCAAATTCAGAATTCATTTATTGCCATGTAGGTTTTCAAACTTATATACTTGACATTTTCTTCGGTCTTATGGTGCATAACATGGAGACAACATTGGACGGTGAAAGGACTAGCTAGACGTATGACGTCTAGACGGGCAATATGCACATTGTTCTAGTCTGGCCCCCTGCGACCCCCTGCGGCCTCCTGAGCGGCGCCGTTGATATAGGGGTTCACTGAATATCACTGAAGTGATCTATCAAGAACTGATGAATTTTACACACTTGGGGGCGAATTCACTAAAGGATTGCGCAGCTTTTCCTGACGCAAAGCCTGTGCAAATAAGTCAAAAATTATGTTTGCTATTCACAAAGCCCTCGCAAAGGGTGAAATACGGTGTTAACTGCGTTGCGTTCGTCATTGCGTTGCTCTGCGCCGGTGTTATTAGCTCATATTTAAATTAGGTAATATGGGCGGAGAATGTTCCCCTTTCTATGCAAATGAACATTATTGCAAAACCCGCCCAATTCACAAACATCGGCGCAAATTGCCTCACGCAGTTAAAGTGAAATTAATACCGTTTTCAGAAACGTGGTGGTATTTAAGCGCAAGGGGTGTGTCGCGGCCAGCCTGTCCGCTGATCATGGCAGCAGTGATTGTTGCGAGGCGAAGGCATCGCAATGCCAGGCATGTTGTTCGTGAGAGAATATTTAGAAGAAGGTCACTTTTTGATTTAACACTAGAACCACCGCGGTAGCTGTTTGGACACCAGAGCGCGCAGCTCTTCAGCCAACTGGAGGATGAAGTCGCGTCTGGGGAGGCTCAGTTGACTATGCGTCTCTCCACCCGTCCCCAGCGAGTCCAAGCTCCCCCAATGAATATAATGGTGCATTCGTTTATAACTGGGAGGTGGCAAATTGCGACTTTCTACTAGGAATTATTAAATAAAACACCGCATGAACTCGCACTTCCTCGTCGCAAATTCGGATACGTTTCTCAGCCCCCAGTTGCTCGAATGCACTAGATATAACTAGGTAACTGTGATATTATAATGGTATATAGCTCGAATGCACACAGGTCGGAGGTAGGTATTTTGCCACATGCGACTTGCCACCTCCGACCACAAACGAACACACCATAATAGCCTACATAGCACGAAACTGTGCGTATAATAGTCTATACGCGAAACTGCGCATTCCCTATAGCTGTTCATTGAACGGCTGGGGGCCGATATAGGCCTAGGTATAAATAAATAAATAAAAACATAGCCTACACAATATTTGTTTTATTTGAATGGTCTTGAAAATATTTTGCTTTTGTATCATAGGTGACGGCAGGTATCATATTCAGCCATGGATGATGACTCCCGTGCGTAATCCTTCCAACGTTGGAGAGGCGGCGTACCGGGCTCACATCAGGACGCGCGGTGTGATTGAGTGCACATTTGGAATCCTGAAAAGCCGTTTAGATGCCTAGATCGTACCGGTGGGGCAATGTTATACACTCCCCCAAAAGTATGCCAGATCATCGTGCTGCAACTTGCATAACATAAAATGACAATTTTTCCTTTGTTCGTCTTTTCAAATCATTCCACCTCCGTTTGCAGTCTTCCGCGTTTACACACACAAATGGCACTGACTGATTGGGAAATTAAACCCCAAATATGATTTTTTGCTGCAGTCGTGATATTTTTTGCCGAAAGCTGTGAGACATGTTTTTAAACCTCGTCCGTGAGGCCTTCAAGTTCGCTGTCTGAAAATCGTATCTTTCTTTTTCTGTCTGCCATCGTCCAATGATATGCTTTCGAGTTGTATGCGCTGTATGCGCAGTATTTATAGTCATTTCCTATATCAGCAGCAAATTGCACTCAGCCGCAAACACCGAATGGGCGTGTTTGCGCTGGGATATTATTAGCGCAATGTCTTTAGTGAATAGGTTTTTAAAACGGAGCACATAGCGGGCGCAACTGACGCGCAATATTATGGTGCAATTAGCGGGCGCAATTTGCTTTAGTGAATTCGCCCCTTGGCCTTTAAGATAGCACGACATATTCAGTGAGCCATAGGGCTCCATTGTAATCGCCAAGGTAGAGATCCAAGGTCGCCGGTTCAATCCCCACCTCCGACGCAAAATGTCCAAGTGTCCTTAACAAGACGCTGAACCCCAAATTGCTTGTGGGTGGCTCTCAATTGACTCCCCTGACTAAATAAAGGTTTCCATTCAATACCAAGACATTTCCACCAGCTAGTTATAGCTATGAACTATCTATTCTATGAATGAATTGAAAATCAACACATTATAAGTTAACAAACAAACATGATATAGGGTGTATGTTACACACTTGGCCTTTAAGATATCAATACATATTCAGTGAGCCATAGGGCTCCATGTCCAAGTGTCCTTAGCAAGACGCTGAACCCCAAATTGCTTGTGGGTGGCTCTCAATTGACTCCCCTGACTAAATAAAGGTTTCCATTCAATACCAAGACATTTCCACCAGCTAGTTATAGCTGGCAAATGAACTATCTATTCTATGAATGAATTGAAAATCAACACACAAGTTAAAAAAAGAAACATTTTAATAAAAACAGATATTCACAATAATAACATATATACAATATAATCCAACTCCTTCCTCTTACTTCCTCTTCATCTCCTCCAGCCACTGTTCGACCGTCTTCCCCCCAGACGTCTGAGCACAGAATGTGGTGTTCTTAAAACGGCTGTGCCCCGTTTCTTTTGTTTTAGGCAACCCACACTTTTTGCACCTGTATGTGTCATAGGCCTTGTGCGGCCTGACCTGGGTGGCCTGGGCCTCCTCCATTTTCTTCTTCCTCCAGGCTGTGGTCTTGGGGAGCTGGGGACCTGGAGGAACCGGGGGCACAGGGAGGGCCGTAGCAGGAGGCAGAGGGGTGGTGTGAAGGAGCGGGGCAGGGTCAGAGGTGGGCCGGTGTATTGAAACCCTGCCCCTTTGGGGAGCCTCTCCACTCCTGTCCTCTGGCACAGTGAAGAAAGTTTCTGTATGCTGCTGCTGATGCACTCCACTATCAGCTGGTGGTAAGTGGGCGGGGGCGTCAGCAGCAGGTACCTCCACACTGGGTCTCCATGGCGTTGGGTCCAGGATGGCCCGCTCCTGGTTCCTCTGCCTTTTGTTGTGCCTGCACAAACAGAGCAATAACATTCAGTACACCAATTTATTAAATATATATTAATAACATAGTTTGAATAGTATTGGTTTATTATAAGTACGTACCACTGGCTGAGGGTCAGCTTATTGACCTGAAACAAGCGGATCTCTGTCTTGGCCTGGAGGTCTGGACTGCCGTCGACCCGGTCTTTGATCCTCCGCTAGTCCCGGAGGATGGTCGCCCAGCGGTCCAACCTCACCCCAGCAATGGTCCTGCCGGCAGGGTGGAGGAGACACAGCTCTCTGAAAATGGCCTCCACAAGGCGGCTACTGTCCGGCCACTGAGAACGCCCTACACCTTGTCCAAGAAGGCAGCTGGATGGAGAGAAAAGGCAAATAAGTAAACAAATGGCTGCTATTGAGTAAAGAAGTAAACAAATGAGTGTTATAAAGTGTGTGACTGACAAAATACAGCTCTCTCTACATACCGCTTCACACTGTCCACTCCTGGAGTGACAGCCGTCTTTGAGCGACTAGTCCTGATGCGCCCCTTCACTAGTCGGTCCCGGAACCTCTCAGGGTAGGTCACCGCCTTCTTGTCATCCGGGGTCAGCTTCTCCCAGAGAGCTATGATCTCCAGCACCTTCTGCCTGGAGATCCACGCCTGGTCCCTCAGACTGAGCAGTGCGTGTCCCAGGCGGACCACATGCTGGTACCCCGGCGCTCCATCTGGTCCCAGGAAGTCCTGAGAAGAAAAGGAAATCAACAAGATGATTATTAAAAACCAAATTCAATTTTTTTCAAGGTTCAAGGTAGTTTTATTTGGCACATGTACAGTAATACAGGGTAAAACATGCAGTGAAAGGGGGGTGCTGAGTCACTGTGCATTTCCCTGCATGTCTAGTGTGATCTACAGTAAATCTTACATTGTCATCCTCTGGCGCCGCAGCACCCTCCTGCTCGGCTGGGTTGTCCCTCGCTGGACCGGGCTGTGAGGGAGGCGCTGGACCAGGCTGTGAGGGAGGCGCTGGACCAGGCTGTGAGGGAGGTGCTGGACCGGGCTGAGAGGGAGGTGCCCTGGGTAGAGGAGGCAGGAGGTCTTCCAGGACAATGGTAGGATCTAGATCCTCCTCGTTGCGCAGATCGATCCCCTCGTCGTCCTCCAACCCAAAGTCCTCCTCCCTCACTCCATCAGGCACCTCTGGGTCCCTGGTGAGCTCTTCTGGTTCTTCTCCAATCTGGGAGAGGAGGTAGTCCAGTCCGATGAGCTCACCTGAAACAAAGTACAGAAAGGGTTTACTTACTGGTGTGTGTGTGTGTGTGTGTGTTCTGTGTAAGAACCTGAGAGAGAGTGCAAGGGAGAGAGAGAATACATACCAGTGTATGGAACAGGGTGCGTGAAGTCCTCAGCTATCTTACAAGCCAACAACTCTTCAGTGAGGGAGTTGATGGCCTGTTTCAGGCGGCCGTCATAGCTGTGGATGGATGGTCCGTAGTGCCCCTCCACAGCTATCCCAGCCCGGTCCTCATTCCACCTGGTGAGCCCCTCCAGGAGGAAGGCATGGTAGTGGCCCCCCCTCAGGCGAGTTCCTTTAAAAAATGAAACAAGATTTTTTTGTAGTAATAAACTCTCACCCAACGTCCAGCCACTGGTTAAGTGAACATGAGCTTAACAACATCTGTTTAAATGTCTGAGTATATACCTGGAATGAACCGGTTCAGGTGGAGGTGAAAGGACTCCAGTGACGACGACCCCCGGGAGCAGCGGAACACAGGCAGGAGGAGCCCTCCCTTCTTCTCCCTGCCTGTCTGGGTGTACATCTGCACGCCGGGGGGATCCTGGATGCACTCCAGGTGACGCCGCTGGCTGTCCCAGATGACCTCAATCTTCCGGTGGTCCAGGAACGGAACGCCCAGGGTGTCGGTGGAGCTCCAGAAGTCCCTGAAGAGATCCTTCAGACGCCGCTCGGTCTCCTGCACCCCACGAGTGCGGCGGCGACAGTGCCTGGCCAGCTCCTTCTTCGAGATGCTGTTGGACACCTGGGCGTCGCTGATGGGTCCCAGGGAGGAAGCCTCCAGTAGCGCACGCTTGGCCGCCATCAGCAGGTCTACATCCTCTCTGCACCACTCGAATATGCAGCCTGACATGCGGCTCAGAAACAAGCCGTAGAGAGGATGGCAGTCCGTGGTCACTCCCCCAGCCAGCCGGCGGGTGAAGTGCCAGATGTCCAGCCGGACCGCAAGCTTGTCCCACTGGCTGAACATGGCTGCCGCTTTGCCCGGGCCATGGGCAGAGCAGCAGTCCCGGTCCACATACAGCAGCACGGGAGGTGGGACCCCCGCGTCCTGGTTGCGCTGCTGCAGGCCTGCTGTCATGGGGAGCAGGTCCACTCCCTCCGCCTCTGTCAGGACCGTTATGAGCACCTGCCCCAGCTCGTTGGCCACGTTGGTGGCCCAGGCTGCCCTCCCCTGGAGCTTGCCCGCCAGCTTCTTGGTCACCTAACAACAAACAGATGTATAACATAGGGATGACATTAATATATCTATATTTCACAGGGATACAATTCATGTTTTCATTCTGCCATTCATTGTTACCTTCTTTGTGGAGTCCATCTTCAAGATGGACCCATACACGGAGGTGATCCGGGCCTTCATCTCCTCCATCCTGGGCACCAAATCAGCAGCGCGGACGGTCAGCAGCCAACGGGGTGAGGGCACAGGGATCATGGGAATCGGAGGCAGGACGGTTCTCACCGCAGCACCCGGGACAGCAAACTTCTTGCAGGTGCTGAGGTAGAGGATGGTCTGGGCCTTCCAGCGCTCGCTGTACTGCTCCCTGATCTGGTTGTACAGCCTGGTGGTGCTGTTCCCCAGAGTCCTCTCCCTCATCAGCTTCACCACCTTTATGTCACAGGCCAGACTGATGGAGAGATGGGCAGATAAGACAATCATTAGTTATAGGATAACTTGAATCAGCAGGGCTTTTTTAAATAATCTATTTTGCATAGTACATAAGTGAAAAGCTGTGTGTCTACTCACTGGTAGGTAAGAACAGCTGGAAACAGGCTCCTGCGTCCGGGCTCCAGCTGATCCAGGGTGTCGAGGGACCAGGAAGTGTACTTCTTGGTACAGCGGCGGCACTCCAGGTACTCCGTAGCCAGGAAGTACCACCCTTCCATGTCCAGGACCTTGCGCACAACTTTATAAAGGCCACAGCTTGTGAGCGCATGCTCCTTGCACGGCCGACTGCAGGACTTCAGGGCGTGGTTCTTGCAGTCTGGCTGGGTGCACACAAACTTGTAGGCCCACAAGCGGTACGGCATCCACAGGCAGAGCGGGCGGAGGAAGAACCCATCTGGAGAAGCCGGAGGTTGGTGGAAGATGTTGGGCAGCGGAGGGGGGTGATACCAGAGGGTCAGGTCGCTCTTGATGACCGCTTTCCCACTGGCATCGGCTTTGAAGAGCGCCTTGCTCACCCACTGGTGCTGCTCTTTAGGGAGGGTTTTAATCCACCCATCAGGCAGAAGAACCTGTGAAAGAGAGAACACATTAGGTTCAGCTCTGTGTGTGTGTGTGTGTGTGTGTGTGTGTGTGTGTCTGTGTGTGTGTGTGCGTGTGTGTGTGCGTGTTTGATTACCTCTTTGTGAGTGACAGGCGGAGGCTGTGGCCTGATTCTCAGTCTGTCCAAGGCTAGGGATGGAGGAGCTGGCAGGGTGGTGGCGGTTGGAGGAACAACCTGTGAAAGACATTAGGTTATTACAAATTATTGTTATTAATAATAATAATAATAATGATAATAATAATAATAAGAATGATTGATTACCTCTGGCTCAGTGATGACCTCTGGCTGAGCAACAGGCCTGTCAGCCAACAACAAGGTTGTTGGAGCTGGAGCTGGAGCTACACAGTTAATAAAACAAAGGTTAATCTACCATAATATTGCACAAGAGTTTAACTTTAACACAATACTTTAATTTGGTAATGAATTGCATTAAGTTATTACTACAATGCAGTGTGCAAAGAGTTGAATTGAAATGATTGCAGCCAAATAGCAAAGCAAATAGTGGAAGCCACACCAAGATGGGTGTTTCTCAGAGTGTTAATATGATTGGCTAGATGAGAAGACAAGACGAGCTATAGCCAGTGACTATACCAGTGACGGAGAGAGAGCACCATACACTACCATGCAGAGCAGGAGTAAAGCAGTGACATTTCTACAACTACAACGTACAACTACCACATGATTCCACTTACCATGTCACTAACAGAATAACCTGTTTGCAATGACAGAAAGAGGAGTAAACAAAACCTCTATTCATATTCATGATACTCTTTAGAGCGATAAAGACAAATATACACATTGACATACCGACTACATCTGGGAGATCAGACCAGAATGAGCACTCCTCCATCAGCTCTTCATCAGTGATCTCAACTGCCACTAATGTAGTTGGACCTGACTGAGTTGCTGCAAAGAGACAGAGAGGTGAGGAGAGGACACACACACACACACTCCTCCAAACTACTGTATTTGTGGTCAAAAACACACATCTACAATGTAGATCATTTTAAAACTCACAGATGTAAAATCTGAATCAAATGTATTCTTACAAGGCTGGATGGTAGGGGGTGAAACCCGCCGTCTCACAGGCCTGGGAGGTAGTGCATTGCTGGGTAGCGCTGGCAGAGGGCTGGGAGGTAGTGCGTGGCTGGGTTGCGCTGGCAGAGGGCTGGGAGCTGGTGGGAGTGGTAGTGGGGACCTCAGAGCGACCCTCAGCTGTTACAATAGAAAGGGCTGCATGTCATTCAAATATAGCATTTACAAAAAGCTACGTACATTATGAATAATTTTATAATAATATCAATCATAATTACCTGGAGTACGGCTCAGCTGCTCATCCATACGGAGGACAAATGTCTTCAGCGCTGCTACCTGTGACCCAGGCGTCACATCCGTCCCCCTAAGCCACGCCAAGTAGCTGTATAGATACAAGGGACATTACAATATGTGACAAACAGCATGCAAACATTCAGGATCATATTCAATCCACACATGATATTCTGAGGATTGAACAGAGCTGACTTTACCTCATGACTTCCTTGTTCCTGTCCCTGTATAAGTCCCCAAAGAGGGACCCCTTGTAGCGCCCAAAGCCCACAACCTGCTGCTCCTCCAGGTCTGCAGATATGGGCCCAGCACTGGCCCCCTGCTCACGCTGCAGTCGCTGCCTGACCACCAAGGCATCCACCTCGGGGAAGAGAGAGGCGTAGCTGTCCAGAAGGTCCTTGTTGTCCATCTGAGGTGTGGCTTTGGTCGCGCTCTCTCTCCCGACGGTGGAATGACAAGATCATGACAAGGTAGCCAGTGTCATTGGAGAGCAGCCACTTCAAGGATCGCCCCTGGTACTTGCCGAACTGGAGGGCACTCTCACTGTCCACCAGCCGCTGGTCCTGGGGATCACCACCTTTTGTAACTACCCTCTCAATGGCCTTCTGTCTGACCTCCTTGGCAGTCAGGACCTTGAAAGCAGACGAGCGGGGCAGCTTGCCTATGGTGACGGCAGCTTCAGAGGGCCTCAAGGTCAGATCCCCGTTACGCTGCCGTCGAAACGTTGGATTGAAATCCATTCTTTACAAAAAAGGAAAAAGACAGAGTTAATATACAACAGCTAGGCCTACGGTTGATTTTTCTTTTACTGTCTCTACAGAAAACAGGGCTCTACCACCCCCCCCCCCCCCAGACACACCTTTACAGAAAACAGGGCTCTACCACCCCCCCCCCCCCCCCTCCCCTCCCCTCCCCTCCCCCCAGACACACCTTTACAGAAAACAGGGCTCTCACAGGACTCTAGCCCCCTCCCCTCCCCCACACACCCTCTGCTGACGAATACACAGTCCCAGTAGTCCTTAACCTTGGCACAAAACAGGTCTACCACCCCCTCCCCCCAGACACACCCACACCCTCTCCACAACTCCCTCTCTTACAGAGTGTACCAGAAACTAAACCAAGACACACCAGCACTTTCACCAACTAGCCATAGCTATGAAGTAACTGTATGAAAGAAAGTAAAAATGATTTCTTATTTTATTTTAAAAAGCTTCACGTTTTATTCTGACTGAACTAGGAACGAGTCCCAGAGTCCCAAACACTGCTGTAGGCTAGCTCACTGTAGCGTTACAGCCAACTAGAGTTGGATCGACCGTGCGCTCACTGTAGATCACTGTAGATTACTGTAGCCTACTGTAGATTACTGTAGATTACTATAGATTACTGTAGCCTACCCTTTCACCAAAAATAATTCATTGATGCCTTTCTTAGCTCATCGGCGACTTTTGGCGTTGTAACGTCGCCAGCATTACCGGCCACCGAGCCTCACTGTATGCCTCACTGTGATTATACTGTAAGTCAACATGCGGCAAAATAACGATCAACAGTGCGGTCGCTGTAGGTAAGGCTACTGTGGCCTACTATTTCACCAGAAAATAATTAATTGAGACTTACTTTTCCACGCCAACGACGTCGTGTCTCTCAAAATGTGTCTCCGTCCGTCTCCCGACTGTAAATCCGTTCCCGGTGTCCCGTCTCGTCGTCTTTGCTATTGCCGTTCGAATGCAGCGCCAGCGCGCGAGGAGCTCACTTAAAGGCGGAACCAGACGCGCCGATTGGCCGAGCAAACATTGGAACCATTAGAACAGAGGCGGAACCAGACGCGCCGATTGGCCGAGCAAACATTGGAACCATTAGAACAGAGGCGGAACCAGACGCGCCGATTGGCCGAGCAAACATTGGAACCATTAGAACAGCCAATGGCGCTCTGCGGCCAACATTGGAACAGCCAATGAGGGCGCGGCAACATTGGAACCAGAACATTGGAATCGGCCGAGCACAATCGTGAAGCGTTACCAATTTTTCATTGTTTTGTTAAATTTAGTAGTAGTGCAAGTGAGCAGCAAAGCAGGATATTATGTGGCCTTTTGCTAGCCTGGTACTCATCCCGTTCTCGCGATTATCACAAAATCCAGACCATACCGGGCCAATCAGGGACTGCGTTTTAACTGCTGTTCCGTACCACAGTGGAAAGCAGCACCTGATTGGTTAGTGTCCCTGCCGCTCGCTAAACAAACATGGCGGCTCCCGAAGCAACGAGTGGTAAACGCAGCTATAAGTGCAGTTATTGCAGAAATAGACCTAATCACAAACACTTAAACAAGAACAAGAGTATTCACTAGCGAAGTTTCTCGGTGGAAAAGAAGTGGAAAGTTTTTCGACCCCTCCGAGGCACTGTGCACCATTGGAAGTCCTCATTAAGGTGTCGGTTGTGAGCGGGGCATGGGGCACGGAGCAGCTCGCGGACAGAGAGGCCTCGGTGTGTTCACGGTTATTGTGAGTGTGAAAAAGGCACAACGAATGAACAATGAACGAAGGCAAGGAAAAGCAGAGCGAACGAGAAAAAAACGAAAGGCACAGCCCTCGCACTCGAGCCTCGGACCGAAAAACACAGACTCTCATGTCGAAAAGTGTCAAATGGAGTGTCAGAGCGAGCCAATGTTCACTTCCGTGACAGGTGTGATGTGAGATTAGGAGGAAGTGACACGCGGTGCCTTGTTATGCTGTATTTGGGCTTGACGCAGGCCATTACAAGTGCTGTACATGCATGAGTGCACGTTATGTCAGTGGTGTTTTGTAACTGACTGTTCTCGGGCCGCTGTATTAGGCTTCACTCAACCCTCAGTTTCCTCCTATCAAATGTCTGCTCCAGTAGCCAGCCAGGGAGCTGGCAGACACTGGGAACAGAGAGAAAAAAGCATTAACCTTGAAAAAAAACAACAATTGGCAAAAACAGCGCAGAGAGTCGGTTGTCCCTGCAAAATAACCCGATTCAAATGTAAACACGCTTCTGGAAATAACAAGAGAATCAATGCCAATTTAGCCTGTCGAGCAAAGTTACAAATTAAGCCAAAATGTCAAAAACAGAACCACAACAGCTTCACACAGCGGCCCGATCCCAATATCAAATGTAATTTCCGCTCTTCACAGCAAACGCGTCTCGCCAACTGTCAATTCTCCAGCTTTTTATTGAATGAAATCCATAAATCATTATGAAAAATGAGTGCCATGTTAGTCTACAGTGACTGTGATCCCACTGAGCCGCAATGTGATTTCTTTAAAAGGTCATTCTGCTATTAAGAGTGGAGAACCGGCGCCCATCTGCCCCTCACCACACATATTGCCCCACGCCTCCCCGTAAATTAGGCCTCTCAGAAGCCATGAAAATACATTTTATGCCTTATTCCCCGTCCAAGTAATCGCTTTATTACAGAGCACTCAAATGAGTTTGGGTTGGTTATTATGGTTCCAGTGGGTATAATGAATTTTTATTCTGCCGCATTGCAACAATATAACAATAAAACGAGGTATGAGGGGTTTCAAATCGATATGATACACACACTTCTCTCCTCCTCCCTCCCTCTCTCTCTCTCTTTCTCATACTCTCTGTGTTTGCGCACCAAATGGCTCTTTGAGAATGTGTGTGAGAGCATGTGTGTGTCCAGTGAAAACAACTGCTTCACTCAAAAACTCTATTTTTACTGAGACGACAAGCATACAGGTAGCTTTATATTTACAAAGCAAAATGTAACTGGCAATTATTTAACTGTGGCAGGCGCCTCCGGGCGGTGGGTTCTGGTACATTTGTGACGGCCGAACGAATGAACAAACGAACGCGCACGGGGGTCGATCTAACGTCGGGCGCGGGGGCCCGAAAATAAAAACGGGGACAAACTAACGGCATGGGCGCGTTCAACGCAGACATCAAACGTACCCTTTGATCCCCGCAGAGCCAGAGAATCATCAACGTTGGAAACCCCTTCCAAAGCAAATAAGCTCATTAACTCCAAGGAGAGAAGTGAGGTCTGTGTTCTAGTGCTGCGCCCACACCGCCCCGCGAGCCTCCGCCTGCAACTACCGCAGTCTCAGTGGGCGTGTCTCAGGGCTTTGCTCTCCTCAGTGGGCGTGTCTCAGGGCTTTGCTCTCCTTAGTGGGCGTGTCTCAGGGCTTCGCTCCTCATGTGCCGTCCGATCATCAGGTCAAACTCCCCACTCTCTCTGTGACGGCAAAGAAGAATCAGTCAATCAGTCTTCGTCGTTACGGGACAACCGCAAGATGGGCTCCTATCCCAGTAATGCTCAGTTTGCGTAAAATGGCAAAGGACAGCCTCGCCATGAAAAGGCCATACAGCTGGTGGCTGTCGGTGCACACCCCCCTGGCGAAGCGCCGCATCAGGTGCCACACGTCCAACCGGATCACCAGCTTGTCCCACTCCGGGAACATCGCCGCCACCTGTTGTGTGATTTGATAAAAAGGTAAGTGCTAAGAACACAGCTCATAATAGAATGCATTAACTAAAACAACATGTCAACATGTACCTTGCTCTGTCCCCCGGAGAGGGAACAGCAGTCCCGGTCCACGTACAGGACCGAGGGAGGGGCCTGTCCGGCTTCTCTGTACCGCTGCATCAGACCGGCTGTCATGGGCAGAAGACCGTCGCCCTCGCGGTCGGTGAGTACGGACATCAACACCTGCCCGTACTCGTTGCCGACGTTGGTCACCCAGGCAGCCGTGTGAGCAGCGGCACCCGCAAGCTTCTTTGTCATTTGAAATATAAAATCAACTGTCACTGTTACAATATATATGTTATAATGTCAGCTGTTGTTATAATATATGAATTGCACTATACATTGTAGTATAAGTAGTAGTGAAGCTTGCCTTCTTGGTGGAGTCCATCTTCAGGATGTCTCCAAAGATGGAGGTGACCCTGGCCTTGGTCTCCTCCATTCTACTGGCCGCCTCCCTCACGTAGACGGAGATCAGCCAGGACACGCAGGGGACCAGGTGCATGGGAGGCAGGGACACCTGCTGCTGCTGCGGCGCTGCGCCCGGTACCCGAAGCTTGCGGAGCGCAGACAGGTAGCTCATGGACCTCGCCATCCACTCTCTGGTGTGCTGCTCCACCAGAAAGGAGTGGAGCCGAGTCGCACTGTTGCCCATAGTGCGCTGCTTCAGCAGCCCAAGCAACACCTTGTCACAGGACAGCCTGTGAGACATATTAAAAAGTGGCACAGTCACACACACACACCTTTTTATATTTAATCCACACGGCAATATAACAATGCAATTACTTACTTGTATGTGAGAACAGCTGGAAACTCCTCCCTGTGTGCAGGGTCCAGCTGGTCCAAGATGTCCTGTGCCCAGCTCGCCCACTTCTTCTGACAGGGACGGCATTCCAGGTACTCCGTGCCCATGAAGTACCAGCCGTCCCTGTCCAAGACCCTCCGCACGGTCTTGTACCAGCCAGCACCGGTGAGCCTGCGCCTACAGATGGGGCATACAAACTTGTACGCCCACATCCTTTAAAAGTCAAATTGTACATGTTATAAAATGTATTACAGTTCTGTATTTAAATCAATTTAGTTGAAATATTTTAAAGCAAATACCACATACTGCTAGAAATATAACACAACATACTTGTACGGCATCCACAGGAAGAACCGGCGCTGGAAGAGGGCGTGGGCTGAGGCGGGGGGCTGAGTGTACAACAGCCGGGCTCCAGGGGGCTCCCACCACAGGCGCAGGTTGGTGGTGAGCACGGCCTTCCCGCTGGCCCCCCTGGTGAACAGAGCCCGGCCCAGCCACTCGTGCTGCTCCTCAGGGAGCGTCTGCCTCCAGCTGTTAGGAAGCAGCTACAACAGAAATATTTTTTTATCAGTTATTACCGAGAACTGAATGCTCGCTTTTGAGAATACAAGAAAAGCAGTCAATTAAACTCTGAGTTACACACTGTCAAAACACACATGGATGGGCCTACCTCTGCGCCAGAGGATGGCAACACCAGTACAGGCTCCCCTTGCTCCTGAGCTGCGGTGGGAGGGAGGGGGGCTTGGGCTGACGCTGCTGGACGGTCATCTGTAAGGTTCAGACACACCAAATCACACACATACACTGTGTTCCAGGAAACTAAGACAATGTCAGCCAAGGATGTGAACCCCACATGTCAATAAGGTCAATTGCATGAAGCCCAGCTTGTTGTGATGCAACATGCCATGAGGACAGATGGAGGACAGACTGCATGCGGACAGACAAATGTGGCATAGCATCTAGCATCTGCAAAGGACTGACTCACTCACTGACTCACTCACTCACTCACTCACTCACTGCTTTTTCTAGGAGAAAATGTAAAGAATGGAAACCAAGTGGGAGTATATATGGCTTATTACGCCAGAAGGATTTGAAGCCAGCATTGTGAATGTTAATTGAAATATAGTATGAACTACGTTATTCCTACACATGAAATGACTAAAGACTACTCACAGAGAGAAGCATGGTGGAAGGACTACAAATCCCAAAAGCAGGTAAGCCGTGCAGATACTGATAATCAACTTGCCCACACACACTTACCTTCGATTGTACGCACTTATATTACCTAGATGGTAATCCGTTGATGGCTAATAAATAGTGAGACAGGCATCATTAATGAAAATCGACATCACTGTTTTGTCATCGTTATGTGCATGGGGTGTGTGTGGATGTGTGGTGTATAGGGGTGTCTCACCAGAGTCAACCTCCATGGCGGCAGCAAAGAGATCCTTGTCAGACAGATCAGGAGGAGTCAAAGATGCAGAGCCTGTTTGGACAGAGGTAATAAATATTTGATGAGATATATCTTGACAAACAGTTGGGCATTGGTTGTGTACTGTGGTGGTTGTAAATAGGGTGGTTACTTGTAGCAGGTAGGGATGTAGGCAGGGGTGTGGTCTGCTGGGGAGCAAGCGCAGCCTTCTTCTTCTCCTGGTCCCGAGCCAACACGTACGCCTGCAGCTTGTACATCTTTGACCCCGCCATGACCTTCTGCTTCCTCAGCCACTGCACATATCTACAAACATGAGAGCACCACAGCAGGGCTTATACACTGCACAGAGCAACAGAGAGGTCCACACGTCATCACACACCACATCATCTTTGACATGAGGTACAGTACTTACCCTTGCTTCTCTGCGCTGGTGGACTCGTACAGAGACTGGTACGTGTCGGTGGCATTTTGGCCAAAACCCACCGGCGTGGCATCCAAGCCCCGGATAGGCAAAGAGCCCTCCTTCATCCTACGCTCACTGATGAGAGCAGCCACCTCTGGGAACAGCTGGGCGTAGGAGAGGAGGGCATCTTTGTTTGCCATGAGGGGTGTCTGGGTCCGGTCTCCCCCGTCTCTCTCCCTCTGGTGGGACGCCAGCAGCCCGCACACCCAGCCCACGTCGTTGGACAGGAGCCACCTGAAGGTCTGACCCCGGTACTTCCCAAACTGGAGCTCGCTCGCGCTGAGGACCAGCTGGTAGCACCCGGGGTCTCCTCCAGCCTGGAGGATACGCTCCTTCGCCTCCTCGATGACCCTGCCAGGCACCTTCATCTTGGTGGCCGACTGCGAGGCCACCACCATCTCCACTGCCGTGGCTTCAGGTGAAGCCTTGATGGTGAGCTCGGAGCTCAGAGGCTGGCGTTTGAACTCAGGTTTATAATCCATTCTTTGAAGACAGACAAAAAACATTGGCTCAAATAAAGACCCCCCCATGGGTCCAGAATTATGAATTAGAATTAAATATTTATATAACTTTGACTGTAGGTATCATCATGTGATTTATCCAGCCTATATTACCACTAGGGCTGCCCCCTGAAAGTCGACGCGTCGAAGCATCAGTCGGAGACCCTTAAGTCGACAGAGATTCTTTAAGTCGATTTCTGCTCCGCTGTCAAGGACTAGGAGGTGGACTAAGATCAAGAACAGGCCAATCATTCGTTTTCGACCTAGGCTATTACCGTAGCTATTTGTTGGGCTGTAAAAGAAGAGTTAAGACTGATATAGCAGAGGGAAGAAGGCAGGGAGCCCCTCTCCCCTCCGCTAAGCGTCTAGCCTAGCCTAGCCTAGCCTACTATGCGCCAGCAATCACGTGCATTTCCCAAATGGAATATCACACTGCTTTCCTAAATCAATCTTCTTGTATATCCAATGGTAAAAATAGGGTCTCCCATAGACAGCTTGAGCTCTAACGTCTGTGAAAATGCTTTAGTGACAGACAAAACATTTCCTTGTTGACTGCTGCCCAACTATGAGCCGATTCGCGCAAGCATTCAAATGCGCAGTTGAGGAGACTATCGTCAAATTGCCCAACCCTAATGTAGGATATGTGAAACTGTATAAAAACATGGGGCATCCGAAGTAGATGGACAATGCTAGAAGATTCATGTTTAACAAGAAAACAGGTGTATTTTATTGTGCAGCCTGCAATTTTGAGTTGAAAGTTTCACAGCTCTCCCGACTCAGCCTAGACATATGGGGGGGGGGGGGGGGGGACGAATCTCCCGACATGTCACAAAATGGATATGAAGACAAAATGTTTAAGATATTGATAACCTGTCTATTAATCCAAACTATGGACAATGCAAGAAAGAGGGATGGGCTGCACTTGAAACAAGCTATCAAACACATTCGGAGGCAGCGGAGAGGATTTTAGAGGAGCGGAAATATGAGCAAGGCTAATAATTTATTTTGAAACTTTATTCTACTTTTTTGTTCAACGGAAAATAATAAACACCAATCAAGGTAAAATAGCCCAATAAAGGCTATTCAAGCATAACCTAAATGGACGAAAGTTCGTTCAGAAAAAGATTGAACAAAATTAAGCATCCCTCCATCTTATTCCACAAACCGATAGCCAGGCTATTCTAGCTATTTAAAATGCTGTAATTATGTAACTGTCATTCTCGTTGATTTCAAATACCCTAACCTACTCAGAAATGTGCCTTGGCAACAATTGATTGTTTCTATAGGCTACCAATATAGGCCTAACCAAAATAATCACGGAAACTTGATGTCAAGTGATTTTCTGATAGCCAGGAGAAAGAGAAAAAACACATCGACGATTCGACGCGTCGCTTTGAACACCAAGTCTGAGTCGAATCACAAAATCCTGAGTCGAAGACAGCCCTAATTACCACTGTGACTCATTTGAAGGTCCATAACGTTTATAATGTTTATGATGTTTGATAAATATTTTGATACATTTTGATCATGTTTGAAATAATGCTAGAAATGTTTGAAAATGTTTTTTCTAATGGCTTTTTACAAACAATTTTTTTTTCCACTTTTCTTTGTGACCGCCTTTATTGTAATTATATGATTGCCTGCACCTATTATTTGGAGGGCAATGTATCCTGCTTAAAGCCTGGATGCATAAGAAAATTACAAGTAGGCTACCCTAACGAAGGTTGAGGCCGAAACATTGGTCTATTAAATATACTTTTGCATCGGAGCTGAGTGTGGCTACTCCTTATTTCCCGTAAGAGGTGTACTTGTGTAACAGAGTTAAATTGGTTAAACTCACTCAGTATAAATACCGCCCACCCGCGCCATCGAATTGCTTGTGTCGTATCTTTTTGTCTTGACTTGGAAAGAATCTTCTGGAGAAAAATGCAGTTTAAACCAAATTTATTGAGCACGCCATTCGGTCAAATCTCGGCGGTACTACTGTACTTTACTCGGTCGCCGGTTTATATCCTTGGCTTCAGGCCAATGAGCACACGATAAACAAACAATTTTGCATACGAGGGAGGTACATTTACAACTAGTCTTGTAATTGGTCAATAGGCGTCACTGAGCTCTGCCCCCCCCTCCGGACATGGGGGCAGTCTTGGGGTTTTTCCGGTCCTGCTTTGATCACCTGTAGACTTCCTGACTTCTTCTCCAGGGGTGCCATCTCTATTGTTCATCAGGGGCAAAGGAATGTTGACTCAGGAAAGGGCATCTGTTTGTCATCTACATGATAAACTAATTAAGTTAACCAAGTTCCTACTGAATTGGAGTTTATCATTATTCTTAATAAAATGATTACTACATGAGAGTAATACAGATGTATTGATGTAATACCGTATAAAAATACACTACATATCCCCCCTTCGAGGCGTCCTAACGCCTCGACACAAAACAACATTAAACATAAACAATCCCCAAAACACATACAAACAACCAAAATATCACATAACAACAAAGCAAATCGGGGGCCAGAGGTTACTAGCACTTAGCCCCTCCGAAGGAGAACAGCCCTCAGCGCTGTCTCATCTCCTCTCACGCTGGAGCCATCTTCAGACATCAAACCCCCAGGTGTCGCAATCCTCTCTGACACCCAGAGAACAATGTCCGCAGCAAGATGGTAAGCTCACCCCGTCCGAAACAGGGAGAACACTCCAGGAATGTCCAAGAATGACCCTCAAGTCATCCGTGACTCCACACAGTTCATAGCTTCGTGCTGGTGAGGGGCAACCACGCCTTGGTAGCCCACTAAATGCACTCCAGGATAGTCTGAAAACATCAACACAGAACTACACAAACCACAGAACATCCTATAGACATAGACTAAACCTAAATTACTACAAAACAGAATAATCCAACCAAGGAGACGTGTACACACACCTGAATCAAAAACACAGGTGAAATGTAGACGACCCCCTGCTGCCTGATTAAACAAGAGAACAATATACAGACAACAGATGACCGTCAGCCCCCAGGATGGCATACACCAGGCATGGCTAGGGCCCGGCCCCCAGGGTCCACGGTACCTGTAAAACAACACTCAACACAAACCGAGGTTAATGACAGAGGGGGAGGCCTAAGGCCAACTCCTCAATAGAATGCATAAACGAACAGCTTATGGCCATTCATTGACTATTGAAACACAAACTCCTAAATCAAAGTGAGAAACATAACCTATTTGAATTGACTAAACAGCTTTGTAAACCAATTATCTAAACTGATGTTATATGAAACCATAACTGAATACTCCTACTATTATGAAATTCCTGTAATAAACTGAACTTAGCATCAAATCATTGATAATCATTCAACACACATGACTTTTTGTTTTTGTTTTTCTGAACAAAAAGATGGTTCATACTCTGGAGTCCATATTCAACTAGTTTGCTTCTATAATAATCTTCTGGAGACAAGTGTTTCTCCAAAATGTCACAGATGTAATAAAAATATTCCTCATCACCAACTTCAATAATGAACTCAGGCTCAGAGGTGACAACATAGGTTATCACCGCTATCATTCTCCTAAAAAATTGATTCTAAAAATGTAAGAAATACTTATTGTATTGTAAATTGCTGATGACATCTAGCCAATGACATGTTCAACTTCCTCTTCACCCCCCCTTTTTTTTTTTTTTTTTGAATACTTCAGAATTAATAATCTCCTCCTGTCTGAGGCTGTTGGAAAACCGGGAACGGGAGTGAAGATTACATCATTGGTTATTGTCGTCGTTATTGTTCTCCAAAACAACAGCTTGTTACTACTCCTCCTCTATCCATTACCTTCAACTACTTCCTAATCTCCTTCAACTACTTCCTAATCTCCTTCAACTACTTCCTAATTTCCTTCAATTCTTCTTAATCTGGTACATCCTTGGTCCATGTTGTATCATCTTCCTTCGAGTCAGACTCCTCATTCACTTCTTCACTAGTACTACTAGTCTGTTTCATTAGCAACGCTTCCTTTCTATACAGCACCTGTCATAATCTTTCTAATACTTTCATCATATCCTCCAATATCCACTCCTTCATCTACAGAAGAGTCACTGTCGCTTCCACTTTCCCTTTTTGTTCATCTACTTCTTCTTCTTCTTCTTCTTTTCAGCTGGTGTCGGATTCTTATCTAATTTCTTGGTTTTGCACTTCACATCAGGATGAGTTACAACGGTCGTCCTGGCATTTCCCTTCTGCATAATATCATTATTATCATCTCTGATTACATATCTTCCCTCCGTATTTATCACAAGTAACTGTGAATAAGCCATATTAGATTACCTCCTAATGTCATAAGAATGCGAAGTCAAAACTTAATTCATGTGGGAGAACAGAGCATCACTCACTCAACAGCTTGTCCGTTGTGCTGTTGACTTCCTCTACTTCGGTTGGAGCTATAATTACTGCTTCCAATGCTGTGTTCTGTATCCGTCCCACTTTACTGAACAGCGTCAAGACTATTTAAGCTCCTCATAACTTGATAAACTGTTAACAAATCAAACTATCAATAAACCTATTAAGAATCTAACACTATAAAAATGAAGCTTTATCAATTATGTAATTAATAAAGAAATGAACACTCAATCACTCACAGACATAGGACACTTCTTGCTCTGACTAAACTGCCTAACCAGATATACTCCTGCTCAATCTCAACCCTAGTCTTCAGCACAGGGAGCGATCGGTCCCATTTAAGCACTTTTAATTTTTGCAAATTAAAAACCACAAAGCTCGGTTTAACGCAAGCTGAGGGTATTGTGCACCAGAGGACAATCCCCTCATTAATCGCTGTATGCCAGAAAATAATGAATTAAAATAAAAAAGGTTTTGACGTAGACATCGAAATGTCCACACCACTTTGCCTGTCAGCAAGTTGAGTCCTACTGTCCGTTCACACACAGTCCTTTCACTCCATACACACAATATGCAAAGCGTAATATATGTATGTACGTCTATATCGCTCTACTAAAGCAAACCCTTAAACTGATGTTTATTCTATCAAAAACCAAGACACCTTTAAATCAGATATCCAACAGACCACCAATCACTCAAAAACCAAAGCTCATCACCAAACCATCTACATCCATTTAACAACTAAACACCCTCAAAACCACTTATATCCAGTATCAAGTAGAATTATTATATATATAATATTTATAATAACAAAAAGTTGAATAACTATAAATAATTAATCAAGTAATCAATAAAATATTGAAGAATTAATCAATTAATGAACTAACCATGTATCCTTATTATCAAATCAAGTAACCAAACCAATCAATCACCTTATCATAAAACACCAAGCCCCAAATGCAGGTCAACCACTCAAAACAATTAAATCAGGTGATCAGTCTAGTTCAATTAATGAGCATTAATCAGCAATTCAGGCTTACTTTTCAAGCAGGTGATGGATGGGTGGATGGATGGATGGCTGGTTTGGACAAAAGCTTTTTCGGATATAACTGTAAAACAGATTGACTCAAAGGGGAAAAACCAATTAATCACCAAGCACTGATAATTAAAAATAAATGTGTTATTAACAATCCATTATTCTAAAGTCAAACTGTCATAAAACACACGAATAATCAAACAAATATAGAAAGCGGTCATATCTAACAAAGGCCACACGATGGCAGCATTGGACCACCTAATACACTTGAATCAACACAACCAAAACCAACTTGAACTGCAATCTAAACGCCACTAGATGGAGGCATAGGACAACAGAGGTGAGAAGGATGAAAGATTTCTTAATATCCCTAAAATCTGGCTAAAGCTACACCATTCTCAATGGCCCGGATTCAGCAACCACGTATGGATTTAAAAATTAACTTATTCTTATCTAATCCAGTCGTCCCATACACCGCACGACCCACTGGATGAATTATCTGTCCCTAATTTCTAAAGACAGGAAAGAGAGAGAAATAAGAGAGAAAGAAAGAGAGAGAGACAGATAGATAGATAGATAGATAGAGAGAGAAACACAATTGGGTGACTTCACACCTACAAACCACAGCACAACCCCCCTGGCCAGTGAACGCGTTTCACCGACCCCCCTCTTCACAGCTGTTTGATGAGGGCTAGGAATTTACAACTCAGGGAGTTGCTTCACCCACAAAAGACAATTAAACAGGAAATATCAGCCAATATTATTTACATTAACTCAACTTTCAAACATTCAATGGATCCAACCAACAAACACACAATCTCAACTTTTAAACTTAAAAGCACAAAACCCACAACACACGCTTCCCTTTCACTCTCCGTTCACACCTCAACTTTCACACCTCTCACAGCCCGTCTCCTCACACAAAGGCTGTGGACGCAGGCACACACACACATACAGGCTACAGTAGCCTACACACACACACACACGTGGAGGAGAGAACAAAGGATCTCTATCCCCTCAACATCATTCAGAAAAGTAAGAATATCTACATTACACAATTACAAGAAACAAGACCAAATAGCAGACTGCTAAAAACGCACTTTAAAACGAGACAATACAGGACTCCGGTTTAGCCTGTTTCACATTTACTGGTACCTCACACTTAACACAAATATGCAATCCTATGCATTTAATTTAACCGGTTTTTTTTATAGACACGGAACCCCACTCTGGAGCTCCCGTCTTCTCTGACTTTGCGCACTCGTATGCGTCTTTTCAAGACTAGGCCCTACGAAGTCAGCGCATCAATGCGTACACAATTTAATCTATTTCTCCTTATTTATTGGAAGTTCTTTACGGCGAAAGCATAAAATAGTTTGCAAGACAGTTTACCTCGATCAAGACTCGCGAGGTCGTTCCCTCTTGTCCTCCTTGGCCGTTAGGTTCACGTGAGGTAATTGAAGTCGCTATCTTTCAAGGGTCTTGCAAACGTAGCTAGAATCGCCATCCCATCCCCGTCGCCAATATGTCGTATCTTTTTGTCTTGACTTGGAAAGAATCTTCTGGAGAAAAATGCAGTTTAAACCAAATTTATTGAGCACGCCATTCGGTCAAATCTCGGCGGTACTACTGTACTTTACTCGGTCGCCGGTTTATATCCTTGGCTTCAGGCCAATGAGCACACGATAAACAAACAATTTTGCATACGAGGGAGGTACATTTACAACTAGTCTTGTAATTGGTCAATAGGCGTCACTGAGCTCTGCCCCCCCCTCCGGACATGGGGGCAGTCTTGGGGTTTTTCCGGTCCTGCTTTGATCACCTGTAGACTTCCTGACTTCTTCTCCAGGGGTGCCATCTCTATTGTTCATCAGGGGCAAAGGAATGTTGACTCAGGAAAGGGCATCTGTTTGTCATCTACATGATAAACTAATTAAGTTAACCAAGTTCCTACTGAATTGGAGTTTATCATTATTCTTAATAAAATGATTACTACATGAGAGTAATACAGATGTATTGATGTAATACCGTATGTAGTGTATTTTTATACGGTATTACATCAATACATCTGTATTACTCTCATGTAGTAATCATTTTATTAAGAATAATGAATAAACTCCAATTCAGTAGGAACTTGGTTAACTTAATTAGTTTATCATGTAGATGACAAACACATGTCCTGTCCTGAGTCAACATTCCTTTGCCACCTGAGGAACAATAGAGATGGCACCCTGAAGAAGAAGTCAGGAAGTCTACAGGTGATCAAAGCAGGACCGGAAAAACCCCAAGACTGCCCCCATGTCCGGAGGGGGGGCAGAGCTCAGTGACACCTATTGACCAATTAGAAGACTAGTTGTAAATGTACCTCCCTCGTATGCAAAATTGTTTGTTTATCGTGTGCTCATTGGCCTGAAGCCAAGGATATAAACCGGTGACCGAGTAAAGTACAGTAGTACCGCCGGATTTGACCGAATGGCGTGCTCAATAAATTTGGTTTAAACTGCATTTTTCTCCAGAAGATTCTTTCCAAGTCAAGACAAAAAGATACAACATATTGGCGACGGGGACGAGACGGCGATTCTAGCTACGTTTGCAAGACCCTTGAAAGATAGCGACTTCAATTACCTCACGTGAACCTAACGGCCAAGGAGGACAAGAGGGAACGACCTCGCGAGTCTTGATCGAGGTAAACTGTCTTGCAAACTATTTTATGCTTTCGCCGTAAAGAACTTCCAATAAATAAGGAGAATAGATTTAAAATTGTGTACGCATTGATGCGCTGACTTCGTAGGGCCTAGTCTTGAAAAGACGCATACGAGTGCGCAAAGTTCAGAGAAGACGGGAGCTCCAGAGTGGGGTTCCATGTCTCTAATGAAAACCGGTTAAATTAAATGCATAGGATTGCATATTTGTGTTAAGTGTGAGGTACCAGTAAATGTGAAACAGGCTAAACCGGAGTCCTGTATTGTCTCGTTTTAAAGTACGTTTTTAGCAGTCTGCTATTTGGTCCTGTTTCTTGTAATTGTCTAATGTAGATATTCTTACTTTCTTGAATGAATGATTGAGGAAGAGAGATCCTTTGTTCACTCTTCCACGTGTGTGTGTGCCTGCGTCCACAGCCTTTGTGTGAGGAGACGGGCTGTGTGAGGTGTGAAAGTTGAGGTGTGAACGAGGAGAGTGAATGAGAGCCGTGTGTTGTGGGTTTTGTGCTTTAAAGTTTAAAAGTTGAGATTGTGTGTTTGTTGGTTTTATACATTGTAAGGTTTGAAAGTTGAGTTAATGTAAATAATATTGGCTGATATTTCCTGTTTAATTGTCTTTTGTGGGTGAAGCAACTCCCTGAGTTGTAAATTCCTAGCCCTCATCAAACAGCTGTGAAGAGGGGGGGGTCGGTGAAACGCGTTCACTGGCCAGGGGGGTTGTGCTGTGGTTTGTAGGTGTGAAGTCACCCAATTGTGTTTCTCTCTCTATCTATCTGTCTCTCTCTCTTTCTTTCTCTCTTATCTCTCTCTCTTTCCTGTCTTTAGAAATTAGGGACAGATAATTCATCCAGTGGGTCGTGCGGTGTATGGGACGACTGGATTAGATTAGAATAAGTTAATTTATAAATCCACTAGTCAATTATAACTTTAGCCAGATTTTAGGGATATTAAGAAATCTTTCATCCTTCTCACCTCTGTTGTCCTATGCCTCCATCTAGTGGCGTTTAGATTGCAGTTCACGTTGGTCTATTGTATGGATTCAAGTGTAATAGGTGGTTCAATGCTGCCATCGCGTGGCCGTTGATAGATATGACCGCTTTCTATATTTGTTTGATTATTCGTGTGTTTTATGACAGTTTGACTTTAGAATAATGGATTGTTAATAACAAATATATTTTTAATTATCATTGCTTTTTATTAATTGGGTTTTCCCCTTTTGAGTCAATCTGTTTACAGTTATATCCGGAAAAGCTTTTGTCCAAACCAGCCACCAATACCAGCCATCCATCCATCCACCCATCCATCACCTGCTTGAAAAGTAAGCCTGAATTGCTGATTAATGCTCATTAATTGAACTAGACTGATCACCTGATTTAATTGTTTTGAGTGGTTGACCTGCATTTGAGGCTTGGTGTTTTATGATAAGGTGATTGATTGGTTTGGTTACTTGATTTGATAATAAGGATACATGGTTAGTTTATTAATTGATTAACTCTTCAATATTTTATTGATTACTTGATTAATTATTTATAGTTATTCAACTTTTTATTATTATAAGTATTATATATATAATAATTCTACTTGATACTGGATATAAGTGGTTTTGAGGGTGTTTAATTGTTAAATGGATGTAGATGGTTTGGTGATGAGCTTTGGATTTTGAGTGATTGGTGGTCTGTTGGATATCTGGTTTAAAGGTGTCTTGGTTTTTGATAGAATAAACATCAGTTTAAGGGTTGCTTTAGTAGAGCGATATAGACGTACATACATATATTACGCTTTGCATATTGTGTGTATGGAGTGAAAGGACTGAGTGAACGGACAGTAGGACTCAACTTGCTGACAGGCAAAGTGGTGTGGACATTTCGATGTCTACGTCAAAATATTTTTTATTTTAATTCATTATTTTCTGGCATACAGCGATTAATGAGGGGATTGTCCTCTGGTGCACAATACCCTAAGCTTGCGTCAAACCGGGCTTTGTGGTTTTTAATTTGCAAAAATTAAAAGTGCTTAAATGGGACCGATCGCTCCCTGTGCTGAAGACTAGGGTTGAGATTGAGCAAGATTATATCTGGTTAGGAAGTTTAGTCAGAGCAAGAACAGTCCTATGTCCGTGAGTGATTGAGTGTTCATTTCTTATTAATTACATAAATGATAAAGCTTCATTTTTATAGTGTTAGATTCTTAATAGGTTTATTGATAGTTTGAATTGTTAACAGTTTATTAAGTTATGAGGATCTTAAATAGTCTTGACGCTGTTCAGTAAAGTGGGACGGATACAGAACACAGCATTGGAAGCAGTAATTATAGCTCCAACCGAAATAGAGGAAGTCAACAGCACGACGGACAAGCTGTTGAGTGAGTGATGCTCTGTTCTCCCACATGAATTAAGTTTTGACTTCGCATTCTTATGACATCAAGAGGGAATCTAATATGGCTTATACACAGTTACTTGTGCTAAATTCTGAGGGAAGATATGTAATCAGAGATGATAATAATGATATTTTGCAGAAGGGAAATGCCAGGACGACCGTTGTAACTCATCTTGATGTGAAGCGCAAAACCAAGAAATTAGATAAGCATCTGATACCAGCTGAAAAGAAGAAGAAGTAGATGAACAAAAAGGGAAAGTGTGGAAGCGACAGTGACTCTTCTGTAGATGAAGGAGTGGATATTGGAGGATATGATGAAAGTATTAGTAAGATTATGACAGGTGCTGTATAGAAAGGAAGTGTTGCTAATGAAACAGACTAGTAGTACTAGTGAAGAAGTGAATGAGGAGTCTGACTCGAAGGAAGATGATACAACATGGACCAAGGATGTACTAGATTAAGAAGAATTGAAGGAAATTAGGAAGTAGTTGAAGGTAATTAGGAAGTAGTTGAAGGAGATTAGGAAGTAGTTGAAGGTAATTGGAAAGTAATGGAATAGAAACAAGCTGTTGTTTTGCAGAACAACAACAACAACAACAACCAATGATGTGATCTTCACTCCCGTTCCCTGTTTTCCAACAGCCTCAGACAGGGGGAGATTATTAATTCTGAAGTATTCAAAAAAAAAAAAAGGGGGGGTGAAGAGGAAGTTAAACATGTCATTGGCTAGATGTCATCAGCAATTTACAATACAATAAGTATTTCTTACATTTTTAGAATCAATTTTTTAGGAGAATGATAGCGGTGATAACCTACGTTGTCACCTCTGAGCCTGAGTTCATTATTGAAGTTGAAGTGATGAGGAATATTTTTTATTACATCTGTGACATTTTGGAGAAACACTTGTCTCCAGAAGATTATTATAGAAGCAAACTAGTTGGATATGGACTCTAGAGTATGAACCATCTTTTTGTTCAGAAAAACAAAAACAAAAAGTCATGTGTGTTGAATGATTATCAATGATTTGATGCTAAGTTCAGTTTATTATAGGAATTTCATAATAGTAGGAGTATTCAGTTATGGTTTCATATAACATCAGTTTAGATAATTGGTTTACAAAGCTGTTTAGTCAGTTCAAATAGGTTATGTTTCTCACTTTGATTTAGGAGTTTGTGTTTCAATAGTCAATGAATGGCCATAAGCTGTTCGTTTATGCATTCTATTGAGGAGTTGGCCTTAGGCCTCCCCCTCTGTCATTAACCTCGGTTTGTGTTAAGTGTTGTTTTACAGGTACCGTGGACCCTGGGGGCCGGGCCCTAGCAATGCCTGATGTATGCCATCCTGGGGGCTGACGGTCACCTGTTGTCTGTATATTGTTCTCTTGTTTAATCAGACAGCAGGGGGTCGTCTACATTTCACCTGTGTTTTTGATTCAGGTGTGTGTACACGTCTCCTTGGTTAGATTGTTCTGTTTTGTAGTAATTTAGGTTTAGCCTATGTCTATAGGATGTTCTGTGTTTTGTGTAGTTCTGTGTTGATGTTTTCAGATTTTCCTGCAGTGCATTTAGTGGGCTACCAAGGCGTGGTTGCCCCTCACCAGCATGAAGCTATGAACTGTGTGGAGTCACGGATGACTTGAGGGTCATTCTTGGACATTCCTGGAGTGTTCTCCCTGTTTCGGACGGGGTGAGCTTACCATCTTGCTGCGGACATTGTTCTCTGGGTGTCAGAGAGGATTGCGACACCTGGGGGTTTGATGTCTGAAGATGGCTCCAGCGTGAGACGTGGAGATGAGACAGCGCTGAGGGCTGTTCTCCTTCGGAGGGGCTAAGTGCTAGTAACCTCTGGCCCCCGATTTGCTTTGTTGTTGTGTGAAGATTTGGTTATTTGTATGTGTTTTGGGGTATTGTTTATGTTTAATGTTGTTTTGTGTCGAGGCGTTAAGACGCCTCGAAGGGGGGATATGTAGTGTATTTTTATACGGTATTACATCAATACATCTGTATTACTCTCATGTAGTAATCATTTTATTAAGAATAATGAATAAACTCCAATTCAGTAGGAACTTGGTTAACTTAATTAGTTTATCATGTAGATGACAAACACATGTCCTGTCCTGAGTCAACATTCCTTTGCCACCTGAGGAACAATAGAGATGGCACCCTGAAGAAGAAGTCAGGAAGTCTACAGGTGATCAAAGCAGGACCGGAAAAACCCCAAGACTGCCCCCATGTCCGGAGGGGGGGCAGAGCTCAGTGACACCTATTGACCAATTAGAAGACTAGTTGTAAATGTACCTCCCTCGTATGCAAAATTGTTTGTTTATCGTGTGCTCATTGGCCTGAAGCCAAGGATATAAACCGGTGACCGAGTAAAGTACAGTAGTACCGCCGGATTTGACCGAATGGCGTGCTCAATAAATTTGGTTTAAACTGCATTTTTCTCCAGAAGATTCTTTCCAAGTCAAGACAAAAAGATACAACATATACACTACACTTGCTTTTCAATGGCATACTGTAGCTGGTTGCGGTGTTTATGAGTGGTGGTCACGTGTGTTCGTAAATCAGTTCGTAAGTCAAGTTCGAACCCAATGTGGGGTCAAAGTGAGGGTGGAAGCTATATTAAAGCGCAATGCAGTGACACCTGTTAGCCGTGGTCTGAAACAATCTTTAGGTAAGTGGTACAAGTAACATCTAGGCTACATGAATGCCAGAAGCCAAGGTTTCCCAGCAGAACATTTCCCAGAGCATCACACTATCAATGTTATTCACTTCATCTGTCAGTGTTTTTAATGTTGTGGCAGATTGGTGTACATCTTTACATTATTCTTTTTTTTTTAAACAAAGAACAATGCAACCCCTCGCACTGCAATGTTAGTCTGCTCTAAAATGTTACTCTGCTGCTCCATCCTCAGGCATTGGTTCTTACTGTAGAATCTGAAAAACAAAATAAAAAACTCAGGGGCTTGCACCTAGAGGTGCTGAATGTACTGGGCACCATTTTGGACATAGCACAGTATGGAGATAAGAATTATTCCCTCACCCTATTCCTTAGTTCTTTGTTCTCCTCCATCAGCAGTTCACACTTCTGTTGTAGCTCTGTCAGTTCCAGGCGGAGTGTCTCTGCATCTGCTGTGTCTGGCCCAGGCACACCAAGGTGGTGCTTTATGAAGCTGTGGTTTGAGTGAAGGTTGAACAGCACTATAATGATACCCCAATTCATCACAGGCTGCTGTAAGGTAATCTAATTACCAGTGAATTCAAGTTGATGGCACCAAGCAAGAATTTGGCATGTATCTAGTGAATTGATCCATGAAACTATAGGCCTACATCCAAGTTCCCCTCTTAAGAATACTACACCAACAGCTGACCAATGCAATCACCAAGTCAAAAGGATACTCCAAAGCATTATCAGGTTTATCCGTCTCTTCGTAAAGTGGCACCAGTACTGGAAGAAGACATTTTTTAGTTATACAGGGCCAACAGTTAGTAACGTTAGTAAAACCATGCAACCAAATGAGTTACTTCCTGAAAAGAGACCTACCACTGGCGAGGCTGTCTAGAACACCAGCCTTTTCAAGGTATCTTCGAAATTCTTCTCGTTTGGATTCAGGACCCTTAAATAGGCGAGAAGTTCAGCTAACGTAACTGAACAGTTATAATTACTTCATTTTGTAATTTAGTGGAAGCTTCCTTAGTGTGAGCTGTGATGTGTCCAGTTCAGCTCGCTGGCTGATGTTAGCTAGCTAGCTGAGACACATTCGGCTTAAAAAGATGTAATTCTAGTACTTCACAGCACTGCTTCCGAGAATGACAGACGATGTTAGCTCCAAACAAAATGTAAAACGCAACAACAATAACAAAAACGTCAAAGACGAGCTGAGTGTCGACAAGCAGAACATCTTCTAACTTCGGTAATGGGTTGAGTAGCACTAGCTAATGTCAACGCCATGTATTCATAGAACGCATACTTACTTTGTAATGTGCCATTTTAGTGCGAGGAAATGCAAAATATGAATTTAGCCAACTAACAATCTGCAACTGCACCCTGTTCACTCACGTTTCGTAGACACTACAGTTGCCATAACAACGAACAACACACATTTTGATTGGGGGAGGAATGTAGGGAATTCTCGAGAGAAATGGTCCAGCCTTGCAAGTCCAGAAAGTCGCTGTAGTTTGTCAAGGGAAACGTATTAAAAGAGGAGAAATCACTATAAGTCTGGCCGTGTTGGGAGCTGCAGCAATGCCAAAGGCAGTTCTGTAGGGCTGTTAACAGAGACGAGTAAAACATGTTTTAAATTGACAAACGTCATATGTGTATAGTCATTCATTGCACATTTCAAACGGGACCCAAAAAGTCTCCCGCAGTTATAGTTGTCCCGATTTTGTTGTGGTAGTGGCCTACGTTAGTTCCCACGCAGAGACCGGCCAAACCATAACCCCAACCCTAAACTTAACCCAACCCTATACTTAAGCCTAACCTGAACCTAACCCTAACCAAAAGCCCAACTTTAATTTAGCCATAAGCTTAACCCCCTACGATCTCTCTGTTTATGGGAACTCTACCTTTAGAGTAGGTACGCTACCCTCTTCCGCTGATCCATGGCAAGCTGTTAAATAGCCTATCGAAGCAGCTGCTACCTTATTTACTTTCATTTTCAATTGGTTTACCATATAGCTTTTTTCGCCAGTGTATATGCTATACCAGCAACATAATCAATTATTTATTGTTTATATTATGGAGATTATTCTGCATCAAATCATAACATTTCTAACAGGTAATCCCATCTAGCAAAAAAGCCGTTCGTCAGAAATGTCCCTTGAGAGGGAGCTCAAGGTGTATGGTGAGGCTTGGTTTTGGATTATCCTTTAGTCTATGGAGCCTTCCATTTCCCAAACCTGTATTGGTGTCAAAGAACTGGACAGGCCATCAGGTGACCTATAGACCCCTTATCATAACATGGTATTCATATGGAGGAGAAAGTGAGAGTGAGTCATGGACGTAATGACATGTAAATTCTATGGAAATGTTATGGCCTTTTTGAGAGATATTTCTACGCATGGCTCATGACTCTGGCAGTATTTGGTTATATGTCAACCTGGCCTCCATGGTCCTAATATCCAATGATCTCATACTAGTTATTGACTGAGATCATAATAATTGAGACCCTTCTTTTACTTGTCAGTGATCTTGTGGATGAGAAAATTAGGTCATCGGTGAGCAGCCTTATGGTAAGACCCCGTGAAGGTTCCAGTAATATTCGTTCACTTAGTCATAAGGACAATCGTCAGTCTGATAAACCTTAACTCTTCTAGAGGGATTTTCTGTTGCATTTCTCTTAACAGTAGTTTACGGTTTGTATAAAACTATTTTGTTGCCATTTAAAGCACCACAAGAAGAGGGGCGGAGCACCAACTCAGTTGTCAGGTTACAGTCTTCGTTGACATGGGTGAGTGGTCATTTGACCTTAAACACACAGGATGGGTAGTCTACAGATGTTTTCACTGATCCTGTCACTGACACTCACCCCAGTTCTTTCCTTTTAAAATCAATGAAAGAAGGTGCACTTTAAGCATACTTAAAGCAGAATATAGAGACACAGAGCTACTATTAGAATTTTTAATCAAAAAGACACTACACCAAGTGCTACTGGCTTCTTTTATTTGGTCAAAGGCATAACACTCAAGATACAGTACCAACTCCTTTGATTGAATCTCAGTACAAACAAATAATGTACAGTGAGTCAAGTCCTGTTTTACTAGTTTGCTTTTTGTCCAGAAAGAAGCAACACCACCACCCAAACCTGGCCTTAAGAGGACCCTGTGGGTGCTGGATGAATGGTCATACTGATGAACCCAAACCTGGCCTTAAGAGGACCCTGTGGGTGCTGGATGAATGGTAATACTGATGAGTCACCACCCAAACCTGGCCTTAAGAGGACCCTGTGGGTGCTGGATGAATGGTCATACTGATGAGTCTAACCCATGAGTTCAGAGCAATGTGGTGGACATTGCATTATCTGGCTATAGTTACTGGGTACAAAACAAATTAAGCCTTGCATGAAGAAATGTTCTAAATTGTTCTTACATTGTGTATTATTTTAGTCATGAATTTGGCATAATTAAAGGCCAGGAAACCTTTTATAGAAAGGGACTCTGAAAACCAGGTTTGAACGAAAACAACTGGACAGTTTGTCTCAGGATCTTCAGATAATTAACACAATATAGTTAATCAAACGCACTTGAATTTAAGTAGTATGCAACCAATTCTGAAAAAACAACAACATAACACTGACTTTATATGAAGACTTCACATGTCTGGGTAGAAATACAAAACTATATTATATACCCAGGTTATTCTCACTTTCTGTACACAGCATGACAAATGGGGAAAAATAGCTTTTCGTGTTCATTTCTGGAGACTGTTGTCAAATAATTAAAAATCATGAGATATATTATAGCAGTTAAACCCTATTGATTCAAAATACTTGTATACCCTCCCAAACCAAGAAGTCTGTATCTACAAACACAGGACTCCTCACCTCAGATAAAACAGTGTATAACCTTTTTTACAAATGAAATACTGCATTCACATTGCATACAAAAGATAGAATGGTGGCTTACTATCAACAACAATCTGCCACTGAACAGTAGATGGCTCAACATGGGCTTTGTCCCATGATCAAAATGTAAAAAATAAAATACAAAATAATAATACAGTAATGTAGCCGACAAACACTGCCACTTATACTTCAGAAGAGAAAAGTACAGCAGTACAACAATCAATACTGTAAAGGTCAGGTGTTCATTCAGAGTGCCACATTATCACTGATGTTCATCCACAGATAGAGCACATTAATCCACAGATAGAGCACATTATCTCTTGATGAACACCTGTCCAATCAGATGCCAATGTGACAAAAAGTCCCTTTTGCTGAGTTTTAACAAGTAACAGGCGTGTTGAACCTGTGGTCTGAGGTCTACAGTTGAAACTAAAGTAGGTTCACTGCTTAAGTCTGAAAACCTCTGCAAAAACCCACTAAATAAAGACTAACTAATCTATATCAGCACATTCAAACCTCAAACACCTCCTCCCTACTGTGGGGCTGCTGTAGTTAACACTGCAGCTACTGCTTAAATACAGATAAACAGAGGAAAAACAGAATTTGGAAATCCATTGCCTTGCAGGTAGAACTGAAAATACTCAGATCAGGTCTGTGGGTGTGGAGGATTACCTCAGCTTTTGGCCAAACAGAGCGCCAAAACGCCCCAGCAGAATCCAGTGTCTCAAACAAACATTTAAAAAAAGAAATAGTCTTTAGTCACAGCAGCATTAGAATGACCTGTGGACCAGTTGGGTGGTTAGTCCCAGGCAGGCCTGGAGAAGCCCATGGGCTGGACGCTGAAGTGTGCCCATGGTAGAGGGCGCCCGGATGGTCAGGGGTGGGGTTAAAGTGGGGGTCTACGTACCCTACCTCTGGGTCAGGAAAGTAGGGCTGAGAGGGGGGCCTCACAAATCCCCCTGACATAACCTCTGGGTGGCGGCCGAGATCTGGCAGCGTCCTGAACACAGGCGGGCCAGGGAGGGCTCCGAACCCCTGGGTCTGTGCTCGGATGTATAGCTGGTGAGAAGGGTGCCCCCGGGGTTCAGGGTTCAGGTCAGGGCTGGTTCCAAACCCATCCGAAACAGCATAGTAGGGGTCAGAGGTCATCCTGTGGGCCTGAGGTTGGGGTGGGTAGGTATTGGGCGGCGCCTCGTACCCATGTGACCCGGAGCGGAAGTGGTCAGGGGAGGGCTGTGTGGGTTCCCACTGTGCCCTGTACCTCATCTCGTAGAACTGCAGCCGAGGCTCCGCAGCTACGCCACCCATATTAACGCTGGCATTGGCCCTGTAAACACCCATGTGGCCGTCGTAAAGGGCCGGGTCACCCGTATGAAAGTCCATGTCACGCCTCTGAAGGACCGCGGCATCCCCGTAGTCCCGGTGCCGTGTATGGTACTGCAACGGAGGCTGATTCGTGTAGTACTGTTGCTGTGGAGAGTAGGACTCCCTGTTGTTCTCCTCTACCTCCGCCTTCATCACCTCAACCCTCAACCCAACACCCCTCTGGATCTCTGATCTGTACAGCTCTTCTTCCTCAGTGTACCTACGGGCAGTTGTGCTTTCGTCTGCATGGTACAGACGGTCAGTTTGTCCTTCTCCTGAGTGATATTGACGATCGCCTGCCTTTTCTTCCTCACGGTGGAAGCCGTCGGTAATCCTTTCTCCTGAACGGCACTCACTGTCAATCGGCCATTCTCTTGAAGGGTAGCGGTTGTCAGTTAGCCATTCTCTTGAAGGGTAGCGGTTGTCAGTTAGCCATTCTCTTGAAGGGTACCGATTACTGGCTAGCCTTTCTCCGGAATGGTACGGATGTTCAGTTGGCCCCTCTCTTGTAGCCAGCGGTGGATTGGTGGGCCCCTCGTCCTCACCGGCAGAGTAGCTGTCAGGGAAAAGCTGCGGCCTGTCAATGTTCAAGGTCACACTGACATTGGCTAGTCCGCCGCTGCTAGTGGTGCTTTCACCGTTGCCGAAATAACGACCGTCAGTGGCGCCGTCCTGCTCTCCCGGCTGCCGGTGGTCAGTGAGCGTGTCCTGGTCTGCAGTTTGAAGGAATGGGAGTCCGCCACTAGGGGGTGGCGTTGGACCACAATCCACCTCTGAGCTGATGGACTGGGGTTGGCCGGAGGGGCTCGGCGGGAAGTCAGGCGTGGGAGGGTGCTCAAGGGAGGGGTCCTGGCTGAAGGATGTCCTCTCCAGCAGAAGGGGGCCGTCCGTTAGAGACATGCTTACCTTGAACACCGGCTCACAGCATTGCACCTCCACTGGCCTTTTCTTCTTTCTCCTGACCTCAGTAGCTGGCCTGGAGCTGGCGGGGTCATGCTGCTGTGGCATCGACGCATGCCGCTTTAGTGACACTCCTTGATCTTTGACCTTTGTTGCATCATGGCCCGTTTCTGAGACTGAGAAAGGGGTGAAAGAGAGAGAAGGAGAGAGGGATGTCAAGAGCGAGTTAGAGGGATGGAGAGAGAGAAGGAGGGAGGGGTGTAGAGAGAAGAGAATTAGAGGGTTGGAGAGAAGGAAGGGGATGTACAGAGTTAGGGGGATGAGAGAGAGAAGAGAACAGAGAGATAGAAGAGAGAGAGAGAGAGAGATAAAAAGAAGGTACATCGGGAGGTCTGTAAATGTACTGCATGTCTTGCCCTTCACGTGTTAAACCCAACACAACCACAAGGAGGATTTGGAGGGGTCACTTACTGCTGGAGGGGTCACGTTACTGCTGATTTTGGGTTACTATAAGGTCCACTTACCTGGTATATCTTCCCTATTCTGTTTCACTGTTCCTGATCTTGCCACCTCACTGAAACCAAACTTCAACATGTCCACACCTGAGAGAGAGAGGGAGAGAAAGACATACACACACACAACAACAGAGTGACAAGGAAGGGAGAGAACAAGAAATATAGAACGACAGTACATAAAAAAGGCGATGGAACCAGGTTCAGGAGAGAGGAGTTAAAGACAATCCTCCAGTAGATGAAGGAGTTGGGGGAGAGAGAGAGAGACGTACACCATTTAAAGAGAGAAAAGCGGGTTACAGATGCAGTATTTTAATATCCAGCCATTGTTGATACTTTACATACAGTCACACACAGGTTCAAACTTCCAGCACAGGCAATGAGAGAGAAAAGCACACAGCCATACCAGAATATCTGCAGGTTTCAGCAAGGTCAATTTAAGACTTTTTAAGACCTTTTTAATGCCACAATGCAATTTAAGGCCATATTTACAAAAAATATATGGACGGTGAGACCAAATGCCCAAGAACATATTTTTAATAAGTAAAATCGGCAGATTATGACACTTGGATCAGATTTATATTTGAAACTGATTTAATCATTATATATTTTGGGGAACAAAACGACTGTTATCAGTGCTTTGATCCATCAATTCCTGTGATGGATTTTTCCATTAAATGTGTAAAACCATTCTCTTTATTGTGTAATCATGATTGTATTATGATATATGCTGTTAAAGAGTTAACATGTACTTCCTGGGTCAGTATGAAATACCGACTGTGCAATGAGGGAGCTTGTTTGAGCTCTGTTTGAGCTTGCTAAACTTTGAGCAGACAATCCATCTGTGTGGTCAGACCATTCTAACCAGGTTGTGATATGAACTCTAGTACCACCCTAGGCTGAGCATTCACCCGATACGGCTACAGAGTCCTGGGGGGAGTTGTCAACCATGGTGTTTAAAAAAGGAGAACTTTGTGACCCTGTATTGAGCTGGTCTCCTCATTTGCAAAAATCATATAAAAGCAATTCTGTTTGTGCTCGTTGATTAATCTCAGTCTGCAGACGTGACTGATAACGCGTGGTGGGTGTCCATAGATCTCCCATGACATTCCTCATTCTAATAAGATTCATGGCCCCTCTAGCAGGTCATATACTGTACTGTAGAGGGCAGAGAAAACGTTTTTTTTTCCAGATATGAAAGGTAATAGTTCTACAGTATGCATTATAATACGATTGATAAAGATAGTGTTGTGGTTTCCAGTTGGACCAGTGGAATAAAGATTTATTGGTGGTTGACATCTAGTGAAGTACTCGCTGTTTAGGCCAGAATAATGTCTTTGGTGTACAGTCTCTGGTTTCTGGCAAAACACCCTGTTTGGTGAACTCTGAGCTCCCTGTCTGACTTCCTATTAAAAGTATTAAAGCTACATCAATAGCACTAGAGCAGATGTAAGTCAAATATTAATAAGTCAAGTGTGATGGCAAATATAGGCCTTAGAGCCCATCATCAGTAAGACTCCTCTGTGTCATAGTTGATCAATACAAAATGTGCACCGTCTGTGTCATCTCAACTGAATGGAAAGTCACTGTGCATAGACAAAGATGATTGTTTTGGGTTAACCATTTGATTTGACTACTGTAGAGGCCTTGTATCCAAGGCCTTCATCCTGCTACGAGCTTAGTTATGAATAACAAAGTCTTTATTATGACGATATACATTCTGAAACTGATGATGCGTGTGTGCTATTTTGCTGCCGGAAGTCTGTGTGTAGAGTAAGAACCGTACTGCTATGAGCTACTGGCGAGGCCAGCTGTAAAGAGGAATAAATAACAAAGTCTTTATCTGTGTGTTGATGGTTGTTCTGACCTGGCTTACTAAGGTCACTATACAATGCCACCTGTATAAGAATTAGGGCTGGGTATCGATTCGAATTTCAAGAATCGATTCGATTCCGATTCACAAGGTTCAGAATCGATTATCACGATTCAATTCGGTTAGTTACTAAAACCTGTTTTTTATAGCTGTAACCTTAATTACATGACTGCCAAGTTATGCAACACATCAACACTAGGGCTGGGTATCGATAGTGATTTCCAAAAATGAATGAGTGAATGAATTAAACTATTCATTCCTTCATTTATTCATTCATTCATTCAATAAAAGATCGATTTTGGGATTCATTAATCGATTCTGAATCATTTGATTCAGAATCGATTAATCTTTTTTTTTTTTTTTACCCAGCCCTAATAAGAATGCCTGGATGCTCTGAGTGACCAGGACTCCCTGCTGTCCCTCGCACTGTGTGCATTGAGTGTCGCTGTTAAAAACACTTTGTGACCTTTAGCTAGGTAGTCTACAGCGCCAGTGGCTATTGGTGGATTACAGTAGATGGTGAGAGCTACAGTGCACTGACTATTGAAACTGTGATTCTCTTACATTAGGCTGTGCGAGCCTTATATAAAAGAAAAATGACTGATGATTATCATTGTGTCCTGTTCTGTAAATCTGGATGTTTTCATCACTCTCTCACCTCACCTACCAGCAATCTCTTATGCTATCTCATTGTCGGATTATCATGAAAAAATGTCAATATCTTTACCTTTCTTTTGCTTGTAATGTTGTTATTGCACATTGCAAATGAAACATTCAACAATTTGACAAATGCATGGAAGAACGAGTTTAGCCGGTAATAATGATGTCATGTGTGATACTGCAGCTCTGAGGCGTGTTGAGCATGAAGGCCTGGTTTTCTGTAGAACCAGATCGGTTTGTTTTGAGAACGCGAAACACCCCTTCACATCAAGAACATCACAAATCTACATCCATTCACCAATTCTTTAACAGCCCCTCTATACAACACAGAGTAGTGCTCTGTAATTAATTTATTAAGACTAAGACAATTTAAGACTTAAGGCCTTTTATTTAGTTAAATTCATTTGACTTAAGACTTTTTAAGGACCTGCAGATACCATAAAAACTCAAATCATACATACCATTTACATCAGAGAGAGGAGAGAGAGAGATGGAGAGAGCGATGGAGAGAGCAGGTGATGTACTTACACCACTGGTGTGAGAGAGAGGAGAGAGATGGAGAGAGAGATGGAGAGAGAGACTGAGAGAGATGGTGAGAGCAGGTGATGTTGTACTTACACCACTGGTGTGAAAGAGAGGCAAGAGATGGAGAGAGAGAGAGAGGAGAGAGAGATGGAGAGAGCAGGTGATGTACTTACACCACTGGTGTGAGAGAGAGATGGAGAGAGCAGGTGATGTACTTACACCACTGGTAACTGTTCACAACCATTTGGCTGCACAGGGAGGATGATAATCTCATCACCTACAGTAGGAAACGTAACATGATCTGAACATGACATGAGCAGATGACAGCGGGAGGGTGGGGTGGAGAATGGGAGGAGCTGAGCCTCTGACTGTCCCCGTCTCCACACGAGAACTTACAGGAGTGTGTGTGTGTGTGTGTTACCTGTACTTGTCCCCTCCCTTCCTCTCTCTCCAGTTCCCTGGCAGCTGATTGCAGATGTTGACTGATATCTGGCCCTGCCTTCATTCCCTCCAAACACTCAGCGTGATATTTCATCTACAGGCGCCCGCAACACACAGACACACAACGCGTGAAACAACACATGCACTTCTCCCAGCATCTACGGCACAGTGGTACTGGGTAATGTTTACTGGTAGTGGCGAGTAACAAGGAAGAAGTAGACTGAACCGACCATGTAGTTGAAGCGGTGGTAGGGGTTAGTCAGGTGATCTAGGATGTCATCATTGGTGGCCTTCGTATCACAGCACCGACACAGGAAACAGTAAGGAGGGCCTTCCATCTCGCTTCTGCACTCCACCACACATGTCAGACCTGATACCGAGCATGAGCACGCACACGCGCACATACGCACGCACGCATGCACACACACACACACACACACACATTTTCCATTGTGCTCGGCTGTTAGGACACCATTCTGTAAAATTCAACACTCACCAATCAATGGCTCGTCCCCTGTGTAACCATGGAGATCCTCTTCACTGATCTCTGATTGTACAATGGCGTTCGGTGAGTCCATCTCTGATTGGGCAGAGACCCTCTGAAAGGAATCCTGCCTTACGTTGGAATGACTGTCGAAGGGGACGGCAGTCGTCTGTGATTGGACCACGATCTCAGGTTTGACGGATCGCTTCTGTGGCGGAAGTACAATTCTCTGCGATTGGGTGGCGTGACGCTCGGACGGAGCAGTGGGATTGTCTGATTGGTTCTTGAGCTTCTGTCCAGTTCTGATGGCATGCAGTAGAGTCAGGGCTGGGGGAAGAGAACCATGCAGTGAAATGTGTAAAAACCTTAATATCCTGTGTGTTATAGAAGAATTCTTCTCATATTACTGTAGGAGTGCCACAATCAAAGATATTTGTATGCAAGCAGACTTGTGCAATCTCTGTAAATGTCAGCTTGACATTCTGGCTCTAGGCCGACTGCTAACCCTATCCTCCCATCCTGTTTTCCACGAGAAGGACCTTGAATTTGAGTTGTTTCTTATCCCTCCTGATGTTCTGTGCAAGTCTGGATGTTTGTTTGCACGTCCTACCATTGTGTGTGGATACTTAGAATGATCTTATTGTGTTACAGCCCGGGTGGATCCCACCTATACCAAGTGAGGAAATGTATAAATGCTTTGTTGAACTATTCTTTGTCAGAGAATACCACTCTGGCCTGTACAGTGTTTCCCTGTTTGCAAACCTTATAAAAATACTGTTTTTCAAATCAATTCAGTTTCACAAATTCTGTTTGTGTCTCATGTCTCATTGATGAATCTGGCTGTGTGCAGAGGTAGACTGGTAGCGTGTGCAGAGGTAGACTGGTAGCGTGTGCAGGTGGGTGTTATCCTGGGTAAGAGGAGGATGGAGAAAGAAGGACAGGGTGAGGAGAGGCAACGCGACTGACCATGACTCTCGCTGTTGGTTGTCATCTCTGCATATGTAGCACTGTCCAGCTGTAGCACCTAACGGGATGACAGGCAGGTCACACACACACACACACAACAGTCCCTTTTCAAATACAACACAATTTACAAATTGAAACAGATTCCACACAGACTAACCCTCCCAAACACAAATACTCTCTCACACACACACACACACACACACACACACACACACACACACACACACACACACACACACAAACACACACACACACACACACACACACACCTGTACCTTTCCGGTGCCCTCTCTCCTCTCCAGTATCTGAGCCATCTCCATGAGAGGTCTGGCCATCTTGGACAGGTCAGTATTAGTCTTCCACTCAGACACAAAGTGCGGGTACCTGACTCTCTGCTCCAACACAAAGCAACAAAGACAGGAAACAGAGACACCGCTGACAGATCAGGACAAATGTATATATCTAACACAGAGAGGTTTGCTCATTTGTGCATCTCAGTGCGTTTCCATTTTCCTCGGACACCGTCGGCCTGACAGCGTTCATATTTAGCACAGGTACCGGCAGAGGTCCCAAGCACACGGCGACAGATTTCTTAACGACTAATGGTAATGGTAACACACACGATTCACGACTCTGTTTAGGGCTGACTAAATGGCCAATTAGTGATTGTGTGCTATAAATATATAACATTTATATTAAATCAATGTATTGTGGGTAATGTTGAGTAATGTTGCTACAAAGAGTGTGCATGTTTGTGTATTAAAGAGAGCGTGTCTACTGTATTCAAAAAAAGCGGTATTTTAAATGGTTGCAAAAAAGAAAAGCATAATTTTAAGAGTGCACACAGTGTGTTTAGAAACATGATTGTCTCACAGACACACACTTACGATGTAGTTGAATCTGTGGAGACTGCCCATGATGTGGTTCTTGGCATCATTTTTACTGAGCCGACACTTACACACCTCACACAGGTACACCACCTCCCTGGCACCTGCTTTCACACATTCAATCACACAGCTCAAACCTGCAAGCACATTGCACATCGCAGTCACACAAACACACACACACACACACACACACACACACGTAAATAACCATGTTCACCAAATTACCACAACATATCCTATTACTATAACATATTACTAAAGCATAACAGATTGGAAACATTCTCGCTCCATCAATCTTACACACGCACTCGCGCGTATTCAGTTGTTACTGACCGATAATGGGCTGCAGTCGGTTCTTGTTGTTCAGATACACCTTCAGAGAGTGGAAGAGTAGGCTCTGATCACACACACCTACAGCCAGAGAACACGGTAGTCATACACACACAATGACACACATGGGCACTAAAGCTAAACATTACATACCATGAGGGAATTCATGTAAATGGTAAATTTACCATTTCAGAGCTACAAGACAGGCAGCCTACCTGATATTGACATACTGTACCTTTCGGGGTTCTTTCTGGCGGCATGCTCAACATCATAAGTCACTAAGAACCTACAAGGAAATGGTGATATGACTTGACCTGACACAGCTTGATTTGATTAAGTGGACATAAGAATGAATTGAACTGACTACAACTGAGACTTCAGACTCTGCTTTTATTGTTTTTACTATAGAGGCCTACTACTGTAAAAAGTAATGATGGTCATGTCTTTTTAATGCCCTTGTTGTGCCTTACATTTTTGCCGTGCTTGTATGTGTTTTATGTATTTAATGTACAGATACAATTAATGAATTTCCACTCAGGATCCATCTATCTAACATAAGAGTCTACTGATTGGCAAGCACTCACCAAAGCCTAGAGCCAAGTCAAGCTAGAAGCCTTCAGTAGAGCCAAGGGATAGCAGTCTGGAATGCCAAAGTGGGACACGGACCGAGGATGTTAAAGGAACACGCCGCCAGGTGGAGCAACTAGCCTAATGTGGAAGAAAAGAATCCAATCTTCTCTAATAATCAATAAAGAGAACTTGCGATGACCACCATGGTTTCTCACGGAGACAGAGTGATGGCAACGTCTCTGTCTGAGACAGTCCCAATCAGAGATTTGCATACAATATTACAAGCAATACCAAGAAACACCTGGCTATGATGCATGCAAATGGAGTTGTTTTTAACGGAGAAGAGTTGTCCTGTTTTGAACAGAAGACAAAACAGAACAGGGAGTAACTTCGGTCACAGCTGCCCTAGGAGAGACGGTACTGGGAGGTACAGACACGAGCAAGCAAACAGCATTATTTCAACTTCCTCACGACCACATACCAAACATGCGCGCTCGTAGCAAACTTTTGAAGGAGAATGCTAGGCTAATGGCTAGCTAACAAGGGAATAAGACGCACAAATACATTAGCCACGGATCTAGCTGGCTAGAACAACACTGGATTCTAAGCAAAATGAAAGCCACACTCACTTGTTTGCTCGTAAGTCCTATGCCAGGTGACATTAATTTGACATCATGCCGATCTTGGGGTTAACTGAAGACTGAGCCTCGTCTAACGTTTTGTCCCGGGCGGCGGGAGGAGGTCAGTGTTATTGACAGACAACCACCACCTACCTGGTGTGAACTTTGATTAAAGTGGCTGGCAGATCTGATCAGAACTCAACAGGGCACATAGCAGATAACACCCACCCAGACAGAAGGGAATCCACGCGCGGCGTCAGAGGGTCTGAATCGGAGGTCGTGTGAAACCGAGGACCTCGTGTGAAAATGTAGCAACAAAACAATCCAACAATTAGACCCGGACATGCGAACCTCGAAAGTGATCGCGTCAGTAGATCCAGATGCACCCGTGTGCATGCATGTAGCTCGTGTGCAGTATATTTGTAATGCATAGACTTTTAATAAAAAAAGAACTTCAGGGGAAAAACGGTCGAATTAAGAATGTATTTGAGTAAAGTCAATAGGGACAAGTCTCAGGCAGTGTAGTATATTTTTATACTGTATTATACTGTATTACATCAATACATTTGTATTACTCTCATGTAGTAATCCATTTATTAAGAATAATGAATAAACTTCACTTTAGGTAGAACTGTTATTATAACAGGTTAGTGACAACATATGTTCTGTCCTAAAGTCAACATTCCTTTGTCCCTGAGTCAATAAAGATAACACCTCTGAAGAATAAGTCAGTTAGCCTACAGTTGTAACATGATCCCAGGAAGCCCCGTGTCCGAGGAAGGGGGGCAAGAGCTCAGCTGATGCAAAGACCAGTTGACACCTTGACCAGTCAGAACATCAGTTGACCGTTTGTGATCATGTTTATATCCTTGTATGCAAATTGGTTTGTCATGTGATATTTGTCCTGAAGCCAGGACATATAAGCTGGCCGCCTCGTGAAAGAAAGTGGTATTGCCTTAGTTTTGGCCCTGTTAGGCATGCTCAATAAATTGATGATTCGACGATTTTGGCCTCCTTGAAGTTCTGTTTCACAAGAAGAAGATGCATCCGAAATACACTACAGCAGAACTGAAATACAATCCATGAGCAGCAACTTGGCTTTCAGCCAGGGTTCACATGATTCCACATGATCACAATTAACATAAAAGACAATGGACCTCATTCCTGAACGCAGTTAAGAAGAAGTTAAGAAGAAATTTCTTCTCAACTCCACTTACGAAGTTCCCGGGACAATTCTGGCATTCCTGAATGGTTTCTTATCTCGGATTTGTTCAAGAACGCGGAAATGCAGTCGTAGGTAGGCAAGATTGGAGTGCGCCCGTTCGCAAGGGCTGAATTTATGAGAAATCCGAGGTGATTGCGTTCACATCAATTCTACAGACATCCTAGGCTTGAATAATAATCATAATCATAAATACGAGGATATTTGTATCATTTCCAATTACGTTTCACAATCATGATTCTACAAGGCATCGCAGTGTCCTAAAATAAATAAAAGCACTACACAAACACTGCAAATGGCAGTGAATTAATAAATAAGCACTAAACTCAGTCGCTATACTAAGACTCAGCACAACAGCACCTTATATTCCATAGTCGTCAGAATGGACACAATTACATTCTGTAAATAAACGTGAATATCCATAACTAAAATATATCATATGGTCCTACATAATATAGATATAGGGCCTATCAAGATCCATAAGTAGCCTACTCATGCATTTAACTAAACTGTACAATTGAATCTGCTCTCAGCACATCACATCCCTTTCGGCTATATATTTTTCATTTTGTATTAAAAGTCCATATATACTGTGTTGTTTTCTTTTGCTATTTTGTATTGGTTTTTTTCACCTTGCTTAAGCTTAGTGTGCACGTTAGAGCCAGCGGAGAAACGTCTCACTGCTCATTTTATTTTACTGGTATGTTGCATGTGACGAATAAAACGTCGAATTTGCACGTGCTCTGTGCACCAGCTTCACTACTTCCTGAAAGTCACTTGGCTTCTTTATTTCCTGTCCAATATGATTGGATTAAGTGATTTATCAGGTGTGCGCTGGGTCTTCCGCACACCTGATTAATCACTTAGGCCAATCATATAGGACAGGAAATAAAGATGCCAAGTGACTTTCAGGAAGTAGTGGAGCTGGTGCACAGAGCCCAATGGCATGGAGGTACGCTCAATGGCCCAGTCCCAATGTCCCCCCTAAACCCTCAAGCCCTGAGCCCTCACAGACTTATTGACGTCACCTGGTAAAGTGGTTGAGTGCGAGAGGCTGCAAGGGCTCGAATTGGTATAAAAAGGAATGGGACAGCACTTGCGACATCACATTACATTGACGTGAAAACACATTTCTTACTATTGTGGGTGTGGGGCTTTTTATCAAATTTTCAATTTTACATGTTTTTCTTGTAGGCCTTCATGTAAATTAATTTTGGGCTGAGTCAAATCCCCTTTATCCGAACTCTGTGTTACCCTCAAAACATGTCTGTTCAACTTGTTGAAATCATTTCATTTTGTGGTGATATGCGAACTACATTACTGCCTGTGATTCTTGTTTGTGATGAATCCAAAAGTATTTACTTAAGAATGATAATATATTATGTATAGCCTACACATTCCTGCACCTCACAACTCTTTCCATATTCATGTTGGAAATCTCAATTCAAAGAACACTGCACCGAAATGGGTGATTAATGTCATACTGCTTTTAACTGGGAAATCATATGATTTAGAGCAACAGAAATCGATGTAATTTATAACCATAGCCTACATATTTTTACACATCACATTATACAAACCCATGGGGTTAATAACCCATACTTAAAAATAATGAAACCAAAATAATTATAAGGCTACTTGTGCAGATAAGCAAGTCCAGCTGAAAAAATGAAAACATATTTTGTTTTGTAACGTGAACATTAGGGTTGGTTGATCTGTCGGTGCTTGTTTTTGGCTGTTCTTCAGGTAACCCATGAGGTAACCCCGTGTTTCACGTCACAACGATATGAACTGTGGGTAATTCCCTTAGGCGAAGTCTGCAGAAGGGCAGACTTAAGGGGCCATAAAGGGCTCAAAATGTCTGCCAGAGAGCCCTCATGCACTTGCCGATTTGACATTGGGATGAGCCATCGGTCTCAACTTTTTCCGCGCTGTCTGGGGGTTTTGTGTGCACACGACCCTGTAGGAAGGAGCTGGCGGGGCGTTTATGCAAATTCAGGTGTACGAGAACGCGCATTCAACTTAAGAAGGGGAGCACAGCTGAGAACACTTTGCCGGTTTAGGAACACATTTCCATTCATGAACCCGGCGGAGATCTTTCTTAGGGTTGGTCTTACGAAGTTCGTAAGAAGACATTTAAGAAGACACTTGTTCAGGAATGAGGACCAATGTTCACTGAACACCTAGCCCTTTTCAGTCCTGTAGTCGCATGCTCGCTCGCTCCAGTCCTTTCACCCTCCGTTCACTTCGCCGTCAAAATAAATCGGTCGGCCTATTTAGGAGAGGCACTCATATTTACAAGTGTCAGATAAACATGAAACTTAACTTACCTAAGCAAAAGGGTCTATTTAAACAAATGCTGGGTTTTGAAGCCTCGGCGCTACCATTAAATAACTTATTTAGACGCGTTCTGTCCGAGTGAAATAATTTTTCCGAGGTAGTCTTCTTCTGTGGTGGTGGCGGTGTTTTGAAGCTTCAAAGAGTATACTGGTCAGCAAGTCTTTCAGTCCCCTGCTCCCCTCCGGACACTCGGGCTTTCTTACCGAATGTGCTGACTCAGACCAGACAAAAGGCCATCTCTTGAGCCAGCTGTCCTTAAATTGGTACAGCTCTAACTAAATTGATGTTTGACAGAATATCCAGTGTCTTATATGAATGATTACTACATGAGAATAATACAGGCATGAGGTTAATATAATACAGGCTAAAAATATATATGCTCATTCTAAACTTCCTTGTGCCTTTTGCCCTATCTCTTGGGGGTAGGACGGTGGAGGTATCTCTGGGGGGTAGGACGGTGAAGGTATCTCTGGGGGGTAGGACGGTGAAGGTATCTCTGGGGGGTAGGACGGTGGAGGTATCTCTGGGGGGTAGGACGGTGAAGGTATCTCTGGGGGGTAGGACGGTGGAGGTATCTCTGGGGGGTAGGACGGTGAAGGTATCTCTGGGGGGTAGGACGGTGGAGGTATCTCTGGGGGGTAGGACGGTGGAGGTATCTCTGGGGGGTAGGACGGTGGAGGTATCTCTGGGGGGTAGGACGGTGCCCTCGGCGCCCTTTATCTTGTAATTGTAATGCAGAGGAGGCAGAGAGGAGTAACACAACGGCCTCGGAGCTGATATTGGAGTGCGGCAGCCACACAGGTAGGCGGAGAGGGTACTGGCTGAAAGTGTCTATTGTAAGATTAACTTCTGTAATAAACCTGTATCTGTCGCTGCTTCTTATCCCGTGTTGGAGTGAATTCTTCAGTGATTCTTCATTGCAAGAAAGACAATTAAGATCGTGGTAATAGTTAAGCGATGCTGCACCTCTTTATTGAACTTATTATACACAATTCAGACTAACACACAAGAAACATCAAGAAAGGCTTCAAAAGCCAACACTAGTATAACTTATTCCTGTGTGACTACTGAGACAGGCCTAGGTATGCTTAGCTAAATAGTGTTCGACCATATATGACCATGTGTTCTAATAAATCTGAAGTCTTGAGGGACCTACTGTATTGGAGACAATCTTTCTAGGAGCAGACAGGGGGCACTTGTTATAATTGTATCTCCTTAGGGACACGCTGACCCTACAAGTATGTGAAGAAACACCAAGGTCAGCTGCAAGCTTAACTCAGACCATATCAAGTTTAGCCAAAGCTTATAATGAATTACTGACGTCCCACCTGCCAGAGGGTGTCACTTTCCTCACAGTAGGCTTAACTGTTGACTAGTATATTTTGGTTTGGATAAAGAAGGACTGTTTTTTATTTAATTCTATTTAACCTTTACTTAACCAGGCAAATCATTAAGAACAAATTCTTATTTACTGTCCAGGTCCGTCGATGACAACTATTTTATTTGAATCAAAGCATCAAATCATTCTGCAGTAATGATGATATGGGTATGAACTAAGACAAGAGCCATCATTTGATTATATGAATATGCTTTTCCCATTGATCTAGTAAGCTCACGTACAACCTGAAGGTATCATATTCTGTTTTCTCAACACTTCATCCCGGGTTGGTTGCAATCAGCTGGTCTCATGAGAGCATAGGCTACTGTAACACAATATTATAAAGCATTTCAATGGTTACATAACAGTGTGATATTAATAACAGGAGGGGGGTGTCTGCCATCATCTTATTGGTGGAGGACAGCTCAGTCCCAAGTATAAGCCAAGAGGGAACTGGTACCAGACCAAGTTCCCGATGGAGACACTGACTCAATCAGTCAGGGAGCTAAGAGTTCGCCAAACATGGAGCGCTCTTTCCAGCAACTGGAGACTGGCTGTACACCAAGAACTGGCGAAAACACACGCCTACCAGTTCAGCTTTCCTGGGGGTTAGATAAAGACTACAACAGAACTTAACCAAAACTAGACATTTCATCAATAGGCCTATTCCACAATGCAGAATCAAATATTTCTCCCACAGTACAGAGGCTTTAATCCCAGCAGGAATTTTGTGTTTTGTGTGTGTGTGTGTGATGACTAAACACCCCAGAAAATATATCCCTGTTGTGGGAGATGTTTTTTATTTTGCTTAAGAGTCATCCACAGAATATTTTAAGCATGGTTAGTTTTAAATCACCTTCAGAATAAACCAGCACTGTCACAAAGTGAAGTTAAAGTTTAGAGAAACAGGAACGCTTCTGATGTATGCCTTCCAATGCCTCTACGCCACAATATAATGTGTCCAGAGTAATGTATAGAGATAGGCACATATAATGAGGTTATTGAAAAGAAAAGAGCTTGCACAACCACTATGCAGACCAGGTGCAGGACAAACCAGAGTAGTGAATGAGAACCAGGCCAGGTCCAGCCTGGCTTATATGCATGGCTGGCTTGTTTCTGTTCAGGACTGGTAGGATGGAAGCTAGTCATGCCACTGAAATAGCTGTGAATTGAAATGACATGAAATAATGTCTGATAAATTAAGATAGGTCGCCTGGACACATCAGTTCCAATGCTTCCAATGCTAATCCAGCACAATAAGAGCGAGATAGCCAGTTAGCTCATGAGCTCACAACAACTAGCAACAGCTTCCATAACATTAATGGTAGTGGTCAGTGGCTAAAGCAGTTACACTGATGATAACATACAGTCATCCCCAGCCAAGACCCCGGTCTCCCAATTCAATGAAATTAGCAATACTCTACCCTCCAGGCTTAGCGAGGGGCCTTGTGGACTGATATCTTCAGGGTGTGTGTGAGAGAGAGAACATGTATTAGTGAGATTTTGCTGACTACTGTTGTGTATTTGTGCACGTTACAGAATTTCTCGTACAATATTGGGTTAAGCCAGAACAGTTCAACAGTGTTAGAAGAATTTATTTCATCCATGGATAATTACAACACTTAAGTGTGGCTCTCTGACAAGCAACCTGCAACAAGGGCGGTCAGTTGAGAGAGAGACCGATGCTCTCTGGAATTCAGAATTCATCCAGAAAGTGCTCAGCTCCCCCTTTCCTGTCCATAAATCAGGATGTAGATAAGACTCAGAACTAGACATGCGTAGAGACACTATGCAGGTCCAGACCCTCCAGATCCCAAGCGTATGTAGTAAAGTTCCCTAGGACATGGGTCAGTGGGGCCTGCCCTTTCCATCCCACCCAGTTATACTTCAGCTGCCTGTCCAAACATAGCTCTCCCTGACCTCTTTGTGACCCCAAACCCTTGTCTCACATTGTGATACATTAAACACTGTCTTTGAGTTCAAGGTACTAAACACATTATCCAGAACAAATTTTTACCCTTACAGTACAGTAGGTGATGCGTGTGTAAGAATGTGTGACTCATATATGCACCTGTGTGTGTTTGTACGTTTACAACATACCAGGTATGTTTCGGTCAATGGTGCAGAACATGGAGACATCATTGGACCGGGTGCAGGGAAGAGATGGGACAGTGCAAAGGCAGATAGTGGATCATCCATCACAGCAGTCAGTGTCATCAAAACTCACGGACGCACGCACACACACACACACACACACACACACACACACACACACACACCGGAGGCATGTATACATTTAATAGAAAAGATTTAATAGAACAAAATAAGTCTTTTCAAATACAAAAATAATATCATAATATACATTAAAACAAGCATTCGGCTCCAAAAGTCTTTCCATGCATTTATTTTTTTATTAAAACGAAAATACTTTAAGCCTTATACTTAAAATACTGCTGTATATAACAAGATAAACATAAAAAAACATCTCTGTGCCTCATTAACCATATGAAATTCAGATTTTTGGGAATGAGTAACCAGAACGTCAACTCACAGTGAAACATATAAAGAGAAAAATAAAAAATAAATTCCATTACAATGTAACAACATAAAAATAAAAAAAAAGCCTAAATAAACATCTTGTGCCTCATTTTCCATAAGAAATTCAGATTTTTGGGCATGAGTGTGATAGTAACCAGATAATCAACTCGCAATGAAACATATCAAGGGAAATATAATTAGGAAATTCCATTACAATGTCTATTATAAACAATATAGCTGATGTAAGAGTGTGTGTGTATGTCTGTCTGAAGTTTCAGCTCTTTCTTCCAGTAGCACCAGGGGTAGAGAGGGATCTGCAGTCAGCACCTCTTCTGGAACAAACCACAGAGAGAGGATAAGAATCGTCCTTCTACATACGCCCCCCCCCGCCAGTGTGGGTCTGTGTCAGTACTGTAGGTGTACTGTCTTCAGTGTGTCAGTATACAATCTACATCTTCTATGTGTCAGTATATAATCTACATCTTCTGTGTCAGTTTATAATCTACATCTTTTGTGTCAGTAAAAAATCTATATCTTCTGTGTGTCAGTATATAATCTACGTCTTCTGTGTGTCAGTATATAATCTGTTTTCTGTGTGTCAGTATAGTCTACGTCTTCCGTGTGTCAGTATATAATCTACTCTACTGTACATCTTCTGTCTGTCAGTATATATAGTTTATGTCTTCCATGTGTCAGTATATAATCCAAGTCTTCTGTGTGTCAGTATATAATCCAAGCCTTCTGTGTGTCAGTATATAATCCAAGTCTTCTGTGTGTCAGTATATAATCCAAGTCTTCTGTGTGTCAGTATATAATCTAAATCTTCTGTGTCAGTATATGCTACATCTTCCGTGTCAGTATATAATCTAAGTCTTCTGTGTGTCAGTATATAATCCAAGTCTTCTGTGTGTCAGTATATAATCCAAGCCTTCTGTGTGTCAGTATATAATCCAAGTCTTCTGTGTGTCAGTATATAATCCAAGCCTTCTGTGTGTCAGTATATAATCCAAGTCTTCTGTGTGTCAGTATATAATCCAAGCCTTCTGTGTGTCAGTATATAATCTAAATCTTCTGTGTCAGTATATGCTACATCTTCCGTGTCAGTATATAATCTAAGTCTTCTGTGTGTCAGTATATAATCCATGTCTTCTGAGTGTCACTATATAATCTAAATCTTGTGTCAGCATATGCTACGTTTTCTGTATCAGTATATAATCCAAGTCTGTGTGTCAGTATATAATCTAAGTCTTCTGTGTGTCAGTATATGCTACGTCTTCTGTGTGTCAGTATATAATCCAAGTCGTCTGTGTCTCAGTATATAATCCATGTCTTCTGAGTGTCAGTATATAATCTAAGTCTTCTGTGTGTCAGTATATGCTACGTTTTCTGTGTGTCAGTATATAATCCAAGTCGTCTGTGTGTCAGTATATAATCCATGTCTTCTGAGTGTCAGTATATAATCTAAATCTTGTGCGTCACCATATGATACGTTTTCTGTGTCAGTATATAATCCAAGTCTTCTGTGTGTCAGTATATAATCTAAGTCTTCTGTGTGTCAGTATATGCTGTCTTCTGTGTGTCAGTATATAATCCAAGTCTTCTGTGTGTCAGTATATAATCCATGTCTTCTGTGTGTCAGTATATAATCCAAGTCTTCTGTGTCAGTATATAATCCAAGTCTTCTGTGTGTCAGTATATAATCCAAGTCTTCTGTGTCAGTATATGCTATGTCTTTTGTGTGTCAGTATATAATCCAAGTCTTCTGTGTCAGTATATAATCTACGTCTTCAGTGTGTCAGTATGTATGCAGCAGGGGTGTCATTTTGACTGGCTGCAGGTCTAATACGGTCGCTTCACCAGTACCTCTCTGGCTGAGCCTGTTTCCAAGGAAACTTGGTTGACTGTAGCTGTGGCAGCACCAGCCCAGGTGTCGTAACTCATCTGATGTCCCGCTGGCAGTGGTTGGGCCGTGCCCCAAACTGGTGCCGGTACTACCAAACCCGCTGTGCCCATATGGACCATCAGTGGGTCGTAAGGGTTGAAGCTGCCTCCAGAAATCCCTTCAGGGCCCACTTCTGCTCCATGATAAGCCAGCATGGGGTAGCCGTGATACCCGCCACCCAGATACCCGCCTCTGAACACCGGTGGTAGAATCTCTACCATATAGATGGGATCAGTCTGCGGGTGGCCATAGCCCACCAAGGGCTGGGGATCAGAGCAGGGTACAGAGTTCACATGGTTGTGGTCGAAGCGGAACTGTCGGTTCTCATAGTTCCAAGGGTCTACACCAGCCAGTTCCTTGTGTGACAGTGCTGTCTCCAGCTGGTCAGTAGGGGCCAGCACAGTGGCGATAGGCTGGCCCATCGTCTCATCGCTCCGAGAACCCTTAGGAGGTGGTTTCCACTTCACATCCCACCTGTTATTGGCCCTCGCAACCGGTGCCCCGCCACCGCTGTCTGGGCCGGCCGGGGTGGCAGGCTGGGGCTGGGCCAGGGGCCTCTCCTTCAGCATGGCAGGGCCCGAGCTGGCTGGGCTGGAGCTGGGCTGACCTGAGGGGCTCCTAGAGGACTGGGCCCGGGCTGAGGACGCCTCAGTGAGTTTGGCTGAGCGGAGATCCGAGAGGTGCTGGGGGAAGGCGTTTATAGTCCGGGTGGGTATGGACGCTAGGGTTGTGTCAGGGTTACTTGTGGTCCTGGAGGGCCTGGTTGTCGGCTCGCTGGACTGTCCAGGTGGTTGTTCCGAGGCTTTGCCGTTAGAATGCCTGTGCTGCTCAGAGGGCGGCGGGTGTGCGGAAGCCTGCCTACTTGCTTTAGAGGGGGAGCAGGAGTCATGTCGCGGTCTCTTGTTTGAACTGGGACGGTTTGTGTGCGAGTGTTTCGTCTCGCTGTCCTCCAAGTCTTCGTGACGCCTCTTCACTGTGTCTCTGCCCTCTGTGAAGAGATATACAAAGAGTATTCAGCATTCAAATCCCTGTGATGGGGGACCGAAGCCAAGGAAAAATACCTCAGTAACAAGAGTATGATGTCTCAGGATGCAAAAGCTTTACTTGTGCATATACGTGAGAATCAACTCAACTCAATGGTGTTACAATACGTACATGTATCCTCCAAAAGGTAGGACAAGCAAAAGTCATGATTAGCAGAAATATGTGAAAGATGAGTACTGTAATCATGAGTGACACTAGAATACTGTAAGTAGGCAATTGTAGCAGGCAAGGGGCTGTCTGGGGAGCTAATTACTACAAGCCATTTACACCTCCTAACAATGACTAGGCCCTGCTAATCTGCGCCATTTGCTTGGGGGCTCAGCAACAAAAGCCCAGTTCAAAGGAGTTCACAACCCCTAGGCATGGCAGACATTGCAGGAGCTATTGAGCTGGGGTGATGCTTGAGTGGCTTGAGTCTTGAGTGATCACATTCTCCTGTGGTGGATAAGAGCAATCTACAGTGCCAGTGAAAAGCATTCAACCCCCCTTTGACTTTTTCACATTTCATAGTTGCATGTAATCAAAATGGATTTGGGTTTTGTCACTGATAAACAGAAAGTACTCACTTTAATGTCAAAGTGAAAATACAATCTACATCTAATTAGAAAAAAACCGCCAGGTGCAGTTAAATCTGATGAGATTAAAATAAAAACTTTTTGGCATCGACAATAAGCGCTGTTGAGCACATCAATGCCAAGAACACCATCCCTTACCAAGAACACCATCCCTTACCAAGAACACCATCCCTTACCAAGAACACCATCCCTTACTATCATGTTTCTCAATCCAAAACTCTCAGGATGCTATGACATTATTCAAGTTTATTCATGCATGGAGAGAAGGTTCTTTGCTTAAAGACACTGCCCCCTACTGTTCAGTCACATTAACAGTCTAGCCATGCATTGAGTTACAGTATCTGTAACATTCTACAAGCTTGAAAAATATTAAAGTAAGGTATGCATTAAGGTGGGCGTGGTTTTGATGAGTAATTAGTTGATTATTAGTTAATTAGTAATTAGTTAATTATGCATGAGTTTGATTTTGAGGGATAGGTCATTTTGACTAAAAAGTACTTCTAACTTTAGTAGCTGACAACTCACTTGTGTCGTATTGTCTGGTTATGCTGTTGAGATATCACTGAGTAAACGTATTAACACCACATGACATCATTCTATACGTAATTAAAGTATTCTTGAGCTCACGTACAACAACACAGAAGGTTGATGTTGCATTATCCCAACGCATGTGAATATCTTGTGTTGTGTGTGTGTGTATGTGTGTGAGTGAGGCCCATAAAAGCGTCCTGACCTCCATTTACTCCCAGGTCTCTACACACCCTGATGTAACCCGGATCCTCTAGACTCAGCAGATACATTTTAAATACTAGATGTGTTTTTTCCTACTGATATTGAACTATTGAAGAATAATTGTTTCTTTCCTACTGTTATTGAATTATTGAATGATAATTACCTTTTACTTACTATTATTGAACTATTGAGTGATATTTTTCTGATAAAGGATATTTTGGCTATATAGTCTGCTTGTACTAGCACAAAGCTAATAAAAGCTAATTTAGTTATAACTTAATAAAAGTTGATAACCTAGTTAAAGAGATATGGCTGTTATACTGCGACATAGAATGCTATATTGCTACAGACACCCCTGCGCTGAAAGTTGACTCCTCCTGCTGAACTTGAAACTTATTTCTTAGAAAGACAGATGCAGTGGTTAGGTTGTGGTGGAAAACGGTTTTGGCAGTGTTGTGGGCATGCTTTGAACCCACCTACAGTAATAAAGATGTATTAACCTGCCTTGTCTCATCACACTGACATATTGGACCGATCCATTCTCAGATTACTGGAAATGTACTGCTTGTTTGTACAACCTGACACATCAGCAGTTCTTGTCTGGACTTAGATCAGAACTCCACCTAGGGTTTATTTATCGCGCCATTCATATTGTCCAATCATAATGTGGCCTTTCTTCATCATTAAATGCTATATTAAAGTGTGATTGTACTTGATTGACCCCAGTTGCAGGCAACCATCTGGGATGAAGTGTCGTTGATGATCTGTCAATAAACGCAGTTTCAACTGGCATTTCTGTTGTCCATCTGTTTCATTGGCAAAGTATCAAGACTTCTACAGCAGCAATTGACTTAACTCTGCATGAGGAGTCATTCAATCAGATATATAACCATGTGATACAATCAAGGTTTTGTTCCTGTTGGGATGTTCTCATAGACAGAGAAACATTATTGCGTTCAGTTTCATTGCAATCTATACACCATTTTTGACCCATTACATTATAGAGCTTTCATTGTGCTTTGAATAATTAAACGGCTACTGATGAGAGGTCAGTGGAGACCCAGGAGTTCTCGTCTTCACCCTGGCGCTCACCAAGGGAGGGTTGGAACACAAAGACCTGTCTTTAACTAGTTTCCAGTCCTTCAGCAGTGCGCCGCGGGCAATCAGTTGTCCTGCCTGACAGCGCCAAAATTGAGGTGGAAATTTGCCGAAATACGAGACTTGGTGAAAAGAGAATAAATATACTGCAGTCTACAAGAGACCTGGGATTTGGGAGAAGATTCATCTTCCGGCAGGACAATGACCCAAAACATACAGCCAAAGCTACACTGGAGTGGCTATTCAATCCAATTGGGAATCTGTGGCAAGACTTGCACCCATCCAACTAGATGGAGCTTAAGCAATTTTGCAAAGAATGGGTGACAATTATTGCTGTAAAGTTTAAAGATTGCACATGTATATGCTTGCTGGAATCAAGTTAATCAATAACATTTTTGTTCTTTTAATTAGGCCTAGTTGTTTTCTATCTGTGACTCAATGCACTGTACACATCATGCCCTGAGAAATAAGTGGCCTTGACGAAATACATACAGTAGCCACCATCTGCTTTTGATAACTGCTGTCCAGCTCTGACACCTGTTTGTGCTTCTGTATGAATGTAATCTCAAGGGGAGGAACTCTTTTTTTGCATTCACTCTGAATGCGCCATTGTCTCTCCCCTTGCAAGTAAAATAAAGACAGTTTTATACCAGAAGCCACAAAGAGTTTTCATTTACGTCCAGATGTGCAGATCTGCCCAAACAGACTTACAGCTATAATTGCAATAAGTATTAACTCTATTAATACTTATGGAATCAATTATTTTCTGTTTTTTATTTGTAATTAAATTAGGACAAATTAGTTTTTTTTCCATTTTAGAATACCTTGTGTTTATCAGAAGAAGAAAAAAAGTCCAAGGGGGTGAATATCTTTTATAGGCCCTGTATGTTATGGGTGTAGGGTTAACACCAACTCCACAATGCTGTTGATTCCTATCAAACAAATGGCCCTTTCTCTTTGTATCCTCAAACTGGTCAGTGATTGGTTGAAAGAGATTTACATATTATGATTACATTGGTCAACAGATGTGTGAGACGGGGTCTCAACCTCATTTAGAGTAAAAACAGAATTGTAATGTTTGAACACAAACCTACTTTGACTTTTGGCCGATACTACTGTTATCGTGCTTGGAAACCTTCCCCCCTGCAGTGGTTGATTAAAAACTAGTTAATGCATTTGAGAATTAAGGCCACTGGTTTCTTGTTAGTCAGTATGATGGACGAGCCCATCAAAGGGGGGATTATGTCGTGGAAATTAGTAGAGTTTAGAGGTGTGTTAGGCCGTAAGGTCAAGTTGGGTCATCTGGGGAGAGCTCCCCAGAGTGAGCTCCCCACTTCAGAGAGTTCTAGTCAGGAATTTTCCACTTCATAGTACTGCATGTCTCAACAACAAAGATTTATATCTACTTACACAAGTTCCAAGAAAGCCATTAGCCACAGCACACACTGTGTTTGAGGTTAGGATATAAAGGTGATGATGAGCTCAGTTGGGCTGGGGCTGTACATCAGATTTGTGAAGCTGTGTTGAGTGTGTATCAGTAATAAAATACCCGTAAAGGCTGATCGACTAGAGTCTCCTGTGAAGTTTTGTACTATCAGAAATTACCAACATTGTGAGCTATTTGTAAACAACAGTACTCAGCGCACTGTTAGACAGGCCAGACAGTTACCCTACATAGCTGTAATAAAGCGGAAGCTGTCCTGAATCTGGTGCTACTCTGTCAGACAGGAGGGGACACCACAGGACTGTAAATAATTTCCTTCCTGAACTGACCCAACTAGATAGCCCACTACAAACCATATGACCTTATTTCAGTTAAGGTGCATTCACTGATTTTATGCATATTGTCAAAACTAATTAAAACCACTTGATATCAGATTGTTTCATTGAGCCATCGCATCCTAATAGCGTCCTACTTCAATGACTCACCCCTATCGGTCACCTGGCTGTTGTTATTCCAGCATTTCTGCCTGTGTTGTCAATTGCCTGTGTTGTCTGCTGACCCGTGCCTTTGCCCCGCCCACTGTGCCTTATATGGCTCTGGCTGCTTGTTTCAGAAGTTGCATGAGTCCCTTACTGCTATCTCGTGGTAAAATAAAATAAATGAATGCAGCTTTAAGATTCCATCTTATCTTTGTTAGGAATGGGGGACTTAGAATCAGACCTAGGTTGAAATACAGTTTGAAATTCTTTCAATTACTTAATTGTTTGCTTGAGTCCGCCTGATGCGCCACGTGTGCTCTTTTATGAACAGCCCATTGGTTCTATTGTGCCAGGACAAAAACGATCAATTACTATCAAGTAATTGAAATGATTTCAAATAGTACTTTGACCCAGGTTTGATGAGAGGACCATCCGCCACCAATGCATACTTTCTATAAATGCTTGCTGAACAGAGAGGAACTTTGAGAAAGCTTTGACTAGCAGCTTCACAGTTCTGAGGAATGGCTTCCTCAACTCCTCATGGACTTCACCTACCATGGTGGGAGCTCAGCGGACTCTCCTCCACCTCCTGTTTGACCGCCACTGTGAACACAAACAACCAACCCGCTCAGTACTCAAGACACATTGTGGTCAAGGTCATACATGCAAACTACTATTTTGACTACAGAGAAAGCCAAAGTTGTACCAGGCTCTGGTTTGCTGGTCACGCGGGTCAGGAGTTCCGGCTGGTTCTGTTGCGTGCGGATCTCCTGCAGTCTGGACACAGCTGAGGGGAGGTGGTGGGGGGAACATAGTCAAGGGCAGGTTAAAGCGGTGTTCCACTAATGCCACTGTAAAAGTCCTATACGGTAAATGAGCCTGCTCTCTGGGATGGAAGAGTTCACAGCTGTACCTTTGTCCAGGTCCATGAGCCAGATCTCTTTGTAGTCTGCAGGGTCCAGGTGCACCTCCTGCAGAGCCGACAGAAAAAAGCGACAAGCTAGGAACTGGGAACGCACAGCGTATCACAGTAACACTTAACACCCTGACTCCATTCGAGGGCCACACCCACCTGTAGTGTGCCAGGCTCATCGTGGTTCTGCGCCTCCAGCTCCCTGGCCAACTGCATCAGCAGCACGGACTGCTCTGTCACCCCGAGGCCCTCCAACAGCCCCCGGATGTACCAGGGGTACCGTGCACTCTGGGGGGGTTAAAGAGTGTATGCGTTTACTCACCAGATGATTTTGTGCTTGTGGTAGTATACTGTATGTTTGTGCGTGAGAGGGTGTGTGTGTGTGTGTGAGAGAGAGAATTTACCAGGTACACCTGACGGTGCCTGTATTTAATGACGTGGTTGATGATGAGCTCACGCTTGACCTTGCTCCCGCACGACACACACAGGTAGAACGGAGCCTGGCCCTCACTGCAGCACTCTATTACAGCGCAGAGACCTGGAGACACACACACACACACACACACACACACACACACACACACACACACACACACACAGGATATGTACTCACACTACAGTAAGGAGCAACATAACCGGGTTTGAAGTGTGGGCAGCCGAAATAAAAAAATCTTAACAATTGAATTGAATTAACAAGGTCCAGTAACAACCATGGGGATTCGATTCTTTCGATTATTCAAGGTGTATTGAATTGTTGACTTCGTAAAACCATCCTGATCTCAAGAACTCACACTCTGTAGCGAAACGGAATGAATGTAATCTTGAAGGAGATCACAATAGAAGATGACCTCCGAATTCAATTTACTTACAGTAGAATTACAAATCAGTACATCATGGACAAACAATAAGATATCGAGAACGCGCACACACACACACACACTCCTGCCATACTGACCGACCACCGGCTCCGATAGTTTGCTCCTGATGTAGTCCCTCAGCTGTGTCCTTTCTGCCAGAACAAAAGAAAAAACATCCTCTTCACAACTCAATGTCAACCCCTCAGCTCTCCGGCAAACAAGACAAAACGCCATGATTCACCAGTTTGGGGGTGTTAGGCCTCACCTGCGGCTCCGGACCGTACGCCCTCCTGACTGGGTCTTGCAGTCGACCGTACGCCCTCCTGACTGGGTCCCGTGGTCGACCGTACGCCCTCCTGACTGGGTCTTGCGGTCGACCGTACGCCCTCCTGACTGGGTCTTGCGGTCGACCGTACGCCCTCCTGACTGGGTCTTGCGGTCGACCGTACGCCCTCCTGACTGGGTCTTGCGGTCGACCGTACGCCCTCCTGACTGGGTCTTGCGGTCGACCGTACGCCCTCCTGACTGGGTCTTGCAGTCGACCGTACGCCCTCCTGACTGGGTCCCGTGGTCGACTGTACGCCCTCCTGACTGGGTCCCGTGGTCGACCGTACGCCCTCCTGACTGGGTCCTGCAGTGGCCCCCGCCATCACAGCCTCACGCTCACCTTACAGAACGAGAAGCAGAGATACGTTTGCATTGTGCACGTGTGTGCCAACGTGTGTAAGTATGGGTTATCTATCTGAACAGGGAAAAATTAGAGTTCCACACACCAGATAGCTCTCATTAAAAATGCCCTAACATGCACAGTGGATTGTGTGTGTCTTTTCAAATTTTTTATTCAAACAGCCATGGCAGCATCCCGATGTTCTCTGTGATTGTCACCTCCTTCATATCAAGAGAGGGCCGTTCTCTGTCAGCATTGAAACAGTCCAGGAGTGAAACACACCACTAAGGCTACAGGAGGCTAAATGTCCTAACTGCTAATCATAAGCACGTTTAAATAGGAGTAGGCTAGCTGCAAAGCTACAGAGTAGTGTATTTATTTATTCATCCATGCATGAAGGTTTTTTATTAACTTGATGAAAGACATCAGCTTCAAAGTCAACAACTTCTTGTTTCATAGTAATTGGAGGAAGGAAAGTGGAAATAGTAGTTTTGTGCGCTTCGAGCTGTAACAGTTTAACTTTTGGCTAGACTACGACATGTTGCTATGGAGCATCCACCTTTTCTTTCCTTCTCCTGTCTTCCAAAGCAAGGTCTGCGAGGAGCTCCCAAGGCTACAATAACCATGTTAACGTGGCGCCAGTAACCGGCGAGAAGCAAAGTATACAACATGGGCTTCAGTTAGCTGTTTCAGTTTACCCAGATATCCATAGTGTGGTTCTTCAGGATGAACCAGACAGTCCTCTCTCTCTTGTTTGATGGTGACTGGGCAGAGAGGGAGAAACACACAAAAATGTATGATAACAATATATATTTCACTCACTTTGTCAATACACGCAAACAGACTCAGACAGACTTATTTGTAACTCATCCTGTATTACATCACACGTCCACCCACATCCCAGTTCTACTTAATTTTAGTACTTGGCAAAAGGCAGAGGAAGTGAGTGCAGAGCAAAATAAGCTTTACAGGTGTTGATTTTCGTTGTCTTTTATTATTGTCCTTATTCAGCTCTGCGTTTTGATTTCAATAAAAGACGGCCACCAATCTCACACAATACCACACAGTCCAGTGTCCCTTTTCTGATGTATTCCAAATGAATCTCTCCAACATGGGATTTGAGCGACAATCAAAAGCTGTTTATTTACAGAAGGTTTAGCATACAAAAGACGATGGCATCTAGTCTAATGTCAGCTTGCCTGTCTGTATGGCTGTCTGGCCCAAATCAAAGCATCTGAGCTTGAGCATGGTTCTTATGGTTCGGGGGCGTTCCACCCCCCCTCCTTCCTTGATCAGACTGGTCTGGACTGGTCTGGTCTCTCCTGTGACTTAAGGCCTTGTAGCGAGATAACTGGCCGATGGTTCGGCGCCCAGGTCTCTATCTCTAACCACAACTGTTGCTGTTGTCCACAGAATGTACCAACCATGGAATGTCATCTTTATCTCATATGGGATGTTTGTCTATGCGAAGGGAGACAGTTTCTTACAGAAACTGTGGCCGACAGCCACATTCAGGGGTCAAACATCATAATTAGAAACAGCTAACAAGATCAGGTTAAACCACAACATTTCTCTGAAAACAGCCATTTTCATCACAGGAAACAAAACTACATAAGAGCGTAAGGTACAAGTGGAAACCCAAGCACAGAACATTAGGGCAATGTAGTAGTTTGGTTTTCGGCTGGGTGCGTTATTGCAACAAAAGAAGGCATTACCACCTCCGCCTTTTCTTAAAATAAAAGCGCTAGTGTCACCATGACCGACACTCTTAGAACAGGTGTTCTTCACCTAGGTTGCCAAGTCCTGACAACTGCGAAAAAGTTATTCTTGAAATTCCCTCTCCACTGTGTGCTAGGCTAATGGTTCGAAGCCACTTCTAGTGATTGCAGCTAACCTAGGCTAACGGCACGTCTCAATGCTGACTACTGCACACACAGACACGAGAAGGGTATGTATCTTCTTGTCTGACTCTGGGGAAGATGGGAAATAAGCTAAATCTTGGCCTGTTCCTTTAAAGGCGTTGAAGCATAAACTAATCAAACGGTGCACTGCTCATTGTCATTGTGAGACTGAGTTGGGGGTCCAAGGAGAAAGCTCAACCCACAACACCCTCTTACCTGTTGCGTCCGAGCAAGGTGGCGTTTCTGGAGACTTCCGTGGGTCCTGGGTTCGGTCCTGGGCGGCCTCGTCTCTCTTCAGGTTCTGGTTCCCCTCAGGCTGGTTCTGTGCCAGATGTCCAGGGTGGTGTAGTGGCACCCCAGGCTGGACCAGAAACTCAAACTCGGGGTCCACTCGCTCCTGTTTAACCCTGACTGGGTAGAGAAAGGGAGAAACATTCTGCTTAACCTCCTCCTCCTCCATCACAGTGCTAGCTGTATTAAGCACGGTTCACATGAAGCAGCCCAGGTGGTTTTGCGTTTCAGAACTAAGTTCTAAAACTGCCATCAACATTCTAAACATTCTAAAACTAGCCCGGTTGCAGCAGTTGTACTGGATGTGAACCCGGCTTCACGGAGTATGTACGTATTTGAACATAACTTCAGTTCACATACTGTTGACAGTGTACTTGTAAGTCGCTTTGGAGCTGCTTTGGATAAAAACGTCTTCTAAATGACATGTCGTTAATATAAAAATGTAACTATTCTTTTCCTCTCACCTGTTGAGACAGGGCCCAGGTGTGACTCTGGAGAGTTCCAAGGGTTCTGGGTTCCGATGGGCTCTGGAACCGCTTCTTCCCTCTCTGAGCTCTGATTGGACGGGGGATGATCCGGGACGCATGTGACTGCCTCTCTGTGGATCGGCTCCCTCTCGAGACCAGGGCCAACTGAGAACAGCACAATAACGACGAGAAAGAAAGAGCGTGCGATCTTCGATAAGTCTACACAAGGTGTTCAGAGTATACAGTGTTCATCAAGCGTCGGTTGTATGTGAGAACTCCCGTTCCCAGACTAACCGGTCTCTGTCTCTGTTCTCCCAGCTGCCGGTGCTTCTGGTGGGAATTCCTCAGTGTTCCACCCAGGATGAGGCTCCCAACCTGCTATAAGAGCTAAACAGAACAGAGAGGTACTGCTAGTTACACCAGTCTGCATGTGTCTGTGTGTTGTGCATGCGCATGCGTTCTCTGGGCGTGTGTGTGCTCTGTGCGTGTGTGTGTGCTCCGTGTGTGTGTGTGCCCTATGTGTGTGCTCTGTGTGTGTGTGTGCGCTCCATGTGTGTGTGTGCTCTGTGTGTGTGGGTGCTCTGTGTGTGTGTGTGCTCTGTGTGTGTGTGTGTGTGTGTGTGTGTGTGTGTGTGTGCTCTCTGTGTTTGTGTGTGCTCTGTGTGTGTGTGTGTGTGCTCTGTGTGTGTGTGTGTGCTCTCTGTGTGTGTGTGCTCTGTGTGTGCGCTCCGTGTGTATGCGCTCTGTGTGTGTATGCGCTCTGTGTGTGTGTGCTCTGTGTGTGTGTGTGCTCTGTGTGTGTGTGCTCTGTGTGTGTGTGTGCTCTGTGTGTGCTCCGTGTGTGTGTGTGTTCCATGTGTGTGTGTGTGCTCTCTGTGTGTGTGTGTGCTCTGTGTGTGTGTGCTCTGTGTGTGTGTGTGCTCTGTGTGTGTGTGCGCGCTCTGTGTGTGGTGTGTGTGTGCGCTGTGTGTGTGTGTGTGTGTGCTCTGTGTGTGCTCTGTGTGTGTGTGTGTTCCATGTGTGTGTGTGCTCTGTGTGTGCGCTGTGTGTGTGTGTGTGTGCTCTGTGTGTGTGTGCTCTGTGTGTGCTCCGTGTGTGTGTGTGTTCCATGTGTGTGTGTGCTCTGTGTGTGCTCTGTGTGTGTAACTCACTCAGTGGGTGTTTGGGGGCACTAATCAGGGGCAAGTCACAGTTCTGCTCCTTACAGATGAGATTGAGCATGTATAGGGCTGTAACACAAACACACAAAATCACTTTAAAGGCCCCCTATTATGCTCCTTTTAAACAAGTTAATATAGGTCTCTGGGGTCCCCAAAACATGTCTTTGAATACTTTTACTGAAAATACCGCTCAGATTAAGCATTCTAGCATGGCTCAATACCCATCTGTTTCAGTCCTGTTCTGGATGCGCCGTTTCTGTGCTCATAGAGAGCATTTCTGAATGGCTAATTAACTTAATTTCAGATGGGGGGCTTCTGATGTCAGAACAGGAGGCAAATCAAATGGCTTGTCGAATCAAATGTTTTCAGAATTTGGCTGTCAAATTCTGAAAACCTAAAATGACTGGGTTGTCTTATTTCAAAGTTTGTGGACCCATCAGAGACCCAAATGTATATGCACAAGCACTGAAAAAGTGAGTTCTTCATAATAGGCCCCTATTTCTAACTACAAAGTACCTTAAAGCAAACCCAAAATATATCAACAAGATCAATTACCTTGTTTGAACGGAGCACATTGCACACGCCCATACCACGTCGGGCCCAGTCTAATCACCTGATCATTACATCACAACACATCACAACAACACAAAAAACAGGGTTCACATACAACAGCCAAGACAGTTTTAAGCGGGGTTCACAAACAACAGCCAAGACAGTTTTAAGCAGTTCTAGAATGTTTGTAGCTCTAGAATGTCTCTGTTCTAAAACTGGAATCTTGAAGGTTCATTATGTCAAATCTTCAGAACTACAGCTTTAGATCTGAGAGCAAGGTTTTTTTCTACAGCACTAATGGCTGAGCCATCTCCCATCTCATCTGTGCTGACGGTTTGCTGATTGGTTACCTGGGCATCTATCCCCGCCTCCTGGTGACTAAGTACTATGGCGATTTTCCTGAGGTGGTGTGGCAAAAACTCCTCCCATGCAGAGAGGACAGCAGGATCATCACTGTAGGACAGCATCCACTGTGTACACACAGAAAATGTATATGTCCGTTTTTATTGGGGTGGCGGGGGGGGGGGGCAGACTGATGCCGCGGTCGCATACAAATGACTCACCATGTAGCGGCACTGGTGTCTCTTGGAGATGATGTGATCACAGATGTGTGTGCGGGGGAGCATCTCGGCACAGCTCACGCACATGAAGAATGTGGCCTGCGATATCCCCTGGCACTCTATCACATATCCCAGCCCTGTAACACACATACGAACACCTTTCAACACTCCACATCATCCCACCCAAAAAACTATACTGAGAAAACTAGATGAGAGAAACACACACTGACCTATAATAGGTTCTTTGTTGCGCAGCCCCTTCACGCTCAGGTACCCTGACAGATTACTTCGTCTCTTGCCTGTGAGTGACACACACACACGTCAGCCAATGATAGACCAGCACACTACAGAGTGACAAATCAGTCCACCAATCCGAGTTGAGTCACTCACCAGTAAACGTGTTCTGGAGCACACGCCCCTGCGGAAAGCTGCCGCACCATGCAGGGCGGGGCTCCGGGTGTGCGTGTGTGTGCGGGAAGGAGGGCGCGCCCGCCTGTTCCTGGACCTGACTGGGAACAGTCCCCGTCGGACTGTACAGGAGGGTCTCCACGGACGCCACGGGAGACGGGGGAGCGGCGCCGCATTCGGGGGCGCCGGATTCCGGAGGTGTGTGGTCTCCCGAAGTCTTGCGCTCCCACCCCGCCGGGCTCCCTGGAGCTTCCGGCAGAGGCAGCGGCGCGGGTGCGAGCACCTCCGTAGGAGGGTGCGCTGGTGCAAGTTTGTCACAGTGTTCCGGACCAGGGGCGACAGGATCTGGACATGGCTCGTTCGCAGACAGGGTGGGGGTGATGGGGGGAGGGGTACAGGAAGGGGGGGTGTCTGAGGTACGGAGGGCAACAGGGATTGAGACAATGAGGTGAAGAGAGGGGGAGGCGAGGGATGGGGAAGGAACTTGAGGTTCCTGGTCTTCTCCCAAAAACACTGTGACAGAGAGAGGGAGAGGGGGGGGGGGAGAGACAAGTGATTGGCAAAGGACAAAAAAGCTAGAAAATATACAGAGTGCGGAGCCATCTGGGAAAACAACCGGAGAGAAGATTTGGGCATAAAAGCTCAGATTTGGTGGCCTCTGGCACATTCTAATGCCACTATTTCATACACTGGTCATAAAGGAGTAGTAAAGGGAAAATGCATGTTTAACCCTGTTTTAAGGCTACTTATGATCATATACAATGGTTCAGATCAAAACGTTGACAAAGCTAGCACTTTTGAGAAAGTCTGATAATTTTGGTCATACAATGGATGTGGGTGGGCATCTTGAAAATTCTTTCAATGTTAAACTCTCGATTTCAAAGACAAGAAACTCACCGAGGTGTTAGTTGGCGTTCTGACATATAATTTGCCATAAAGTAAGATTCTAGTTAATCTGGAAAGGCTTTTTAAAATATTTAGCATAGAACTATTTAGTCGCAGCACATACGTGTGGAAACGTCCGCAAACTAGGTAGCCTAGCAACATAAACAATAACAATAGTTACCGTAAGTAGTTCCGCTTCCTGAATCCCATCTGCGGATTGATCTACATATCTACAACGGTTGCTTCAATACAAGTCAATAGATTTCATAAAATGATCAATAAAACCCTACAGGATTCATACTTTGCGGCGAATTTGATGTCAGAACACCAACGGACACCAATTACCCCCTCGGTGAGCTTCTTGTCTTTGAAATCGAGAGTTTAACATGTTTTTGAAAGATTTTTCAAGGTGCCCATCCACATCCATTGTATGACCAAAACGGTGGTAGAGCAATTATCAGACTTTCTCAAAAGTGCTAGTTTTGTCAACATTTTGATCTGAACCATTGTATATGATCATAAGTAACCTTAAAAGAGGGATAAACATGCATTTTCCCTTTACTACTCCTTTAATATCTGCACTAGTATCATTTTTATCAAATTCTTATTCTTAAGCCAATTAGGTTGCTGAAAAGACTACACGTGTCCATGTAATTTACTTTACTGCATATTTCCTCAGAATTGTTTTACAAGAAACACAAAGGCACTCTTATTCAAAGAAAATAAACAGTTATTAAAGGTTATTTTAAGGGGGGGAAATGTTTTTAATACCGTGTCTTATCTAGCCTATGTATTGGTTCATTTTGAAACCTTTGAAGCTCAAGCAAATGCCCAAAAGTTGTTCTTGGATGTTTAATGGGATTTTATTAATCAAACTCATGTATTCTATGAAGTAATGTCTGATCAGTATTTAGAGCGCTGTTGAACGGATGGCCATTCCCAGTTCTCCTAAATACCATGTTCGGACTCTAGTCATGCTTTCTCTCCCTTGTAGCTAAACCTTCCTGCAGCATACCAATACCTTAGTATTTCCGTTCGTGCGGAAACCAAATTCACAGTATAACCATATTTGGTTTGACTTCCTGCGACTGGCAGGTGCTCAGGAAATGAGATAGAATCTAGTACATCACATAACAGGAAATGAAGGGTATGCGATGCTTGAGAACTACTTTCCCATCTTATGGTTATCATGAGTTATTTCCCTATTGTGGCTTGAGTGGGGAAATAACTCATGCTATGCCCAGATAGCACAATCTGTATCTTTTGTAACCATATTGGCCTTTTGAGATAACAGATGGACGGTTAGACCGACCAAGAAGCCTATATAAACTAACATGAATATATGTCTAATAAGAGGGCAAATCCAATCCAAATCTCAAAACAAAGCCTTTTAGAGAAGAGTGCTGTAATTTTGGGCACCAGGGCCGGTTTTAGCTATGGGCAAGGTAGCCCTGGTCCAGGGCAGTATTCAGGGCTATATCCCTGGTATACCGCCCTGCCAGGAACCATTCATTGCACCACTGACTCTTGTCACTCAGTCTGCACATCACATATTATTGTTACTCGCTGAAGTGAAGACGGTTTTCTAACGATAAAAGCCTTTTCTCCGAGGTAGCTTCACTTTCATCATCATCATCATCATCATTGGGAAGAAACCCTTGCGAACACGGGGAGAACATGCAAACTCCACACAGAAAGGCCCAGGAGACCTTCCTGCTGTGAAGGTACTACAGTGTAAGTACTGCGCCATAATACAGTACTAAGTGCTGCGCCACCAAAGCTAACCTTTAAGCCTACAAAATGGCGGCATCACCTCACCACTCTATTTCACTCTGGCTGCTCATCATCACCACGAGACACCAGCGCTGCTACAGTACATGGCGAGTGACATCATTTGCATGCCACACACATCAACTCAACATCAGTCTGCAACCCTCTCATAACAAACTGGTTCTATTTACCTTGCGCTGCCTCTGTACTGGTGAAGGGAGCCGTCTGTCTCAGATCTTCCGTCTGCCCCTCCTCCTGCTGCCCCTCCTCCTGCTGCACTCCCTCCTGCTGTCTGATGATGACCTCCAGTTTCCTCAAAGCTGAGGGTATCAAAACAAAGACCACATGTCATCCACAATCATATGACTATCCTCTTTTCTTTTCAGTATTTTTTTTTACAATCGGTAGATAAATAACTATTTATAAACTATTTGTAAACCATTACAAATTATATAAATAAATGATCAGTAAATAGCATACAGAACCCCTGTATGAGGTTGATATAGTAATCAAGCCCAGATCTCCCTACAGTGATGCACTGATGGATTGTCTCTAGTAGTCATAGACTTTGTCGGGACGTAAAAACTAAAAGTAACCGCAAACGGACACAAATCGGTGAAGAACTGGGAATGGTCAGGAATGAAGCTCACCTTCCTGCTCTGGTGCAGATATCAGCTGCTTTAACTCATCGTCGTTCACCTTCACTTTCTATACCAGAGAAAAAAGGAGATGGGAGGTGAAAACACTTATGAGTTCTGGTGAGTAGTAGTACACTGATTTCCTATGTTAAATGCAATTACTGTAAGCTGCTTTGGATAAAAGCATCTGCTAAATGACTAATGGAATGTAGTCACCTGCATAAAGAGGCCAGCGTCTCTGTCAACCTTCGCCAGGCGAGCAGTAATCTTGTGCAGCTTCTCGTCCTTCACCATTGGGGGAGCGGTCCAACCAGGATACTTCAACCTCTATATACACACACACATATACACACACACACACACACACACACACACACACACACACACACACAGAGTAAGCTAAATTCTAAACGTCCTAAGTACATAAGAGTCTGGGAGCTAATGCCAGATAACCGTTTGCTTTAACTGCTTTATTAATCTTAACGACTTCCAGAAAATCTTACTCTCCCTAGATAACATAGACCTCTATAGTCAGCCCTGGCTGAAGCACTGATTAAGACACAAACATACCACATAGTTGTACTGGTGACTGGAGCTGGTCATGTGATCAGCATGGGCTTTGTATCAGGGGCGTAGGTTTGATTTGAGCTTTGGTAGGGACACAATAGGTTGTTGTTGTTTCACGTAGTCTGGATTGAATCTGGGTGGTGGCCGAATCAGATTAATTTCCGTCGCCACTGATTGGGCAATGTGACAACGAATGACAAGGTTTATCCACAAAACCTACATCTGTTGAGTCAGACTATAATCTCACCTGTAACCCTGATGCATCTCCCGCCTGCCTCTCCAGGTCCTGCCTTTCTGCTGCTTTGACCAAAAAAAATCTAATATCCATTTTTGTCTTATTTTTTATGGTCATAAAAGGGAAATGATTGACAATATCAAACTACTAGCAGACATGAAACACTCTTTTCCGTGTAGCCTACAGCCTATTCTGTGTAGCATATGAAATATGAACATAATTACGCTGGACTTGGACTGAATTGCATAAACAAACCAGACGTCTCGTCTCGTTTGTTTAGCCTGTTATGCAAATTCAGTGGGCGAGTGAACCTAGCTAGTCATTGCTCAAACCTAGGAGTTTGCAACAGTTATACCAAAACTGATTTATTACTAGCTAAAGACAACTGTTATGACAACATTACAGCACCTTATCTCTGCCTCAGCAAACGTTTACGAGACCTAACGTTATAGCTAATACGTACAGCTCTGACTAGCTGCACCACCAGCACTAACATTACAGTTTACAGGCATTTAGTAGGACGCAAACTAAACTATTATCATTGACACAACTCTGTACAGAAAAATAATTGTCGGTCAACATATTGTATTCCCTTTTGTTCAATAACTTCAATCTTACTTCTGCTTAATCAAAATTCCCGCTGTTGACGTCAGTCGATGCTCGATGTGCTGCGAGCTGCTGAGCTCGCGAGGCCCTCGCTGGGTCACAGAGGGAGGGAGGGAGGGGGGGAAGTAGGCTACTGTACATTGAGGGGGGGAAGTAGGCTACTGAACATTGATGAGGGAGGGAGGGGGGAAGTAGGCTACTGTACATTGTTGAGGGAGGGAGGGGGGAAGTAGGCTACTGTACATTGATGAGGGAGGGAGGGGGGAAGTAGGCTAGGCTACTGTACATTGTTGAGGGAGGGAGGGGGGAAGTAGGCTACTGTACATTGTTGAGGAGGGAGGGAGGGGGGAAGTAGGCTACTGTACATTGTTGAGGAGGGAGGGAGGGGGGAAGTAGGCTACTGTACATTGTTGATTGGATAGCTTGCTGAACGCAGCTGTCAACCAGGCCTTAATTCCCAACCGTTTTGCTTTCGCAAGTTGTGAATGGTAATTAAAAACTACAGTTTTCACTCTGTATTATTGTTGGTAGGGACAATTCGTGTTTCCGTGGCTTTGGTATGGACATGTCCATAGCGTCCATACCTAAAACTACGCCTATGCTTTGTATATCCTAATGGAACACAGCTGACAGAAGTAACATTGCCTCTTCTTGGATCTGACCAAAACCAGGAAGTTTAAGCCTAAAGAATGGACAAACACACACACACAAAATACAAGTTTGAAAATGATTGAAGAAATACTGTACACTTAGGTCTATTATATATAAAAATCACACCCAGGTGAATGCAGGGAGTCAAAAGCAGTCAAAAATTTAAATGAAACAGAAAATGTGTATGCATCTGAAATGACCAACACCTGGAGTGTTCTGAACATTCTACTGGGGAGCATGGTCTTGTCCTAAGTACCACCATTCATTCTATATGAGGAAAGCATGGCTGGTTTCAGACAGCTCTATCTCAACACTGAAATACATTTAAATATATCAGTGTAGCTTGAAAAATGTAGAAGCAGTGACAAGTTTTATCCATCATTGAAATATGTAGTCTATTCTTTGTCCCATTAAAAAGATTGATAGAATGCTTAGTTTTAGAGTGGTGGCAGTTTGAAAATGTCCACACATTTTGTAAACTGACAGCACTCCAAGTTTTAACAGCACATACACATATTATATATCGAAATGTTCACATGATTTGCTGATTTGTTTGACAACCATGCTCACCATTGAAACGAATGGCACTCCACTCTAGCTTTTGAGTTGCTAATTTTGAAATCATACCTGTTTTCTAACTTGACCCCACTCCTAATGTTTTTAAACTACATGAACATATCATCTACCGAAATGTTCATCTGGATCCCAGGATTCCTATGGGGTAAATATAAAGGCTGTGACACTTCTTGAGATAGAGCAGTCTAAAACTGTCCATGCTTTCCCCATGCCTGCCCTCTACTGCTGGTGTGCAACGGTACGGACACGTCACTGCTTAAAAAGTAGCTGTGGTTATGATTTGTAAAAAGTTGAAGAGTTTGACTTCTGACTGAAGTTAAAGGAGTAGTAAAGGGAAAAAGCATATTTAGCCCTGTTTTAAGGTTACTTATGATCATATACAATGGTTCAGATCAAAACGTTGACAAAACTAGGTTTTTCAAGAAAGTTGATAATTGCTCTACCACCGTTTTGGTCATACAATGGATGTGGATGGGCATCTTGAAAAATCATTCAAAAACATGTTAAACTCTCGATTTCAAAGACAAGAAGCTCACAGAGGGTGTAATTGGTGTCCGTTGGTGTTCTGACATAAAATTGGCTGCAAAGTATGAATCCTGTAGGGTTTTATTGATCATTTTATGAAATCCATTGACTTGTATTGAAGCAACCGTTGTAGACGTGTAATTCAATCCGCAGATGGGATTCTACTTACGGTAGCTATTGTTATTGTTTATGTTGCTAGGCTACCTAGTTTGCGGAAGTTTACACACATGTGCTGCGACTAAATAGTTCTATGCTAAATATTAAAAAAAGCCTTTTCAGATGAATTAGAACCTTACTTTATGGCGAATTATATGTCAGAACGCCAACTAACACCTAGGTGAGTTTCTTGTCTTTGAAATCGAGTTTAACATGTTTTTGAATGATTTTTCAAGATGCCCATCCACATCCATTGTATGACCAAAACGGTGGTAGAGCAATTATCAATTTTCTCGAAAATGCTAGCTTTGTCAACGTTTTGATCTGAACCATTGTATATGATCATAAGTAACCTTAAAACAGGGCTAAACATGCATTTTCCCTTTACTACTCCTTTAAGTCTGACAGTCTGACTACAGTTCTCCTGACAGTTCATTTTTGTTGCCTAGCAGACTTATCTTAAAACTACAGTATGGTACTGTATGTGAAAGATGAATACCCTACAAGTAGATTCCTTCTGTGATAATTTACTAACAAGGTCTTTCTTGTTGGGCCAATGGACATGAGTCATGGACAACTGGAAATGTCCATATCAGCCTGCATGGTTTTGAGTTCCACCAAAAATAGTGGTAAAATCAAATGTGGACATTCTATTTTGGCCTTGTCATACCAAATCGTGTCCGGGTGATGTAAATGGAATGGTGATGTATTGAAATATCGATCCCTCTCTCGCTGTAGCTAGCTAGTTGTAGAGTCATAATATTGCATGCAAAATTACTCTTTTTAGCTACACCATACAGTGTCACCTTTTATATTTGATTTTAAATTGTTTGGAATGTTTTTTTTTGAAAAACAGCTAATTTTGGGCTCGTAATTACTTTGATGTAATAACATAAAAGATCTCTAACGTTGTGTTTTTGCACCGTTGCTCCAACAGAGCAGCCGTTACTCCCAGTCAGTCAGCCCCTCCCCCTCCCCACCCCTGCTGTATGCGCGCGCACACACACACACACACACACACACACACACACACACACACAGACCGTGCAGGTGCACCCATCCAATGACTTGATGTATGCTGTAGCGCTGAAGTGACAAATAAAGCAGCTACTGTAGTTATAAAAAACAGTCCTACTAACCGACCACTGAAACTCTGCTCCGCCTGCTCTGATTTTTCTGGTGCTTTGATGGCTTGGGCGATTTTGAGGAAACAGATCTGTGTGTGGTTGGGGTCGGTGACGGATGGCTGTCTCGGCCCCGAGTCTTGGACACGGGCGCGTGCGCAACCGAGGTTGAGGAAACAGGTGTGCGTGTGACCTGGCTGAGTGCCTGCAACTCCTGCAGAGGAAGAGCTGTGGCTGCAGTACTTGGGTCCGCTGCTGCACTAGAGGGACATATAGACTTTGCGGTACTGGGCATGGTTTTAGACTGTGCAGAATCAGGCATGGTTTTAGACTGTGCAGAATCAGGCATGGTTGGGGAGGCTGCAGACTTTGAAGTACTGGTCGTGGTTGCAGATCTTTCAGTACTGCCCATGGCTGCAGACTTGGCTATAATGGAGGTAGCTGCAGACGTCGCAATACTTTGGCTGTGGACTTTGCAGCATTGGATGTGGTCGCAGACTTTGGTGTAATGGAGGTGGTCTCAGACTTTGATGTAATGGAGGTGGTCTCAGACTTTGATGTAATGGAGGTGGTCTCAGACTTTGATGTAATGGAGGTGGTCTCAGACTTTGATGTAATGGAGGTGGTCTCAGCATCTCTGGAAGCTGCAATATACAAATACTCATTAAAGACTAAATCACAGATCGTGTGTGTGTGTGTGTGTGTGTTTGTGCGTGCGTGTGTCTCACCTTCATCACTGGTGGTGGTCATGGATGACTGACCAGCATGTTCTATCTTCACCTTCAGGACCAATTAACAACTGAATAAGTTATTCGGAATGGTATTGATTCTAGTATGCCATGTGATTTGAGTATTTTATGAAAGTGATTGACAAGGTTAAGTCATGTGTATTCTCAAGTATAGTGATGAACTACCTGCAGTTTCCCCCAACCCTCTTTACTCTCCAGTTCTACGGCGAGTTTGTGCAGCGGTTTGATTCGATCCCATGGATTGGCAATCTCTGGCCAATCATGGATCAGATGGCTATGCTTCAGTTTCTACACACACAGAATGTAGTCATGATGAAAACACTACCACAAAATATCAAAACACTGTCCTTTGGGATAGTGACCGTATCCACAAACACACTCACTATGTAGCTGTATCGGTGACGGGCAGAGATTAGATGATACATGTATTTATTTGGCTGAATTGTCCCAGAGCAACTGCCACACCAGTACTGGTTTTGACTTGGTTGTCCTGGTGACCGGATTTCTGTCACTGTATTCAGACCTGAGAGAGAGAGAGAGAGAGAGAGAGAGAGAGATTGAGAGATTGAGAGAGAGGGGGGGGGGTAGTGGGTTGAAGTCATACGCTCTGCAGGGCCATAGAGACATGAATACAGAGAAAGCACACACATGCGCGCGTGCACACACAGACAATGTGCTGACCGATGACAGGCTGTTGTCTGGAGGCCTTGTTGAGGTAGTCCCACAGGGCAGTGAAGGTCTGGGTGGGGTCCACCTCCTCCACTTCCTGAGGCTGAGGGTCAGGGATCACAAGCTGGGGTACGGGGCTCTCATTTTGCTTCGACACGGCCTCCTTGACCTTCTTCAAGACTGAGGTGACATCCCAACACAAAGTAGAGCTTTACAGGATGTGATGAACACAAAAAATAGGCACCCCAAGCATTTCCTCCACAGGGATTATTTAAGTATCCATTTATCAGGGTCACAAAACGCTTAACATGTGGAAAATAGTACTTAAAAAAAAAACAAAAAAAAACAAACAAGCTCCATACATTGAAGAACTTTAGAGGTGACATTATCTGAGCCAATAACAAGAACCTCAGTCTTGTCAGTGTTAAGCTGAAGGAAATTGTTGGCCATCCAATCCTTAACAGCACTCAGTCAGGTAAAACAGACATCTTATCAGTCTTATCTGGCTTAAAATATATGTACAGCTGAAAATCAGCGTAGAAGTGATAAGAGACATCTTTAAATTAGCTAATAATCAGCCGTAGGGGAAACATAAAGCAACATAAACAAGATGGGACCCAAAACTGAACCCACACCACAAGACAGGGCAGTAGCTTCAGACCTAAGGACCAACTGACACAGAGAAACTCCCATCGGAGACATAGGAGGAGAACCAGTCAGAGATACTGTTGGCTTTTGATGTCTTCTTTGTTGCTCTGCGTTGTCATTTTTTTTATAAGCCTTAATAAAGAATTGCAGCACCATCTAATCATGAACCACAATGTTAATTGCCTGTTGATGATGTGATAATCACTGATGAAATCACCCAACACGGGATTGGAAGCGGCGGAAGATGATTTATTATACAGAGATTCACTCACGTGGAACAGTCCCTGTCTCTCCCGGTCTCTCTGCTGGCTGCAGCTGTGGCCGAAGACGAGGCCTATCGTCTTCTTCCTGTACTCCCCCGCTCATTGTTATCAGCGTATGGGGCTGTTGGCCGCCACGAATACCGAGAGTCTACCGCATTCACAATCAAAGTCTCACGGTTTGGTCGAGACTTTAAACAGTACTCTCTCGCCCCACCCATACGCCTCTTTAGGCCTAGTGAAGCCAGATTGGCCGAGAAGGGACCATACTGTCATAAATGTGGGGCCTGTCACCCAGAACCTGACGTCTCAATCCCACTGGTTGTTCAACCTAGTGGTGCTTTTCACGTGACTGTCAGAATGCGCTCACACCATGTGCCATGTGGTCAGGACACCAAGTTCACACTGAATATCCAAGCTAAGCCTGAGGCTGAGATCATATTGAAGAATATAGGTAAAAGTCTACAGAGTCTTAAAGTCAATGTAAAGCTGTTTGTGTGTTTCTGTTCTCATGTGGACGGTCTAAATGTGCAGTGGTAGGGATGAAAGGAGACAGTTGTGCTGTGCTGGGGCCGGGGGTTAAGAGGCCACGCTGGGACGTCACAGGGGGGGCCCCCATCCTCCTTTTCATAGATTGTCATAAAAGTACCACTGGCCAAACAATCAGTGGGATTGAGACTTCAGATGGTGGATGACAGCTCATGCCCCTTGTGCCTGACAGGCTACGCATCTTGTGACAGTAGGGCCCCTCCGGAGAGCCAATCTGACTACACTAGACCTTAAAGGACAATGCTCATTTTTGACAACCTGGACCTTATTTCCGACATATTATAAGACGTTTGACTCACCGAGATCACTTTGGTGTAGTTCGGAGGCATGTAGAAGAAATTTAAAATCCAGCGCGAGCCAGTATATCCATGTAATGGCGGTGGTGGGGGCAACGAGAATGCAGCTTCTAAAAATCTATTTTCTGCCGCGAAACGGTTGTTTTTATCAATCTGTCTTGATGAATCGCTAGTTGTGCTTACAGAGAGCATAGGCCTGTTGTGGTATTTCACATGCCTCTGTAATATGATCTTTAGAAACGTCTTTAGACACGAAATAGCTTCTTCACTTGCTCCAGCACGCATGCGCACAGCGTGCTGGAGCAACGATTGCGCGCTGTGCGCATTAGTGCTGGAGCAAGTGAGGAAGCTATTTCGTTTCGAAAGACGTTTCTAAAGATCATGGCATGTGAAAACCACAACAGTTATGCTCTATGTAAGCACAACTAGCGATTCATCAAGACAGATTGATGAAAACAACCGTTTCGCGGCAGAAAATAGATTTTTAGAAGCTGCATTCTCGTTGCCCCCACCACCGCCATTACATGGATATACTGGCTCGCGCTGGATTTTTTATTTCTTCTACAGGCCTCCGAACTACACCAAAGTGATCTCGGTGAGTCAAACGTCTTATAATATGTCGTAAATAAGGTCCAGGTTGTCAAAACAGAGCATTGTCCTTTAAGGGAGGTGTGGGGGTGCAGCAAGAGAATACTATTTCGTGTCTTGAGTTAACCTTGAGACCTTGATTTTGGGATGCGGTAGACTCTGTGTGCCTGTGGTTGCCCAGCCCCGATTAGATCAAGCTGGGGAGTAGGGAAGAAGATTGAGGCCTTGTTTTCTGCCCACAGCTCCAGCCAGCCGATAGACAGGGAGAGACAGGGACTGTAACATGTGAGCTTAAGTCTGTCCAATAAATCATTGTTTGCCGCTTCCAATCCCGTGTTGGGTGATTTCATCAATGACCATCACAACAAGGCGGCTATTAACATCGTAGTCCATATTAGATTTGCTGCAACATTTATTAAGACTTACAAAAATACACAACGCAGAGCAACAGAAGAAGAACAACGCCAAAAGCCAACAATATGGTTCCACAATGGACAACAGATTCTGGAGAGACGCAACGGACACCCCGGGGGGAACTTCCCCCTCCTGTGATGCCCTAAGGTGACCTCCTGACCCACGGCCCCAGAAGCAGCGCAGCTGTCTCCTTCCATCCCTACCATTCCACATTTACACCGTGTCCATGTGAGAGCAAACAGACACAATCAGCTTACATTGACTTTAAGACTCATTATACAGACATTAAGACTCGTTATACAGACATTTCTGCCTAGATTCATCAATACCCTCCCACTGCCTAAGCGTTTCGATCAGGATGAGGTGATCTACTACTGTATCAAAAGCTGCGCTAAAATCTAGTAGCACCAGAATACAGCATTCACCCACATCAGAGGATCTTCTGATGTCATTTGAGAAGAGCCGTTTCCCTAGAATGTTTCTGACTGAAACCTGACTGGTATTTATCAAAAATGGAGTAAGCATTCAAAACAGCAGTGAGCTGTTTGGCAACAACTTTTTCCATGGTTTTTGAGACAATCATAGGCAATTTTATATGGGCCTATAATTCTTGGGCAGGGATGGTTCATCTTTTTTAGGAGAGGCTGAACAACTGCATGTTGTGTGTACAGCAGCTAAGATATGAGTTTACATAGAGTGTCTCGTCACGCAGCACTGGATGCAGCATCAGAGAAGCATAACATGATGATTGAAGGATGGCAGGTCTTACCCTCATCAAAAGACTCGTCGTCCAAGTTCCTTATGGAGCTGTGAAGATCATCAAACACATCCACTGCCTGAAGACGGGTACATGGGGGTTTAGCATAGAGACAGATGGGCAGGTCAGTCAGAGACAGGGAGATGGCTGGATACAGACAGATAGGTAAAGAGTAAGACAGACAGGTAAAAAGTAACGTCACAGGGTGACAAGTGGGTGTGCATAGATAGTAGGGTACAGTCCTAATTAGAACACTGCTGTGTCGACCATGCTAGCGGTGTACTGGGCGTTTGGATTTATTCGCACACAGGTGTGGGCAATTTGGGGGGTTTTCTCCTTTCCCTCAGATATTTCATCAGGTGCTGTACAAATGAGCAGCAGACGTGGACAGTGGAGTACGGTGGAAGTGGCGTGACCAGAGAAGCGAACCAGCCTACACGAGAAAGAGGGAGCCTCTGATGACAGCGGAGGGGCAGTGACGCGTTCCACCCCTCTTCCAGTTAAGTAGCTCTCTATAGTGGGATCCACGTTAAATTTTGACCCAGCAAACCGACCTATGACACGTACAGACTACACAATATTTTTGTCTTTCACGATGGTCACCATAGTGACCGTCAGATTGGGCGATCACAGTTCCATAAATTCTTGCTGCATCGTGGAGACACTGGCTACACTACACGAATGACCGCGACCAATCATCGTATGCTATCTTTAACGACCATGCGCATCATTCATGTGGTCAAGAATTGTCAGTCATGGAAGAAACACTGTATTCTCGAAATGATGGTGGCGGGGTGTTGTGCCGAATTCCGACTCCCCGGCAGAATCAGTTATCTTTTGACTCACCAAACCATATGTACCACAACTAGGCTATATCTGCCTCATTAAAACTACAGTTCATACAGTTGTAGTATTAAGTTTTCGTCTGGGATTCATCCCTTTTTGTGCGTGACTGTAATGCTGTGTTCACACCGGGCACAAATATTTCCTGCGGCGCGGTGAGTTTACATAGAAAGTCAATACAATTTGCGCGAACTCGGTGGCTCGGCGGCCAGGATTCGCCGCACGGCGACATTAGCAAATTGATTTGCAAATTGATTTGCCATTGATCCCGCGGCGAGATTGGGCAAACTGGGCGCCGCGTATTTTCTCGCCGCGCCCGGTGTGAACACAGCATAAGCCAGCGGACCTAGGATAGTGTTTGTCCGGTTATCACTCCCTCCCTCCCTCCGGTCAATGTTAACCTGCATTACTCTGTTGGCACCACAAGAGGCAGTAGTCCCAGCACACCAAAATAAAAAAGGACACCAAAATCAACCTGCCGATCTCCACTGCACAAGTAGAGTAGCGGTGAAAGCATTGGACTCCCACCCGGGAGATCAGGGGGATGATTTTATGGGACTATACCCCAAACCTCCACATGTTCATCCTTTCACTCCGACCTTTACTCCTTGCCTTATACGTCAGATCCTGTCCCAACCCTTATTCTAACCCCAACCCACACTCCTTCCCTTATAGGTCAGATCCCATCTCAACCCCAACCCTTATTCTAACCCCAACCCACACTAGGGACTGGAAGAAGGACACCAAAATCAACCTGCCGATCTCCACTCCACAAGTAGAGTAGTGGTGAGAGCATTGGACTCCCACCCGGGAGATCGGGGTTCAAGACCCAATGGGGATGATTTTATGGGACTATATCCCAAATCTCCACATGTTCATCCTTTCACTCCGACCTTTACCCCTTGCCTTATAGGTCAGATCCTGTCCCAACCCACACTAGGGACTGGAAGGAGGACACCAAAACCAACCCCTCTCCACTCCACAAGTAGAGAAGTGGTGAAAGCATTGGACTCGCACCCGGGAGACCGGAGTCTTGGCTGGGATGACTTTATGTTATCATCATAACTGCTTTAGCCACTGACCCCTACCTTTAATGTTATGGAAGATGCTGCTAGTTGTTGTGAGCTCATGAGCTAACTGGCTATCCCGCTCTTATTGTGCTGGATTAGCATTGGAAGCATTGGAACTTTTGTGTCCAGGCGACAAGACTTATCTTAATTTATCTGACATTATTTAATGTAATTTCAATTCACAGCTATTTCAGTGGCATGACTAGCTTCCGTCCTACCAGTCCTGAACAGAAACAAGCCAGCCACGCATATAAGTCAAGCTGGACCTGGCCTGGTTATCTACTGACTACCATCCAGTGACCTAAAGATGCAGGCAAACCACAATAAATGTGAGGAGGAATAAATAATATATGAATGTAGGCCTATTACTTGTAAACTATAAGTTCCTATTCCAAGTGTGTAGTATATTTTAATAGTCACTCTAATAGTAGAAGCCAGCTGTGTTTAGAATAGCCTTACTTTGGGGGAAACATTTGAGAGGCTTGGACAGTCTATAATCCCTTTAAACGGAATGTGTTTAGATTACGACGGAATTGAACAGGATGTCAGGAAGTGCCTTAGGTTTCTTAAGTAAACTATTAAATGTGCAGACTAGTTATGCCCATATGAGGAGAGACATAAGTGTGACCATATTGGACTAAAACATTGTGTGGTTGAATTGCAAGGCAGAGTTCATCCTGATCTGGCCTGGGGATTCTCCATCTGCTGCAGCAGAATAATATTGATGCATTATGATTAATAAAAGATTTTTAAGCTAACTCATCCGGACCTCTGCAAGCCTTTCTTTACTCCATCTAAGCTTGAATTAATTAACTACAAGTGCTCTCGTAGTTTATTATCATGGATGTTAGCAGTAGCTAGCCATTTGGTTTGCATTGCGATGTGGTCATCTTAAAACATCTCAGGTTGAGGAAGAGAGAGAAAATACACACCGTAGTCTTGGGGAAGTGCTGGTAAAGGGTAGCCTAGTATAGGGATGGGAATCGAAAACCGGTTCTTGTTGAGAAGCGGTTCCCAGTGACTCGATTCCTTGGAATCATAAGCCAAAATCCTTAACGATTTCGCTATCGATTCCTGTCGTTGCTGCGCATGTGCAATATCGTCACGCACGCTGCCTTGTTTTGTTTTATTAGACCGCGGTAGAAGAAGCCAACATGTCGTCTAGGCATAAACGTTCGAAAGTGTGGTTACATTTCACGCGACAAGATGAAAACACGGCCACTTGCAATGCTTGCAAAAACCTCATCAAAGGGGGGAAATACTACAATTATGCAAAAACATTTGGCCACACAGCATGCGATAACTTTGCAGGGACAACTTTGCAGGAATGTCCCGTTTTTGATGCGCTCCGGAATGACGACAGCAGCGCAGCTAACGTTAGTGTAGTCGAAGGTAAATTCCTCCAGAGTCCCTGTCTATTGTGTTAGTGCCATTTGTTTAATTGTGTAAACCAGCTTTCACTATATGAATAATCTCCATTTCCATCCATGTAATTTAAATGATGACGTTCAGAGTCAGATTTGTTTGTCAGTTTTATTTTTAGTTCAAGGTGAATACACCTAAAAACAGCACTGTAATTGGCATGTTTAAAGTAGTACATATAAAAAAAAAAAAATGTTTATAAACCTGTTTGTACTCTTTTTTGCCCAATGAGAATCGATAAGAGAATCGATAAGGAATCGGATCAATAAGCAGAATCGAAAATGGAATCAGAATCGCTGAAATCTTATCAATTCCCATCCCTAGCCTGGTATGAGCATCCCGATCTAGCGAGCTCACTGCTTCGCTCCGCAATATCGGTCTGGCCTTTGCCCCATAGAGAGCGATTATGTGGGCGGGGGTACTTGCCTTGACAGACAAACACCTTCAGCCAATCAGCGTTCAGCAAACTTTTGCCAAATCCAGTCAGAAGAACGGCAAAAACGTATTTTCCACTGATAAACTCTGCTAGTGAATACTCTTGTTCTTGTTTAAGTGTTGTGATTAAGTCTATTTCTGCAATAACTGCACTTATAGCTGCATTTATTCTTCTAGCGTTAATGTTACCACTCGTTGCTTCGGGAGCCGCCATGTTTGTTCAGCGAGCGGCAGGGACACGAACCAATCAGGGCCTGCTTTCTATTGTGGTACGGAACAGCAGTTAAAACGCAGTCCCTGATTGGCCTGGTATGGTCTGGATTTTGGGATAATCGCTCTCGAGGAGGCGAAGGCCAGATCGTTCTGCGTTAGTGAAACAGAATGTGAGCTTGCAAGAACGGGATGGTCATACCAGGCTAGGTAAAGGGTGAAATATACTAGAAAAAGAAAAGAAACCGCACACTCGGCCGAAACGTCAAAATCAATCGCCCAGCATCGAGAGCTTGAGTGTGTCTTTTCTTTCTGTCATCTTAAAACCTAAAATAGGCACACTTTTTGTGACAAGTTGCTCCTGTGATGTCCTGGTCAAGTGGTAGAATATATATAAGATACAGGTACCATGCACAATGAAATGCTCACAGAGAGGCGTATAGATGTAGACAGTTAGAGATGGACAGACAGGTAGGTAGGGAGGTAGACAAGAGTCTGGCCCAGTGCTGACCTGAGCCTCTCCCCATCCCATTTGCTTCTCCACCATGCGAGCGCGTCTACGCAGCTTCTTGGTAGGCTTCAGTCCTCCCGTGTTTTTTGACTGCTGTTATTGGGATGAGAAGAACACACACTGAGGAATAAATGTCCACTCTTGCCATATATCAAGGTCTTCATTCATTGCTTGAGTACAGCAATAACCATCAGTGACCACTCTTTTGATTTTACTCCTCTCTAACTCAAGCAGTCCTTCCAATAATGCTGTGGCTTCTCCAGTTTGTGCCGAACTTGGGGTGTAGCCTCTCTGTCAGCCTTGTTCCTGTCCATTCCTATATACAATGAACACCCAGTGAGCATTTCTGTCCTGTCCTTTCTTTGATCCATCAGTATAGATCTCCCATTCATGTACTTATTTATCAGTTCAATTATTCCTGTACTGAAGTTAGTCCAGGGCCCCACCATAGGCAGCAGCCCAGACGTGTGTCTGAAAGTATTTGCTGGGCCATTCTTGTCGGTTAGTCGAGTTGCCAATCCACAGTATTCCCCTTAGCGTAAATCCTTAGGCTAGATTACGTGGATGACTGTTTTCCAGGTCATTAGTGGCTGGGCAGAATTGTCTGCTGGGGCTATCCTAGGTTCCTTAAGCCCCTCACTCCTTCAACCACTTTCCGGGGAGCTGTTTCTGCAGCCGCTCCCTCTGCTGGCAGCTTTTCTTCCAGCTGACTTTCAATGGGTCTTTTCTCCTCACCAGTCCTCTTGGTGATTCAATTAGAAACTCCTCTTGCAGTTGTTTCCTTTTTTTATGACCTCTCCAGCTAGGGGTTCTCCACTCCTTTTAGCTGTTTGGTCACTGTGAGACCGCTCCTGTGGTCAGGGTCTGTCAGCGGTTCTGTGCCCCAGCTCGTGACCTCAGTCGTGCCCACCCAGGGATGCCAAAAATGTCTCCGGTGCCCTTAATACAAGGGTCCGCTCTGCCCTACGTTCAAAGTGTCGCTTATCAGCCCACCTGGTTCTCCCAGGTGCGGGTTTCTGATAGCCTACTTAGGCAGGATGAGAAGACTTGCCCAGTCCGCTAACAGTCTACATCCCAGTCTCCACCCTGCTCCCACCCCCACAGCACCCCCCCCAATGAGCTGAGAAGGGAGATACCGTCAGGGGTTGCTACTGGTTAACGACTGCTCTTCTCTGTGAGATCAATGTTGGTGTGGTTGCTGGGTATGGTTTTAACGACTAGTATACTTTAGTCCTAAGGGTGTGTTATTTACTAGCAGAGGCAACTGATAAGAATTATAGTATGCATCACCTAAGTTTTACATGACCTGAAGTACCTAACTGTCTTCCCCACAAAATGGCTAATCCATTAAATTAACAGTAAATTGACATGAGATGATTAACATTTTATAATGCTCAATATGCGTTTTATTTAGAATAATAGAGAAGGATATAGTTATTGCTAGGCAGATATATGCAATATATATGATATAATCAAATCCAATTAAAATCAACATAGTATAGATGGATAACCTGTTGGAGAGAGAATCTAAAAGATGGCCTACTTGATTGTCCAGTTTTGAACGTTGAGCCAATGCCCTGATATTGTGTGAGCACAACTTCCTCTTCTGACAGTCGGGGAGTGAGAGGCGGAAACCGCTTCGTAGAGGGCAAAAAAGCTGTGTGCAGACTGATCTCAAGTTCTTATTGCACCAGGGGGAACTATGAATGTGTGCTCATGTAACTTCTACTCGGAAGGGAGATTGCGCAACTGTCCCTCGGAAATCTTAGGTTTGTTGTGTTACCGGACACTGACCTTGATCATGTTCCCCACTACTGTTTGAGAGATTCGCTTAGAGTGGGGATGGCCCCATCCGTGCATGTCACAGTTGGAAAACATACAACCAGTCTCTCTCACGACCTCTTCACCCCGTTCATCCGACATAGAGATGGATTGCCTCACTCTGTTGTTGCAAAGGTTCTTCACCAAAGGTTCTTAACTGACTAAAAATTATATAATGATCAATAACCACCCTCACCTCAGACACCGTTATGTCACTACCAGACCCTTACCAATCTAATACCAGGTCTGGCAGCTCTGCAGGTTTCTACACCGCAAGGCTCTACAGATTTAAGCAACTAATTGGTGTAGAGGGATAGAGAGAGAGGGGTAAAAACCTTAGTTAGTTGTTCAGACAGTCAGTTGAGTTGTTCAGTTTGGCTTCATCCAATCCTTCCAATTTGTCCATCGTTCTAAGGTTTAGAGTTGGGGGACTCAATCCAATTGGTGAAAAAGGTGGCCGTTGGAGTCCCAAGATTCTTCCGTGTATCAATGTTTTATACTCTACCCTAAGCCTGCCTCTCTCCTCCCAGTTTCCTTGCATCATTTTACATCCATCCATCCATCCATCTTCATCCGCTTATCCGGGGTCGGGCCGCGGAGGCAGCAGTTCCAGCAGGGGGCCCCAGACATCCCTTTCCCTAGCAGCATCAACCAGCTCTTCCTGGGGAATCTTTAGCCGCTCCCAGGCCAGTGCGGAGATGTAGTCCCGCCACCTAGTCCTGGGTCATTTTACATCAACCAATCAAATACAAACACATCATGCTATAACCTCGATTATCACCATGCTACAGGTATAGCCTACTTGGGTAAAAATTGCTTAAGGAATTTTCCACTTCTCCTTTCCATGAACTTTTCTTCTTTTCTCTGGTGGCATGACCTGTCTTTCAAACTGGGAGCTGGCCGGGAGTTCAGGAACACTGATTTGGGATCACGGTCTTGACTTCTTTTCCCTTTCCTCTGTCTCCGTTTCTCCTGGTGCGTTCCGATCCATGCTTTCTTTCTTTCCTACCCTTTTTATGTGTGTGTCTAGGTCTGTCTGCTGATGTCACCTTAGGATCCAGTGTCTCCATTTCAGTGCCTCTTGGGGTGGTTATCTCTAATGGCCGAGCCTGCTCTTTACGGCTCCCAGACACCTCTCGCTCCTGGGCTGCCCCTGAAGCCCCAATGGCCTGCCCTTGTTTTACCTCTCCATCCCCGCCTCCACTTTCCTCATCCTCAACCTGCGACTCCTGGGCCGAATCATAATGAGCCTCAGATAATATCTCTACTACCCCTGGGATCCGTGGAGAGCCAGCGTGAATAGAAAGTTGAAGAGGAGAAAGCTGAGGAGAGAGCTGAAGAGGAGAAAGTTGAAGCGGAGAAGTTGCACCAGGAGATCTCAGACCTCCTAGGGAAGTTTCAGATCTCTCGACACCACACATCAGGGATGCAAACACATGTAATGTGAAACCAGGCCATGTCTAGCCTGGCTTATGGCTGATGGGTGTACATACAGCTGCTCTTTTGTTAGTTCTGGACAAAATGTCATTGCCTGCCCTATGCATTAAGCAATTAGACCCCACTTCCTGCTTACGCGACGTTGCAATTACGTTGAGTGGCAGCCATGTTAAATTGTGGCCATTCAACCTTGTGGAGTATGCATTTTAATTAGAATGTCAAAGGGATGATGCGTTAAGCAATGAGACCTCACGTCCTGTTGACGCAGCATTGTGCTGACATTAAGAGGAAGCCATGTTGAATTGTGGCCATTAACCATCCATCCATCGTCCATCCATCGTCATCCGCTTATCCGGGGTCGGGTCGTGGAGGCAGCAGTTCCAGCAGGGGGCCCCAGACATCCCTTTCCCTAGCAGCATCAACCAGCTCTGCCTTTATATTTAGCCGCTCACAGGCCAGTGTGGAGATGTAGTCCCGCCACCTGGTCCGAACCATCTCAAATGGCTCCTTTCGACGCAAAGGAGCAGCGTCTCTACTCTGAGTCTCTCCCGGATGACTGAACTTCTCACCCGATCTGTCAGCCACCCTCCGGAGAAAACTCATTTCGGTCGCTTGTATCCGTGATCTTGTTCTTTCGGTCATGACCCATCCTTCATGACCATAGGTGAGGGTGGGGACGAAGATAGACCAAAAGGCAAAGCTCTCGATCTACCGGTGGCCATTAAACCTTATTCATATTAAGTAGAATGTCAAAGGGATGATGTGTTAAGCAATGAGACTTCTCTTTCTGTTTACGTGACATTCACACAAGTCATGCAAATTGACATGCAAAAAGAGACATGGTATGCATCCCTGACACATTGAGGATCGAGTCACAAATTCACAGGCCAGCGGGAGTTTACTTAGCAGGTAAGCCCGTCAGTTAGTGAGCTGAGACACACAGGAGCAATACACACACACAAATAGGATGGTGGTCTCACCACGTAGGCCAAGTAGTGGGTGGGTGAGGTCACATGATGGACGATTCCTTTCGTATCGCCTTTCCAACGACACCCCTCACACAGGTAGATGGGGCTGTGTCCTTCACTGTGGCACTCAATCAGCATGCTAAGGCCTGGAGAGAGAGGTTGATAACATATTGTGTAAAGCCGGGTTTCACATACAACAGCTGAGATGGTTTTAAGCAGTCTAACTAGTTCTAAAACGACATTCAATTGTTTTGTGACAATTGGTAACACCATACATGACAGTTTTAAGACGCTTTCTGACTGACGATTTCAAACTGGCGTGAGTAAACCCAGGGCGAACTCGGGGTTGACCCTCCCCTTCCCGTCCGTGTTCGCGTCAACCCTGTGTGTTTTCGCACATGCTTTGTGAAATACAATGTTCGAAATATACCGGGTTGACTCTCCCCAGGGTTGTACTGTTAATTCCTCACTATATATTTTCAGTCACGGTTGAGTATTTAAAGTGTTAATTGCGAAGATTTCAGTTTCATTGCCTTTGGCGATAAGTGGTAAAAACTCTACTCTAAAACTCTTTTAAAATAAAAAAAAAGTTAATAAATAATTTTTTACAATTCAATTACCGGACACTAAGGGGGAGTCTTTATTTGGCCACACAACGATCACACATTACATTCAGTGAGCGGCGACACCGCACACAACACACACATGCAACTTTCTGGGCTCGCCGGTGGAAATCGTTCCCTGCATTTCTCCCATCCCAGCTGTCCTCCTCCAGGGGCAGCCAGGAGCAGTGGGCAGCCATCGTTCATGATGCCCGTGGGAAAAAGTCCCAAGTGCTCAGTCCAGGTCTTTGGGAAGAAACCCTTGTGAATACGAGGAAAACATGCCAACTCCGCACAGACAGGCCCAGAGACCTTCTTGCTGTAATGCGACAGTACTGGGTCACCATGCCGCACGTGAGCGATTTTGGGGTAAAGAGTCTTGCTTAAGGACACTTCAGCACACTCCGGAAGCTGGGATCGCACCAGGGACCTTGCGATCCCCAGCTGGCCGCTCTACCTCCTGAGCCACATGCCACTCCTAGCCTTCTCTCTTATTCTCATCATTTCATAAGTGAAATCTGATGCCTACTGCGCAGTCCTCTCTCCTCACTCACTCAGCCCACCCCTTTAAAAAAAACTCTGGCTCTACACGATTCAAGTGAATGGCCTGAACAGTGATGTAGCTGAAAGGCAAAGAGTTTACCTGTGCAAACATGCATGACCTTGTTTGACCTGTGCACCGCTAATGAATATTGTGTGGGAATGTCGCCTCAGACACCCAATTCACAAAACTTGGCAATGCTGCAAATGGAAAGGCTTTTGTGAATGGGGAATCAGCTGAATCATTACTGTCAACAATCGACAATAGATAGCGGCGAAACAGACATCAAAGAGCTTTAGATCATTACTTTAAAGCAATACTTAGCGTTTTCTCCGATTTTCTCGGAACTGCGCCCCCACAGGCTCTGCGAATAAGTGCACTGTCGTAACGTTATCAGATTGTCTTTTTCTTTTTCTGGCTTCCGCCGTGATGTTTCGCTTCGGTTTTCTCACCTCCGCCATGATATCATTTAGCTAGAAAATGCATGATATCCATAGACGCTGGAATAGTTATCTACTACTGTGTTGTTTAAGCACAACGTTGCGCATGTGCACTTCGACTGGATGCTGCGTCCCGGGTTTTTTTTTTTTAAAAGGTAATAAATGTCAATTTATTATCTTTCTGAGTAAACTGTTTGGACGATTCAGCTTACCTTTAGTAAATCTAATTGGAGAATTAGCACCAGACATGTTTGTAAAGGTCCAAATATTGCGATGTATTGCTTTAAATACCGAAGTTATTTTAAAAACCCTGCTACTGTGGGAACTGTGAGTTGTGCCGGTCAGAGAAAGAGGATTGTGTGATGGAAAATAAAAAACACATTTATGTAGTGCTTTTATGAAGGTTGAATGAAGCCTTATATGCTGCATCATTGCATCTAAAGTGCGACCGATAAAACTATATCACGGATTGGTACGGTACTGACCAATAACAGGTTCTCGTGGGGACTGCTTCAGGTATTTCCACAGATGGCTGGATACAGTGGACATGGGAGGAGCGGGAGGAGTCACTGCAGGAAAAGCACAGTGTCAACACTGCAACATGCTTCAGAAACACACACACACACACACACACACACACACACACACACACACACACACACACACACACACACACACACACACACACACAAACTGATTATGCCATACAGGAAAACACTCATAATACACACCTTTCTCCAACACCTTGCTGGTATTTCTTTCCAGTGTATCAGAGTTAGTCATTAGCTTTCTCTTTTTGCAGGTCCCACTCTTGCCTCTATCTTTACCGGCATTTCCTTTCCCAGGTGTTCCTCTTTTCCTCGTCTTAGGTGCAATGATGGTCTCTATGATCTCGCCGGTCTCTCTCCCTGTGACCGGGTCATTCTCATTGCTCTCCTCGCTGGGTCTCTCGGAGATCAAACTAACAACAGACTCCTTTACCGGTTCTCTAGACGTCTGTTTTCCTGCCTCTCTTCCGTTCTCTTTCCCTGTCTCTTTCTCCATCTCTCTTATTGTCTCTCCTGTCTCTTCACCCGTCTCTTTTCCTGTCTCTCTTCCAATCTCTTTTCCTGTCTCCCTTCCAGTCTCTTTTCCAGTCTCTCTTCCTGCATGTCTTCCTTCATCTTTTCCTGTCTCTCTCCCCATCTTTCTTCCCGCATGTCTTCCTGTCTCCTTTCCTGCGTCTTTCCCTGTCTCTCTCCCTGTCTCCTTTCCCGATTCTCTAGAGGTCTGTTTCCCTATCGCTCTTCTAGTCTCTTTTCCGGTCTCTCTTCCAATCTCTTTTCCTGTCTCCCTTCCTGTCTCTTTTCCTGCATCTTTTCCTGTCTCTTTCCCCGTCTCCTTTCCCGATTCTCTAGAGGCCTGTTTTCCTGCCTCTCTTCCGGTCTCTTTCCCTGTCTCTCTTCCGGTCTCTTTCCCTGTCTCTCTTCCCGTCTCTTTTCCTGCTTCTCTTCCGCTCTCTTTCCCTGTCTCTTTCCCTATCTCTCTTGTCTCTTTACCCATCTCTCTTCCTGTCTCTCCTCCTGTCTCTCTCCCGGTCTCTCTTCCTGTCTCTTTTCCTGCATCTTTTCCTGTCTCTCTCCCCGTCTCTTTTCCTGCCTCTCTTCCCGTCTCTTTCCCTGTCTCTCTTCCGGTCTCTTTCCCTGTCTCTCTTCCCGTCTCTTTTCCTGCTTCTCTTCCGCTCTCTTTCCCTGTCTCTTTCCCTATCTCTCTTGTCTCTTTACCCATCTCTCTTCCTGTCTCTCCTCCTGTCTCTCTCCCGGTCTCTCTTCCTGTCTCTTTTCCTGCATCTTTCCCTGTCTCTCTTCCCGTCTCTTTTCCTGCTTCTCTTCCGCTCTCTTTCCCTGTCTCTTTCCCTATCTCTCTTGTCTCTTTACCCATCTCTCTTCCCGTCTCTTTTCCTGCCTCTCTTCCTATCTCTGTACCTGTTTTTTTTCCAGCATCTCCCCCCATCTGTTTTCCTGCATCTTTTCCTGTCTCTCTCCCTGTCTCTCTTTTTATCTCTTTCCCTGTTTCTCTGTTGGATTCTATACCTGGCTCGGTAATGATCCCATGGGGAGGTTCTTTGACAGTCTCTTCCTGGGTCATTGTGCCACTGCCTTGGCTGGTGTCACTGTTCTCTCGCCCACAGTCTTTTACAGTCTCCTTGGTCACTCTGCTGGTCTCTCCGTCAGTCTCTCCTCCGTGTTCTTTGTCAGTCTCTTTTGAGGTCTCTCTTTCCTTCTCTTCTGCGGGAGTTGGCTGTGGATCAGCCAAGGTCTGGGCTGATGGAACTGAAAGAGAGAACATTTCTCACTCTCATATCACCTTCACTCACATACAGGGTTCCCACTCAAGTCAAAGTCAAATTCCCTGACTTTCCATGACCTATAATGAATGGAAAAACTGTTGAGTGGGTAGGGGATAAATGAGCGCTGAAAATCAAGTAACCATAACAACCACTCACAATACGGGAAATGTGAGATAACCCGATAAAGAAAAATACTGCCTGGAAAATATTATATTTTTTATAAATTGCAATTAAATTTAAAAAATGCTAAAAACAAAATTCCCTGATATTCCAAGACTTGGCCCAAAAAATTTGGAAATCCCCTGACTGGTCTTTAAATATATACTTTTTAAAATTCCATGATATTCCAGCAGTTGCACTAGATTTTTAGTAGGTAAGGTAAAGGCGTATTTCTGGGGTGGCGTGTCTGTATTAATTGTGGAAATAAGTGTTTTTAGTAATGCTTGTAATTTCCACTGTGGAAATGAGTGTTTTTAGTAATGCTTGCAAGTTTGGGGTTTTCTTTGTATACTTTCCCTTAAGATGTTGTGCTTTTAATTTCCAAATAAAAATCAAATCAATTCAAATTGTTTGCTTCACATAACCAGCTGGGAACTCTCCATTGGAAACTGTTTGGAAAAGGGCATGCACTTTCAAAAATACTGGGGCAGGTGATTGGATCATGAACCATCCATCACCGTCGATCAGGCGCTAACTTCAACCGCAAACCTGTCCACCGTAGCTGTTTAAATTTCCTCATAGAACGTTGATTGGCGAATTCATTTTCTGATCTGGCACAAATATTTATTTATTTTACTACTTTAGCCGGTTATAACTAATTTAGTAAAAACCAGCTCTCACCCAGTTTGCTGACAAATGGCTGCACGTTAGAGTACAATCTCTTCAGGTTCCACAGAACTGCAACAGAAATACACAAGACTTCACCATGATACAAAGCTTGTCATACACAGCTTGTCATGCACAGCACACAAGACAAGAGCACTCAAAACACAAACGCAGGCATGCACTGACCAGTGTTATAGGCAGAGTTTTTGATGGGAACGGCCAAACATTCCTGAAAGACAAAACAGTTTTTGATGAGGATTTTAGCCTAATCAAAAACAGAATTCTCTGGTGAGGTCTGGACCTTCAAACTGTTAACTTATTTCCAAAAATCTTTTATATAGTCTTCAAACAGCATATAGACCACCAATGATCATTACAAAAAGCATGCAAGTATCCAAAGAAAGTCCCTAGGTCTAGCCAAGTGCACCAGGGAAGGCAGAAAGCATTCAACAGTCCTTTGTCCGATTCTCGAATTTATACTTTATAAGTACCATATTGCTCCATATACTAACCTATCATATACTCTATACTAATATACTGCAGTAAAATCTATCCAACCATACTGTTGGCCAGTGGCCAAATTATTATATGTTTAAGAAAAGGGGGTGACAGAGGGTTATTCTAGACTCTTAAAAACACATTGTAAAGGAGCCCCCAAAACATCTGTTCCCAATTAAGTACTGGTCATTTCTCCTGTGTGGCCTAGTGCTGTAATTCGATGCTCCAGCACAAATCTCTTATACTTGTATGTCACAACTCAATCCATTACATTTATTATTGCATAAAACAAATATCCCATTAATAACTTTAATCAAATCTTCTTCATTTTGGAGACAGAAGGCCAGGGCAGGCAGAAATATATTACAATGCCCTCAGAAGTTAACATTCATCCAAAAACAGTGGTGGCTTTGATTCAGATTCAGGCTTTGGAGTAATAATGTGTCATACCTGTACACGGCCAGGCGGGTGTGTTTTCTGTGCCTGTATCGCAAGCTCAAGCAACCTTTCTTGATCCTTCTGGGTACCAGAATCCTCCATGTCTTTCAGTGAGTTGGGATTGATACACTTCTACAAACACACACACACACACGCGCACACACACACGCGCAGTCAGAAGGATCTCACTGATATAACCACCCCGTTGAAGCAATCTTGCAAAGTGTTTGTATTGTTCATGTGTGTGTATATGTTTGTAGGCTCACAAGAAAGGCGGTGACGTGCTCATAGCTGAAAGCATGGCCGCCAATGGTCCAGACCGTTAACTTCCTCTTACAAAGCAGGCATAGGAAGCCATGTCCTGGATCCTCAGGGGATTTTCTGACAACGCTATATTGAACCAGACACTGCAGGCCTGGGAAAGGAATAAAGATGGGACACAAAAAGGGAAAGGACAGAGATACACTTTTTTGTTTGTTCCCTTTTTTTACACGCACCCTCTTCCCTGTACAGTATGCTGTGTTTTGAGTGTCCAGCTGTGCTCACCAAGCAGAGGATACTTGCTTTCCCACAGTTCTTGACTTGCATGGAACCCATCTACAGGAAACACACACACACACACAGTTAGGCCCCCACAGCTCCTCTGAAGGACACCAGAGAGAAAGTTTAAATATTAGGGTGAAGACGACAACTTGACAGCTGACCTTTAAGGTAATGCGCAAAGTGCTGCAGTTCTTTTAGGACTGGAGAGGCCGTTGAAACAGGACCAGCATCGTGGAGAGGGGAGGGACCAGAACACCGAGTCAGAACCAGAACACAGAGTCAGAAACAGAACACAGGTTGGACACTCTTGTTGGCTAGTGGTCAGTCTATAAGTCTTACCATGGTAATAGGAAATGACGCCAGTAGTTATGAAAGAGAAATGGACGGCTGGAACATCTAGCACCTGAGAGAGAACGAGAGGGAGAGAGGTTAGAAGGCCAGAATGAGAGAGAGACAATACATAGCATCTCCCCTCACTTTCCAGATTTTTCTGTGCGTGTTACTGTAGTGTAATTTGGTAGTTGAGGAGAAAGGAAGAATGTCTGGATCCATTGATGCCGTTCAACACTCTTTATTGAATCAAAGCATCTAATCACTCTGCAGAATGATGAGTCCACACAAAACCAACGGGTGAAACTGGTCTGGACTGACTAGGGAATTTGCATGAGCTGCTTATATAGACATCTCTGAACATGAGGCCAATTCTTCTGATACCCAATTCTGACCACTTGATGAGTCTACCTAAACCTTCTGGTATGCCATCATATCCAATTCTGTCAGTTTAAGAGTCTATCTACACTTTCTGGGTTCCAGAGGGCCATGGAAAAATGCTTATGCTAGCATAATATCACCTCAAAGGTATAATGCAGACCCTCTATCTAGGCTGGTGAACAGCTTTCAATAACAAAGTACTGCCAATATGTGCAGAACAAAAATAACCTGTTTGTATCAGACAAAGAAATGTTTGATACATTAGCTCATAGAAAATGCACCCTCCAGGGGCCTCATTTATAAACATTGCGTAGAATCCACGTAACTAAGTTAGCTTAGCTAAGTGATTACTAAAATATACGCACAAAAAATCTCCGATTTATAAAACGCTGCGTATCACAACCCATGTTCACTCAGGCACGCCTACGCCAGCTGCCCTTTATAAATCACAATCAACACTTAACTTGGCGCACGTGAACGCGCGTTCTGATCACACCCCAATTAACGCCCACAATTGCCTATAAATGGTCAGTGATACGCCTATACATATGCAACGACAATGGAGCCGAGTGCAAAAGGCAGAAAGAGAAAGATACATTTTACCGATGCGAGGTGGAGGTATTGGTCAACGAGGTAGAGACGCCGCAAAATTATCTTTTCGGAACGATGATTTCACATGTGCACGACTGATAAGAGCACCTGTTAGGCCTGAGTGGTCTGTTAGATAATGAATTATCTATCATGCAGGCTATATTGGCATTCCTTTAGTGCGGTAGGCCTTATTAGGTGGCTGCTTATATCCAAACTGATAATCATTATAAGCCTATAGTGTTGTTGCATGGGTAATGGGGTTTGGATCTATATTGCACGTAATCTAATGCTTCACAGGGTGGCCCATGAATAAAATGCCTAACTTATCAACGTATAAACGGGTCAATTTACAATGACATCCATAACAATGCAAACATGTAGGCCTATAGTGACTACTTAAGGCAAGTATCCCCAATTTAACTGTACGACAGATCTGAGGGTTCTTTGCAGCAGCCAATTTGTGTATTTTCCGGGATATCATGCATTTCACATACTTTCTCAAAACATTCTGTAGGCATATAGAAGCTGCGTGTTCTAATGGATGTTGCGGGATAGCCAAGCACATATTAGAACATCTGTGCCAAGTCCCGGCATATCCAAGGCCCCGTGCGTCATGGCCTACTATAATCCAGCTATATCAGTGCCTGTATCGAGGTCTTGTAAATATATGGGGTCCATGGATGAGTTTCATGTGATTCTATAAAGGGTAATTATTGCTACACACATGACGATTCGGCAAATTAATAATCTAACTTGCTCCCTTGTGTTCTTACAACTTGGAGACGCATCACCTCCATGCTCTGTTTTGCGCACAGCTAATTCTACCAAAGCGGCATGTGAGCATTGGGATGACATGCGTTGTAAGGCCCACATTCCTCGTATGCCTGCTACATGACAATCATACGACAATATGAGGATATATGATGATGTACAATATAGCCTAATGTAGCCTACAGTTGCCTCAAGTAGGACATTTCCATTCACCGCTCAACATCATTGTTGCGGCTTGCCTCAGTGGTCATTCGGGTTTACATAAAAGCCTAATCAAATATAGGCTATAAATACATAAATACATTAACGAATGAATAGGTGGATAATTAAACATACGAATAATTAATTAAATAAATGATTAACTGAATAAATATACTTCAACGCCGAATGCAACATTTGTTTGGTGCGGTATAGGCCTTATAGTTGTAGGCTATCGACATACGGAATCATTACTATGATAAGCCTATAGGCTCGTGTCGTGTTGTGTTATCAACGTAATATGTGGCTTTTATTCATAGGCTACTGCCCGTGATGCTTCTCGGGATAGCCTAGAAATGAATAGGCCTACAACATAACATTATATTATGACACAAATGGGTCAATTCACAGACACATCCAAAGCAATGCCGACATTATTTCGTGATTAGGCTACGGTGGCGATTGATTCCGTTTAAACTGTGTGACACATTGGAGGGTTTCTTGCAGCGACCGATGTATTTATTATTCAATATGTCATGTGTTTTGCAGACTTTCCCGAGTTTCATCCCTCTGCCATCGGAGTCGCGTTTTCCTTTCTCCAGAAACGTGCTTATCGTAGTTAAAGGAGGGTCGAAGTGTGCGTAGAGTTAAGTTCCGCCAACTTATCGCTCAGCTTGTTTTTTATAAATACCGAAAGTTGCGTAGAAAGTTGCTCAGCATGGGTTACGCACGCTTTTGTACTTACGCAACGTTTATAAATGAGTCCCCAGGGCTGTACGCAGGATTTTTGTAATACCGAGGTCATTTAGTTGTGGCGCTTCAATCTGGTGCATTTTGAGAGCAAAATGAAGAGGCTAGATCTATAAAGAACAACACGCACCATATTGGATTAATATCATCTTTAACTGAGAGCAGTGGAGGTCATCCAGAGAGGACACAACTTAAGTGAATGTTGATGAGAACACACCATCTATTAGAAACATGAGACTAGCTCCTCCTGTCATCTCTCTCCCAGCCTGGACTCCTCCACTCTAATGTCCATGTTGGTCTCCTCCTGTCACCTCCTTTCCACTGTGGTGTCCATGTTGGTCTCCTCCTGTCACCTCTCTTGTCCATGTTGGTCTCCTCCTGTCACCCCTCTTCCACTGTGGTGTCCATGTTGGTCTCCTCCTGTCACCCCTCTTCCACTGTGTTGTCCAGGTTGGTCTCCTCCTGTCACCTCTCCTCCTGTCTTTTGTCCATGCTGGTCTCCTCCTGTCACCTCTCCTCCACTGTGGTGTCCATTTTCATCTCCTGTCCACAAATTAACAAAACATAAACATAAGCTATAAACACACACACCCCCACCCACCCATCCATCCACATTATTTTTCAAAACTTGCCAGGATCTAATTAATGTAGCGTCTCTTTGGCTAACATCAGGTATCTCACCTCTCATCTCTATGTCCTCTCCTCCTGTCCCCTCTCTTCCACTCTCTTGGTTTCCTGTCAACAAATTATATATTTTTAACAGAACATAATCATGCATACTGTGTATATGTATACACACCTACCTGTCTATTTGTTTATCTATATAAGCGGCACACCTGATTAATAACTTCCATCCAATGGTATAGGACAGGAAATAAGGATGCCTGTAGAATTTCAGGAAGTAGTGGAGCTTGTGCAAAGAGCCTAAGTGCTTGGCAACACCAAACGCCCAGTGTTTACATGAGAAAATAAATATGATGGATTTCTTTGTAGAAGCACTGCTCTGTTTGTGCATGTGCGCAGGTACACCGCTTTGCTAATGTTAACTTGGGTCAAGAATAGCCTACACCTGGCTAGCCACGTTGTGACGGCTAGGATCATGGATGTATTCACTAACTAGCTATTTATCTAACGTCAGGCATCTCAGCATCTTCGTCTACGTTCTTAAGTGTGAGCATTTAGGCGCTGTCAATGTTATAACTAATTGAAAATACGTTAAAATAACTGCTTATTGTTATGTTACTTGTGTCAATCTCCCTTACCTCGAAAGACGTCCAATATGTTCGCTTGATCGTCCACAGCTGACACTTATTAATGACAAATTAGCTTTGCGTCTCACACCCCTTCTCCTAAGAGAAAGAAGATTCGCCAAATAAAAAGTGATTCAACCGTTTCAGGCGAAATGAGTTTTTGATTGACAAGACGATTGTCAGCCTCTGATTGGCCAAAGTAGAAATTGATTGACAGTTGACCCGCCCCCTCGAAGTCTCCGGGCCTGCAGAGTCTGAACAGTGAAACGCGTCATTGTTCCCGGCTTTCACCGATTGGTTAAGAGCATTGAAAAGACTAGCAGTCACGACCAAAAGTGTATATAAATTGTGTTCGTAATTTGTGTCTCTCTCTACCTTGGAAACTTTTCACAGTTGAACATTGTTTCTCACGCCTGTAAAGATTCCCCATTGCAAAGATGTTTTTTTATCCATCTGAAGAAAACAAGAGACAAGCTCTTTATTCTTTTTGAGTAAACAAACGTTTCCATCACAACCTACTCACTAGCCTTTCACTGTAGGCTACGACAATCCTCAATTCGGTAAGTTGTATGTTATTTTTTATTTTTGAAAGATTAGAGCGCAGCCGTTTGGGGCTTCGGTTTAGGAAGTGAACTTCGAATGAACAAGGGAGGGTTAGACGACTGCTTTTGAATTTGAGTCCAGGAGAGTGTTACTGTTCTTTTGAATTTGAGTCCAGGAGAGGGTTACTGTTCTTTTTAATTTGAGTCCAGGAGAGGGTTACTGTTCTTTTTAATTTGAGTCCAGGGGAGGGTCATATAGCTACACATTTGAATCGAAAACAGAATAGTTTATTCATCTTTTCGGAATTCAGCAAGCTGTTTTGTATGACCATGTTGAGAGGGAAGCGCGTGAAGCGAACATACCGACATGCGGTCTGTTTTCAGTGAATTTCTCTGTTGCTGGTCGTTGCTGCGTGCGTTCACTTCTTTTATTCGCTGGTGACATTAAGTGGAGAGCATGGCCGTATAACGTAATTCATAAGCAAATCTAGAGGCCACCACCTGTGCTGACTCAAAATAATTGCTGATGTGACCGGTCTGGTCTTGTACGCATGTGTTTCTGCATTGTGTATTAAATAGCTAGACCACTTCTTCCTGCTGAAGGCTGATTTATTCTGGATAGAATAAACACACACATAGTTATACATTTGCACTGAGGCTGCAGGCATCAGATGGACCGCCAGCAACTGAGGTTTACACTATACATATACACACTGTACATACAAACTTTAAAGTTACCACTTAAATACATTTGTAAATATTACACTTACTTATTCATTCAATTCAACCATAAAATTTCTGTGACCTTTTGGGATGTTTGCTTTGGCATTGTAAATGTATGTTTCCCATGCCAATAAAGCCCTTTGAATTGAAGTAAAATATAGAAGACATACAGATAGTTATCCAATCATACTTGGATTGATGGATAGATGGATAGGGATTTGTGTTAGTGAAAATGTGCTTTACTGAGACGGGAAGCACAGGGTGTAATCTTACCAGTCTCAATTTGCTTTCCTGTGAAATGTATCGCAATCCCAATATTTGTACATGTTTGGCATGGCTTGGACTTGAGCATTCCCCTGGCACTTGTTTTCACTGCTCCCACGGAGGACTATGTGCAAGTCATGCCAGATGCCTACAAATAGATGGACTCTGCGCGTGTAAACTGTAGAATAATTAGGCATTACAATCAGGTGAAGAAATATGAACACATGCTCATTTCTCAGATTTCCAGAATCTATTTGGCGGCGCTCACGCTATATTGATAGAAGTAGGCCTAGGCTATATTGTTAGAAGTAGGCCTAGGCTATATTGTTAGAAGTAGGCCTAGGCTATATTGATAGAAGTAGGCCTAGGCTATATTGATAGAAGTAGGCCTTATCTATATTGTTAGAAGTAGGCCTAGGCTATATTGATAGAAGTAGGCCTAATCTATATTATTAGAAGTAGGCCTAGGCTATATTGATATAAGTAGGCCTAGGCTGTATTGATAGAAGTAGGCCTAAGCTATATTGATGGAAGTAGGCCTAGGCTATATTGATGGAAGTAGGCCTAGGCTATATTGATAGAAGTAGGCCTAAGCTATATTGATAGAAGTAGGCCTAATCTATATTGTTAGAAGTAGGCTGGGACTGACTGCCCCCCTGATCAAAAAGTCAAACTGCGCATATGAACATCATGTCACTAGAGAGACAAACAGCAGGATCCAGAGATGGTAAGGGACTGTGATAGAACTAACAGAAGGAAGTTCATAGAGAAGCAACTATAAATGAATCCAGAGGCCTATAAACAATGAGATGCAAATAAAAAGGCTATGTTAAGGGAAAGACTTCATGAACAATTAAACAGGACAACAATAGGCAGGCTTTTCAGAGATCGTGTCAGGGATGGACCCATCTTTGCATGTGTAAACCGTAGAATAATTAGGCATTACAATCAGGTTAAGAAATATGAACACATGCTCATTTCTCATATTTCCAGAATCCATTCTGCTGCTCTCACTCAAAATAAACCATCTCTCCAGTCTTGAAAGTTTCCCTCCCTCCCTTCCTCCCTCCATACAGTAAGTCCCTACATCTCACCCACTTTTTCTCCCTCCCTCTCTTCCTTCATCCTTCCTTCCTCCTGTCTCTCCCTCCCTCACCTGTTTGTTCTTATGAAACCACCCCCTCTCTCCCCCAGGTATGTGAACTGTGCCCGTACTGAAGAAGAGCAGAACCTGGTAGCGTTTCAGTACCGTGGAGGGATCCTGTTTCGCTGCTGTCGGCTGTCGGGGAGGAGCTGCTGGTCTGGTACGGACAGGAGTACAGATACAAGAGCATCTCCTTCAACTACGTCTGGGAAGAAAAGAGCACCGCTAGAGGTATCTGTCCTCAACTCTTCTTCCCTCTGTCTTCTCCATCTCCCTCTCATCCACCTCTTTCCTTAAAGCTGAAAGAACCAGAGGTCTGCTGGTCATAATAATAACCGCTGTCCAAGTAGCTCTCCTCTACCGTCCTTCCTCTCTGTCTTTTTCCGATGGTGCCAGCCAGCAGGCAAGACATGGGCATACAGCGTGCAATTCAGGACACTCATGGATGCAACGATACAGATGGCACTATGTCATGAACTGCAATGGTGCCTGTGCAAATCGCTGTTGTGAGGCACGCAAATTGCCAATATTAGGCAGGCACACTTGCTCAGAACAAAATGGAATGCTGTTAGTTGCCATGGAACATGGTAGCTTGACTTATCTTTAGGAGTGCTAGCTTACTCTAGCTATCTAAGGTAGCTATTGCCGTGGGCTTCAATGTATTCATGCTTGTTATCTCTCCTTTCTCCTCTTTTCTTTTTCTCACTCCTCTCTCTCCTCTGTCGCTCTCCTTCACTCGAGCTCAGCCAGAGGAACCTCTTACATATCTTTCTCTCTCCTGTCCTCAATCTGAAGTTGTGGTGTCGTCGTGTTTCGCCCCCCCACTAGTTGCATACGTATAAACACTCTATACAGTATTTGCACTTGTAATACAGGTGTGAGAATCCTTTTTAATGTTTGTCTCTTTCTCTTTCACTCTCCCAGGAGTGATGTCAGACTTGTCCCAGACTCAGGTGTTCTCCTGCTCTGTGTGCCCATTCACCTACACCTCCCAGATCTACCTCAACAAGCACCTCAAGAGGAGCCATGACAACCTCTACATCTCTCTTTCGTCTCTCGAGCAGACAGATAAGACAAGAGATTCTCTCCTCCTCCTCCTCTCAATCACTCCCTATCACCACCTCCAACACTCCCCTCACCCCAGCTCCCGCCCAGAGACAGAGAGACACAGACAAGGCAAGACCGTACCACTGTGAACAGTGTGGGAAGAACTTCACTACGTCAGAACATTTAAAGAAACACCAGCGTGTTCATACAGGAGAGAAGCCATACAACTGTGTCCAGTGTGGAAAGAACTTCATTAAGTCAGAACATTTAAAGACACACCAGCGTGTTCATACAGGAGAGAAGCCATACCACTGTGAACAGTGTGGGAAGAACTTCACTACGTCAGAACATTTAAAGAAACACCAGCGTGTTCATACAGGAGAGAAGCCATACCACTGTGACCAGTGTGGAAAGAATTTCACTGCGTCAGAACATTTAAAGACACACCAGCGTGTTCATACAGGAGAGAAGCCATACCACTGTGACCAGTGTGGGAAGAATTTCACTGCGTCAGAACATTTAAAGACACACCAGCGTGTTCATACAGGAGAGAAGCCATACCACTGTGACCAGTGTGGAAAGAACTTCACTGCGTCAGGAGATTTAAAGACACATCAGCGTGTTCATACAGGAGAGAAGCCATACCACTGTGAACAGTGTGGGAAGAACTTCACTAGGTCAGGAGATTTAAAGAAACACCAGCGTATTCATACAGGAGAGAAGCCATACCACTGTGTCCAGTGTGGAAAGAACTTCATTAAGTCAGAACATTTAAAGATACACCAGCGTGTTCATACAGGAGAGAAGCCATACCACTGTGACCAGTGTGGAAAGAACTTCACTACATCAGAACATTTAAAGAAACACCAGCGTGTTCATACAGGAGAGAAGCCATACCACTGTGAACAGTGTGGGAAGAACTTCACTACGTCAGAACATTTAAAGAAACACCAGCGTGTTCATACAGGAGAGAAGCCATACCACTGTGACCAGTGTGGAAAGAATTTCACTGCGTCAGAACATTTAAAGACACACCAGCGTGTTCATACAGGAGAGAAGCCATACCACTGTGACCAGTGTGGAAAGAATTTCACTGCGTCAGAACATTTAAAGACACACCAGCGTGTTCATACAGGAGAGAAGCCATACCACTGTGACCAGTGTGGAAAGAACTTCACTGCGTCAGGAGATTTAAAGACACATCAGCGTGTTCATACAGGAGAGAAGCCATACCACTGTGAACAGTGTGGGAAGAACTTCACTAGGTCAGGAGATTTAAAGAAACACCAGCGTATTCATACAGGAGAGAAGCCATACCACTGTCCAGTGTGGAAAGAACTTCATTAAGTCAGAACATTTAAAGATACACCAGCGTGTTCATACAGGAGAGAAGCCATACCACTGTGACCAGTGTGGAAAGAACTTCACTACATCAGAACATTTAAAGAAACACCAGCGTGTTCATACAGGAGAGAAGCCATACCACTGTGAACAGTGTGGGAAGAACTTCACTACGTCAGAACATTTAAAGAAACACCAGCGTGTTCATACAGGAGAGAAGCCATACCACTGTGAACAGTGTGGGAAGAACTTCACTACGTCAGAACATTTAAAGAAACACCAGCGTGTTCATACAGGAGAAAAGCCATACCACTGTGACCAGTGTGGAAAGAACTTCACTACATTAGAAAATTTAAAGACACACCAGCGTGTTCATACAGGAGAGAAGCCATACCACTGTGACCAGTGTGGAAAGAACTTCACTGCGTCAGGAGATTTAAAGACACATCAGCGTGTTCATACAGGAGAGAAGCCATACCACTGTGAACAGTGTGGGAAGAACTTCACTAGGTCAGGAGATTTAAAGAAACACCAGCGTATTCATACAGGAGAGAAGCCATACCACTGTGTCCAGTGTGGAAAGAACTTCATTAAGTCAGAACATTTAAAGATACACCAGCGTGTTCATACAGGAGAGAAGCCATACCACTGTGACCAGTGTGGAAAGAACTTCACTATGTCAGGAAATTTAAAGACACACCAGCGTGTTCATACAGGAGAGAAGCCATACCACTGTGAACAGTGTGGGAAGAACTTCACTACGTCAGAACATTTAAAGAAACACCAGCGTGTTCATACAGGAGAAAAGCCATACCACTGTGACCAGTGTGGAAAGAACTTCACTACATTAGAAAATTTAAAGACACACCAGCGTGTTCATACAGGAGAGAAGCCATACCACTGTGACCTGTGTGGAAAGAACTTCACTACGTCAGGAGTGTTAAAGACACACCAGCGTGTTCATACAGGAGAGAAGCCATACCACTGTGACCTGTGTGGAAAGAACTTCACTCAGTCAACAAGCTTAAAGACACACCAGCGTTTTCATAGAGGAGAGAAGCCATACCACTGTGACCAGTGTGGGAAGAACTTCACTATGTCAGGAGAGTTAAAGAAACACCAGCGTGTTCATACAGGAGAGAAGCCATAGCCATAGCCTTGGGCCTGGATTACACTACTGCGTTTTTCTGAGTTTTCGCCTGCCTTTGCGCCTAACAATTACAATACCGAGGCCAAAATGAGGCTCGAACCTAGAGGCAGATCGATACATCCGGGGCCACGTTTTGGTGCTTGAAATCCAGAGATGCGTTCTAGTGTAATAGGCAGATCTGGAGGCCTTTGGAAAAAAACTATAGGAATAAGGCTACACTGTAACGCTGTGGTCACTTCACCTTATAACAATCAAACAGATGATTTACGAGTTTAAACTACATAATATCATACTATAGTTAATCAGACAAGCAGATAATATCGTAGGATGAATTTCACTGTGTTCCCCCCAAAAAGTAGACACTTCAAATCATAACCTACATAAGAATAGGCATCTGAAATAATAATATTCTCCCGTTCAAAGAAAAGTAACTAGCAAAAAGTTTCAACATTTTTATTGAGCTATAGCTATATAAGATATATATTGAGGTATGCTGCTACACGTGTGGGTAGACTCCCCAGCTCAGCCTTTTCTGCTTGTAATGGATTTTAACTGATGTAGTCAAAAAAGGATTTACCAAGAATCGCTCAAAAGGTTAAGTCTGGTTTATTGAGAAAACATACGAGCGCAAGGACTTTCTGGACAATGCAACATGAGTGGTTTATCCAGAGAAGTGAAGCCCCTTGGTCTTGCTCTGCCTTATATTCAAGCAAAACACAGGTACTGCGCTTCCAGGATGTGATTGGCTAATCCATTGTACGTCATATGAAATGGCAGGCGTGGCCGAGAATACAGACATGTGACATGAGAAAAGGCGGCAATTTCTTGGAGACAAAAGGACAAAGGATGGTTATTCTGGAGTAGACATTTCTAGGTGTGTGGACCTCCTGGAGGCCACCCTGTCTATGTGAACGGTTGAGGGAGGTGGGGAATTACAAAAGGAGAGAGAGAGAACAAAGGTTTAAGGTGTTTGGAATAGAAAGGGCTTGAGGCCAGATGTAAATTCTATAACGTTCCTGACCAAATATCACCTTGATCACACCTGTCTGAACTTCCCAGCACTCCTGCCCTTTTCTTTTTTAATAATATCTATTCAATACTCAAATACAGTCCAAATGTTCCGATATATAGTCCTTACAATCATTTAGTTTTAAGTCCTTCATCCATTCCCTCACGATATCTCCCGTATTATGATGAGACTTGATAATAATAATTAATATCTATCAGGGTATGTGAATGTTTTTACGAATATGCCAACTGTCTGTCCCGCATGGTGTCGTTCTAAAACATCACCATCAAGAGATGAATAAGCCTACTATTTTAAACCGCACCACAGATATGGGCAAACATGATTTAGGTTACCTATTAGGCCAGTAAAAGGAGATGTTTGCTTTTGCAAAAGAACCCCTCAAATATTTTATAGAGTTTAATCTGGAATAATATTCTGAAATCAGATCTGTAATCACTCTACAAGCAATTGGTTTATTCAGGTGTGAGCCAATGATCAAAATAGGAATTGGATATGGAGTTTGGATTACTGGAGAAAATGAAAAGAGGAACTTGAGGAAGATCCTTGGTGAACTGAATAATACGGCAGGCCTTATCCTATAGGCCTATGGAATGCTGCGCTCAAGGATGACGTTGGGTGAATGGATGGACTTAATTTCGTCCTCTTGGTCAAAGTCGATTGCTTTAAAAACATGAAAGAATAAAACAAAAAATACTGCAACACAAAGTAGATGAAATGGTGATTGCAAAGGGACTGTTTAAATAAATTCCAATATACCTGGTTGAGTTCATGGCTTACAACTGTATCTCTTTGGAAGATTGGATCTAGATTGGAATAAGTAGCCTAACTTTTTGGATTTGAGATTATTTTAAAAGCAGTGGATGCGCACCAGACATGGAACACAAACTGGGATGGAAATGTATTTGTTGTGACTATTGGCGTTGGTTGGATGGCTGGACAGCTGCATTTTAAACTAACCCTAACTTTTCAGAATGTTTTTTTTTTCATTAGCCTTTTTAATAAACATTGTATAACCTGAGAGAGGTACTGTAGAGTGTGTTCATTTGTGTGCCTGCCTCAGTATCTAAACCTGGACTGACCCCCCCCCCCCCAATATCCAACCCTGGACTGACCCCACCTCAGCATCCAACCCTGGACTGACCCCCCCCTCAGTATCCAACCCTGGACTGACCCCCCCCTCAGTATCCAACCCTGGACTGACCCCCCCCTCAGTATCCAACCCTGGACTGACCCCCCCCTCAGTATCCAACCCTGGACTGACCCCCCTCCTCAGTATCCAACCCTGGACTGACCCCACCTCAGTATCCAACCCTGGACTGACCCCCCCTCAGTATCCAACCCTGGACTGACCCCCCCTCAGTATCCAACCCTGGACTGACCCCACCTCAGTATCCAACCCTGGACTGACCCCACCTCAGTATCCAACCCTGGACTGACCCCACCTCAGTGTCTCTGCATGCCTCTTCCATTGCTCCCAGGGAGAGTCATGCAGGTGTCTGGTTGGTGTTCATAGACCTTTGTTGACTTTCGTTGTCTTTTATTATTGTCCTTATTAAGCTCTGCGTTGTGTTTTGATTACAATAAAAGACGGCCCCAGATCTCACACAATACCACACAGTCCAGTGTCCCTTCTTTAGGTGTATTCCAAATGAATCTCTCCAACACAGGATTTGAGCGACATCAAAAGCTGTTTATTACAGAAGGTTTAACATACAAAAGACGATGGCATATAGTCTAATGTACAGCTGACCTGTCTGTATGCTGTCTGGACTCAAATCAAATCATCTGAGCTCGAGCACGGTTCTTATGTGGTTTGAGTGCCCCCACCCCCCCCTCGTCTCTTCTCCGATAAGACTGTCTTTCTGGTCTCTTCTGTGGCCTTGTTTTGTCAAGTCAACCTACGCCGCCTTGGCGCTAACCACAACAATTGCTGTTTGGCACAGAGTGTACCAGCCATGGAATGTCATCTTTATCTCATAAGTCTATGGAAGAGGGACACAATTTCTTACAGAAAGCTCCTGCTACAGCCATACTCAGAGGTCAATCATTATAATTAGGAACAGCTAACAGGATCAGACTAAACCAATATTTCTCTGAAAATCAACCAATATTCAACACCTTCCAACACCAAAGTGAAAATAATTCCTCAATGGGACTGAGGAATGGGGAGTAAGGGGGTAACGGTGTATCCACCTGTGAAGTTATGTATGGTGGTTGGTGAACCAGTCCCAGACCAGAGCAGCCCGGTGGAAACTAACATGATCCCACATGACAACAAACCTGGGCTGCTCTGCTCCATCCTGTACAACTGCTTTATATAGAGCACCAGATATGTCATTGTGAGTGGAGTGCACTTCTAAAGCATAGAGCGCTTTACAATATCTTCTCTCATTCACTCACCAATGGTGGCCAGCTGGTGTTAGCCTGCTCTTTGGGATAAATTAGTGTCTTACTCAAGAACACGTCAACGAAGCAGAGGAGATAGCTGGAATTGAACTGGAGGCTCCCAGACGGCTACTCTACCTCCTGAGCTGCTGCCGCCCCCTCAGAACGTGATCATGTGTGCAGTACTGGATGGACCTAGGGTGGCATGGTGATGGAGAACTCCTTGCAGATGTAGGAACCTCTTGAAAATGTTTTCAGCCCTCAAAGGCCATATCTAGGTTTTTGCAGGTTGATAATCAATCTAGTAATTATATTCCGTAAACTAAGGCATGTTTAAATGATTTTATCGTGAGCTCACAAGGTATGTCTGATCTCCAGAGCAGGGATATCAGAGTACAAATGTGGTCAGAAAACAATGAGTCTCAAACTTCAGCCAAAATGACCATCTTAAGACCTCCTCCTCCTTATCTCTCTGGGCTAGTGGAAAGGGCTCTCCCCCTCCCCCAACTTAACATTCTTGAAGCTCACAGACCAGCTCCCACACACCACAAAACACTGTTTCTTCTTCCAGGAACACAAGGTGATATTTCCCCCACGCTGCCCAGGGACATTCACAACAGCTCTTTGTCCTGTAACATCTGGGCCCCGACGCCTGGTTTTAGATAGATTGAATCCAGCTTCATCAATGAAAATGAGGTCATGACGCTGTGCAGCTGCGCCAGTGTAAATCACACAAGTCAACTGCTGGCACGTTGCATGTCTGACTGATAAATCGTCAATGACGTGTAAATGGTTGAAATTCATGTTGAAATGAAGCCCCCTCTTTTCTCTTTATTTCTGGGGATAAATTGTATGTCTGTATATAGATAAACAAATAGACAGGTACGTAGGTGTGTATAAATATACACAGTATGCATGATTATGTTCGGTTAAAAATATATAATCTGTTGACAGGAAACCAAGAGGTACAAGAGAGTGGAAGAGAGGGGACAGGAGGAGAGGACATAGAGATGAGAGGTGAGATACCTGATGTTAGCCAAAGAGATGCTACATTAAGTTAGATCCTGGCAAGTTTGAAAAATAATGTGGATGGATGGATGGATGGATGGATGGATGGATGGATGGGTGGGTGGGTGGGTGGGTGGGTGTGTGTGTGTTTATAGCTTATGTTTATGTTTTGTTAATTTGTGGACAGGAGATGAAAAAGGACACCACAGTGGAGGAGAGGTGACAGGAGGAGACCAGCATGGACATCAGAGTGGAGGAGGCCAGGCTGGGAGAGAGGTGACAGGAGGAGCTAGTCTCATGTTTCTAATAGATGGTGTGTTCTCATCAACATTCACTTAAGTTGTGTCCTCTCTGGATGACCTCCACTGCTCTCAGTTAAAGATGATATTAATCCAATATGATGCGTGTTGTTCTTTATAGATCTAGCCTCTTAATTCTGCTCTCAAAGTGCACCAGATTGAAGCACCACAACTGAATGACCTCGCTATTACAAAAATCCTGCGTACGGCCCTGGTCCTGAATGTTTCAGAGGGCAGATGATGACCTTCTAAGCAAGGAGCAGGTGTTCATAATTCTGTCTGCATCACTACACTGAGGTGACATTTTGGTTGTACCGTCTGATCACAACACTAACTGTTCTAATTTTTAACCTATCTGTCTACATATCTGTCTGTCTGTCTCTCTCTATCTTTCATTGTCTGCCCCTGTTTTATTATTGTATCCGAGGCTTCACGTTTGGTGATGGGACCTCAGTGGGTGAGAACAGACATGCTGAATAGACATAAAGATCTAGGCATGGGCAGCATCTTTCCATCCATTTAAAAATAAATATGTATTATTTTATGACAACCCACATTCAGTCTAGCCCTAACCCTAACCTCTTAGAGTGCAGGAAGTGTCGGCCAGCTGTGTCATGTGTGTGTGTCTCCATTCTCAGCGTCAGTACATCCAGTTTGATAGTTCACCTGGGCCAGTAGACTAAGCAGAGCCTCGACCCAAACAAGGTGTCCTGAATGGTCTCCCAGGTCCGCCTTGTAGAACTGAACTGTCAGCCCAGTGTTTCAGTGTGGTCTACAAGCTATTCAATAAAACCTGGAGAAAATTATCTGTATCTTGTCTTTACACTTACAGCACACATGCTGCACAAATGATAACCTTAATTGTATGACACTTGTTTTGTCAAATGCACAAGGGTATCTCTGACTTGGCTAGACTGTGGATGTGGTGACTAGTCCAGGCCAGTCAGCATGGTAGAAGCTGCATACAGGTGAGCGGAAGCTGAAACGCTTGTTCCTTGGCTAGGCCCAAGGCAGCTTGCCAGCAGGGTCAGGCCTGTGCCGGGAGGTCAGTACATTAGAACCCCCTTAGGCGGGCTGTATGTATCCTAGGTTCTCAAACTTATATTTGTGGTATAGAAAGGTAGAACTTGCTTGGTTGGTTATGCAAGTGTGTGTGTGTGTGTGGGGTGCTGTTGATTTTCCTCCACACATCTCTCAGCCATATGTTTCCCCTATGTTGATCTGAAAATGGTGATAGGGATTAAATTAGGTTGCTAAGAGAACTGCTAGTCACCAGAAGCATTCAAGAACATAACCTGTGCTGGAATACTAGTGTATGAACAAATCAATACAAGTAGAGCAAGCACATCTACTGACAGGCTGGCTGAATGACTGGGAGACTGACTTGGGACCTCCACTGAGGACATCCCAAACTGGCTATGGATCAGTAGTGATGCTCCCCTGCCCCTATAGTCCAGGCATTTTATGACATAACCTTGAACAAATTGCAACAGAAATTAATTCAACTGTTTTAGTGTCATACATATGTTCTTTATAACATATCAGTTAGTCCCCCAAAATCCCAGTGGTGGAAAGTAATGAAAAATGCAGATGGAAGGTATGTGACAAATATACCAATTTCCAATTTTCGCCTATGTAAAATAAAAAGGTTTATGCATGTTTTCTTGTCTGATGTCCACACAACACTGTCCCCAATCAACCAGAAACTATAGGATGCATCACAGTGCATATACAGAAATATATTTTTAATTCAATTGGCATTTGGTGAAGAGAAAAGGGGTGAATCTCACATATTGCAACAGAAAATCTGACATTAATCAAATAGCTTAAGAGTCTAGAACCCTGGAGAGGACAGTCTACAACCCTGGAGAACAGTCTACAGCCCTGTAGAGAACAGTAGAACCCTGGAGAACAGTCTACAGCCCTGTAGAGAATAGTAGAACCCTGGAGAGGACAGTCTGAGACGTAGAACCGTCCATAGCAGTGGACTACCTAATCACACGCGCGAGGGGGTAACATACAGGCGAAATCGCAGACACTTACTCAAGGTACCTAAAAATGAAGACTGTACTGAAGACACAAATGCAGAGGGCGCTAGTGCAGGGTCACCGGTGTGTGACACGCCCATACGTGAGTGTGGTGAACACATAGACATAGAGAGGAGGTTGGGTAGACAGACCAAGGCGCCTCAGAGACTCATTGAGGAAATGTGATGGGGCAGTAATGATGGGAGCTTGGTGATATGAGGTGATGGGACAGTAACAAGAGTTTGTTTTTGTTTGTCATGTTATGTTATTATTTTATTCTCTACAGTTGTAATTGTTACAGGCTCTGAAACTGTTAATTGAGGTTTAAAGCTGAAACACTGTTTGGCGTTTAAGAGAAATTGTTTATGTTTCCAGACACTGTAAACATAGTTCTTGACAGGAGAGATGTGTCATACGTGATGACGTCACGGATGTCTAGGTTGATCGAGGCAGTGATGCGGGAGCCAGCGAGAGTGATGGCCGCCTGTAATGGGAGCTGTGAATAAAAGTATAGCCGTATGCACACTGTTGTCCGGTTCCATTATTAAGTGTTAGCAGCCGAACACAACACTAGCTAGGTTTTAAGTGGATTAATTGGAAGGCTACAACATATTGACATCATGTTCATACAAATCAAAACATTCACTGATTTTGTGTTTTGTGGATGGGTGTATTGCTGTTTTGAAATAAATCATTTTCATCTGGATATGTTTCACTAATAGGATAAAGATGATCACTTAGAATAACTTTGTATTGACTGGTAATGGCTCTACACTTTCAGTATCCAAGTGGTTTCACACTATGGACGTGTGGGGGAGCATGTGGTGTACACTAAGAGAATGGTATTGACCTGAATGCTTCAGGTGGTTCACATTCATTTGGGGATTTATGGGTTTTGTGTTCATATAAGAGCAGTTAAAACAGATCAGTCAAATTTGGCCTTGAACACTATAAAACGGGGGCTCATTTTAGACCTAGAACCCGGGTAACCCAGGTGAGTTGTGGCTGTGGGTGTGTATGGGGATGTTTTCCATCTGCTGGATGAACATAATATTGTCTTACCCATTCATTTCCTATAGCGGGTCATTTTACCCATTCAATTCCTATGGCGGGTCATTTTAAACCCAGAACAGCACCCTGATCAGCTTGGTCTCACACTACAACAGATTCAGCTTCATCAAGGTGATCAATATTTCATCTACAACATGCATTTTCAAGTTGGCCATATAGAACTGCTAAACTAAAAAAGAACTGTACATGCTGACGAAATGCATCACAGGCAGAGGTCTGTGCTCTCTGAGCGCTATTCTAGTTATTGTCATGTTTCTGTAACACTATTTAACTGGCCACCCGAAGACCTTCATCAACATGCAATGATAGCAGTCAACCACATAGTGGCGGTGTTGCACAGAGCTCAGCTAGGAGACCTCAAACTGCAAGCAGAGGATGCAGATTATCAGATTATAAACACTATGAAGAGTGAAGATGTTCTTCTGAAACACAGACCTAGGACTGATTAATCATTTTAACTCTATTCACCTGTTCTCTTTATTATGTTGGAGATACTGTATCTATCTGTGGGTTCACTTTCAAACGAACACTTCTGAAGATGGAAACACCAGCCTCTCCATGTCCTTTTTAATCTGATGATCACCTGTTGTGACCTTAATTGACTTCTGCTTCATTCCTTTGGGTTTAGGAATGTCTCATGACATATTTTAGATATGAAGACATTTTAGGTATGAGGAACTGCTTATCTATACATTATAGCTTATCTAATGATCATTACTTATCATATCTAACCTTAACTCCTCCCACTGCTGCTTGGACCAGTGGGTCCAGTTTGTTACATTCCTCATAGGGCTTCTGTTAGTGTGTTTTGGCTACTGTACTGTTCACATTTCTCCTAATTCCACTTGATTAAACATTGATATTTGTAAATCAATACATTGAGTGTTCGATAAAGTATGTTTTTAACATATGGATGGAGTTAATGTTTAACATTTAGTGCTAGTGCCTATTGTACTGTAAGTGGGATACTGGGGTGCTGAGAACATGTATTTGGTCCAGCATTAAGCTACTACAGTAGATAGGCCGTGTATCATACCAAAATATAAACTACACACATGTAGGAAGACAAAATACCGATATTATTTGGTCACTTTAGGTGGTACCGAATCTGGATAGGCCCCTGGACTAAATGGTTAGTTTGTAAACTGCCTGATCAGCCTTTTCTATTCATTTTGCATCTTTCAGAATGGCATATTATGCAAATTAATTAACCAACAGCTACTTCCCTTACAGAGGAGCTGGCAACACTGCACTTAGCACCCCAATATCAGTCAGTCTTTCATTGTTCATGGTGTTGCGCACTGAAATGTATCGATTTCAGTGCAGAGAAGTTGGCATCAGCTGTGCTTAGAGATAGGGCCATGGCAGGGTCTTGAAGACAACAACTTGTTAAAGAACGTAGTGTCTGGAGTACTCGGGTATCTGTTGTGCAAGGGGGAGGAGCACAGTCAGGGATGAAAATTAACTTTTTGGCTCACCTGCCAAGTGGACTGGTAGATGAAAAAATCCGCCGGCCAAGTATATTTTTTACCGGCCAAAATAATAAATTGCCTTTTTTGTCACATTATACATCTGTTTCAGTACTTTTCATTCAGATAATAGTATTATGTTGAATACATGCTTAAGGAAGAGGCCAAAGTAAAATTTCAAATAAAGTAGTTTAATTCGATGCCTAGAAACATTGCAATTCATAGAAATTCAAATATTCATTTCCATTCACTTCCTTCCACTTCCACTAGCTAACCCTACACAAATATGAGATATAAATGATCCAAGCCTTCACCTCATGGTCTTTATGTGTTTATGAACAAAATACATATACTGTAACATATTCACAGCCTGTCATTATGTAAAGTTAAACCTGAGCTGGATGCAGGGGCGTAGGTTTGATTTGAGCTTTATAGGGACACAATAGGTTGTTGTTGTTTCACGTAGTCTGGATTGAATCTGGGTGGTGGCCGAATCAGATTAATTTCCGTCGCCACTGATTGGGCAATGTGACAACGAATGACAAGGTTTATCCACAAAACCTACATCTGTTGAGTCAGACTATAATCTCACCTGTAACCCTGATGCATCTCCCGCCTGCCTCTCCGGGTCCTGCCTTTCTGCTGCTTTGACCAAAACAATTCTAATGTCCATTTTTGTCTTATTTTTTATGGTCATAAAAGGGAAATGATTGACAATATCAAACTACTTGCAGACATGAAACACTCTTTTCCGTGTAGCCTACAGCCTATTCTGTGTAGCATATGAAATATGAACATAATTACGCTGGACTTGGACTGAATTGCATAAACAAACCAGACGTCTTGTTGTGATTTGGGCCGGGTCCGCCCCGGCTCGGCCCCTGCTCCCGGGTCTGGACCCGCGTTCCTGCCCTGGACCCCCGATTTGCCCCGGACCCCTGGTTCGCCCCGGACCCCTGGTCCACTCTGCTCGCTCCTGGTCCGGACCCTCGCCCCTGCCCGGGCCCCTGGTTCGCCCTGCTCACCCCCTGATCCTGGCCTTGAGCTCCTGTGCCCCCTGGACCTTCCTGGACCCTGAGCACCTCTCCCGGTGACTGCCCCTGCACTGCCCCCAGAGACTATTGTACACTTTGTCACTTGGTTTTGTTCTACCTCCTTGTGTGTTTGGTCTTGTGTTCGTTGTCTTGTCTTCTATGTTGGTTTGTGTCCTCCCAGCCCCAGCTCTAGACACCTGTCCCCTCACTAGTCTCACGTCACTCAAGTCCCTCCTCTCCTGGCCCTTTAGTTCCCCCCTCTGCTTCTGCCCGGTCCCTTTCCCTGTCCCAGCCTCGTTCCCCGTTCCCTTCCATTGTGTCCTTGTTCCTGTGTCCTTGTGTTGGTGTCTTGTTGGAATCCCTCCATGTCCTTGTCTGGGTGATTGTCTGCACCTGTGTCTCGTTATGTCTTGTTGCACACCCGTACATTGTTCCTTGATTGTTCTCCCTGAGTATATATGCCCTCCTGTTTCCTTTGTTCTCTGTCGGTTCATTGTCAATGTTAGTGCGTGTTTCCCCTGCGTTTCCTCCCGGTATTATTTGGATATTAAACTTATATTTTGAACCTGAGCTGCTTGCCTGCCGTCTGCTTTTGGGTCCTACCTCCACCAGCCTCAAACCCTAACACGTCTCGTTTGTTTAGCCTGTTATGCAATTCAGTGGGCGAGTGAACCCAGGTAGTTGCTCAAACCTAGGAGTTTGCAACGGTTATACCAAAACTGATTTATTACTAGCTAAAGACAACTGTTATGACAACATTACAGCACCTTATCTCTGCCTCAGCAAACGTTTACGAGACCTAACGTTATAGCTAATACGTACAGCTCTGAGCTGCAACACCAGCACTAACATTACAGTTTACATAGGCATTTAGTAGGACGCAAACTAAACTATTATCATTGATACAACTCTGTACAGAAAAATAATTGTCGGTCAACATATTGTATTCCCTATTGTTCAATAACTTCAATCTTACTTCTGCTTAATCAAAATTCCCGCTGTTGCCGACAGTCGATGCTCGATGTGCTGCGAGCTGCTGAGCTCGCGAGGCCCTCGCTGGGTCACAGAGGGAGGGAGGGAGGGGGGGAAGTAGGCTACTGTACATTGTTGATTGGATAGCTTGCTGAACGCAGCTGTCAACCAGGCCTTAATTCCCAACCGTTTTGCTTCGCAAGTTGTGAATGGTAATTAAAAACTACAGTTTTCACTCTGTATTATTTTTGGTAGGGACAATTCGTGTTCCCGTGGCTTTGGTATGGACATGTCCATAGCGTCCATACCTAAAACTAGGCCTATGGCTGGATGACCAGTGAAGTCAGTCAAGGAGGAACCAGTACCGTCTTCAGAGTTTATAAGTTACATGACAAGCGATCAAAGACATCCCTTCTGAGAAACAGTGGCTTGGTATGCTATGGAAGCCCAGAGACAGGATGTACACATCTACTGTAGGTGTTGACTGTAGAAGCGCGCGTCCTCTGAGGTAAATGTGAACGATTTTCTGTGCGCGAGTAGCCTCGCGTCACCAGTCTCTCCTAGTGCGCGAGGCTCCGCAACAGTCATGTGACTGAAAACTTTATTTGGTGCAGCGGTGGAGCAACACACAACAAACAGAACGCCGGTCTATGGCATGGATGTGGCGACATCGCACGCATACTTTATTACATGACTCTATTGGTACAAACATTTACCCGCCAGCGTGGCGGATAGCCTCTGAAATGTAGTCGCCAAATGGAAATTTTACCCGCCATTGGCGGGTGTTAATTGTCAGCCCTGAGCACAGTGTTTGACTAATACAGAGGAATATGAGCTGGAGAACAGATTAGCTCTGCGAGTAGCACAGGAGAGGACGATGGGCTTTCTGCTGCCATTCCTGCTTGCTCTGCTAGCCTTCCTCCTTGGAGGACTCTATCTCCTGGGGACCTTCCGTCAGAGGCGTCCCGGGGAACCCCCCTTAGATAAGGGACCCATTCCTTGGCTGGGCCATGTCCTGGAGTTTCACAGGGATACTGCAAAGTTCCTGGAGAGAATGAAAAGGAAACATGGGGATATTTTCACAGTGCTGCTGGGGGGCTTTTATTTCACATTCGTCACAGAGTCATTTTCCTTTGGGACTATTGTGAAAGAAGCCCGCACAAAGCTGGACTTTTTCGAGTTTGCGAAGTATCTAGTTTTGAAAGTGTTTGGTTACCAATCCAACATCGAAGATGAGCACAAGATGTTGCAGATATCCAGCAACAAGCACCTGATGGGGGATGGTCTGGTGGTCATGACACATGCCATGATGAATAACCTTCAGAATCTGATGTTGCACAGTGTGGGGGCAGGCGAGGACCATCAAATCTGGATGGAGGACGGGCTTTTCAACTACAGCTACAACATCGTCTTCAGGGCGGGCTTCTTAGCTCTGTTCGGCAATGAGACCCCCAAGTCCTCGGGGAGCCTGGAGAAAGCCAAGGAAGTTGACAGAGTAGAATCTGAGGAGCTCTTCTCTGAGTTCCGGAAGTACGACCAGCTGTTCCCCAAGCTGGCCTACGGGGTGCTGCTGCCGTCGGAGAAGATGGAGGTGGAACGTCTGAAGAGGCTGTTCTGGAACACGCTGTCGGTCCATAAGATCAGCACCAAAGACGACGTCAGAGGCTGGGTGCGCGATCAGCAGGAGATTAGGGAGGAGCACGGTATGCAGGAGTTCATGCAAGACAGGTACATGTTCCTGCTTCTGTGGGCGTCCCAGGGTAACACGGGGCCGTCAGCCTTCTGGCTGCTCCTCTATCTCATGAAGCACCCCGACGCCATGAGGGCGGTCCGGGCGGAGCTGGAGGACGTGCTGAAGGAGGCCGGGCAGGAAGTGAGGCGTGGTGGGCCGCTCATCGACCTGACCCGGGACATGCTGCAGAAGATGCCCGTCATGGACAGCGCCGTGGAGGAGACCTTGCGTTTGACCGCCGCCCCCGTCCTCACCAGGGCTGTGCTCCAGGACATGAGCCTCAAGATGGCCGACGGACAAGAGTACCACCTCAGGGGGGGCAACAGGGTGGCATTTACAAGACAATCAGGCAAAGCCCTTTTCAACCCCCTGCCCGTTTTCCCGCCTTTTTAGATATATATATATATATATATATATATATATATATATATATATATATATATATATATATTTATTTATTTATTTATTTATATATATATATATATATATATATATATATATATATAAAGATTCTGTCGTTGTCAGCTCTGATATGTGCTCCATAGGGGGACTCTCCATCACATATGAGTCCCCCTATATCACAAATTCAAGGTATTTTGGGGAGGCTTTGCTCAAGGGGGCGGAGACTGCTTGAAAGCAAGTGTCCTGGGGAGGGGCTCATTGACCTTTGCCCCAGGCGATATTGGACAGCACCCAAGGGGGCGCACCCGGGCAGGGTGCAGTAATGGGGTTATCGCTTCTCGGCCTTTTGGCTAAGATCAAGTGTAGTATCTGTTCTTATCAGTTTAATATCTGATATGTCCCCCAGAGGGGGACTACATATTAAACGGATTTTTAGGACAGGGAGACGGAAAAGGGGCTTGCTCCATCCGCTCCACGCATCGACCCGGTATTGCAGCGCCTCCGGGAACGGTGCACCCTCCTCTTTGTGTTGAAAAGCAAAAGCCCAGTGAGCGTGCATTAATGGGGAAAAAGAAGACGGCCAGCGAGAGCGAGTGGAAAGTGTTTTTGTTGAGTGGAAAGTGTTTTTGTTGAGTGGAAAGTGTTTTTGTTGAGTGGAAAGCGTTTGGCTTCCTAATCGATTTAGGAGACACATGCCAAAACATGGGCGCAGCGGTTTCCTTGGCCACCTGAAGGGCAGGTGCTGGCAGAAGCAAACGGCAGCACTTTCAGTGACATGTCACAAGATGACAGTGGAGAGCTACAGTAGCTAACTATGCTAGTGCCAGCTAGTAAAAACAGCAACCAGGCTAGCTAGATAATGGATGGAGGGAAAATGTGGCATTTACAAGACAATCAGGCAAAGCCCTTTTCAACCCCCTGCCCGTTTTCCCGCCTTTTTAGATATATATATATATATTTATTTATTTATTTATTTATATATATATATATATATATATATATAAAGATTCTGTCGTTGTCAGCTCTGATATGTGCTCCATAGGGGGACTCTCCATCACATATGAGTCCCCCTATATCACAAATTCAAGGTATTTTGGGGAGGCTTTGCTCAAGGGGGCGGAGACTGCTTGAAAGCAAGTGTCCTGGGGAGAAAATTTTCATGAGCCCTTTTTTTTTTTTTTTGTCCCTCACCCTAACATCCTCCCTCCACCCAATCTTCTTGTTATTTAATGTCGTACCCGCCGGTTGCCATTGACAGGATGGACATATGGGAGATTGGGTGGGGCAAGGTAGTCGACACCCTCCGCGAAATGAGAACAGCATCCTGTGATGATAGACATTGATCTCCTGTCCTCCACAGAACAGGGGTTCTACCCTCCTGCACACGATCCTGGCCTCTCCAGGCTGGTTCTCATTGATGCGATCCTTTGCAGTTATCTTATGGCATACTTAGAAGTCACAATGATAATAGACAAGATGATTAGCTTTAATTTGCTTAAGAATTATGTTAATTTTGAGTCTGCTGTAGTCTAGTCTAACTCAACGGATGCAGGTGCAGGATGCACTGCCCAATCAGTGGCGTTGATTCATGTGGCCGGCCAATCATCAAACATGATGGGAGATTGTCCCAGACTACATGAAATAACAACAACCTAGCAACTGCTCCATTGAAGGAGATGATTGTGATTGGTTGAAATAAATATTTAAAAAAATTGTCCTCCCTCTTTCCCCGAATGGTAATGAGTCCAGCCAGACCTTTCTGCAGCACAGGCACGGTAAAAATGAAGTGTGGAGATCTGGCTATGTGAGGGACTACTGTAGTCGGACAGCAGCGGCCTAGGGATTCAGTCAGTATTGATTGGACAGGGAGCCTTGCTATCGGTCAGGCCATAATGACATCACGTCCTGTCCTTTCACCTCTGTCCGTTTGCTGGAAGTATTAATCTAAAACCGACTCGTGACATGACTCATGACATAATTAGCATACGCTATCATCGTTAAACCTACTATGACGCTTAGGCATGTCAGCATTTCACCAGAGTTGTCAACGACTAAGTAACAATATTCAGTTTGGGATATTCCTATCACTTTCTTTGACAAAATTAAATTCTTTTTTTTTTTTTTTTACTTAAATACTTTTTTTGATCAACCGAAACCTGTATCTCAGGCCAAGTTTACCTGTGCAGCAGTGTTTACACTCCACTCATTTATTTTCTCAACATATACTAAGTGAAAAAGATGTCTAGTACATTAAACTGAATGTATTTACTTACTGTAGGTATCCACGACTAACAAATTGCTTTCATGCATGCACTATAGGGGTGTGACAAGATAGCGTGCCACGAGATATCACAATATAAAAACGCAACAATATGTATCATCGAGATGAAAAACTGTTTTGTAATAAATACATGAATAAATAAATACATGTTTGTGTTTAACTTATATACAGTAAAGAGTCTTTCGGTACACAGATTATTGTAATTCACTCTTCACTTGTTTTAGCAAATCTTCTGTAGACTGACTACAACTGGTTCAAAACACAGCTGCTCGGCTCGGGGCAACTGAAATCGCATCTGTTCAGGCATTCGATCATTACTAATTCGGTCTGTTATGTTTCTTGTGTCTGCTTCTCTTTTTTGGATTATTGTACTGCTGTGCAATTTCTTGTACAGGGGTTGTTGTGACGGTATTTATTTTATAGGTGTACTTTTATTGTTTTGTGATTTTGTGATACTTTTAGTGGACTTTTTTCTTATGTGAAGCACTATGTGCATTCATGCAGGGAGGGGTGCTATACAAATAAAGTTGTACTTCCTTACTTATGTACTTACAGAAAGGTGCTATACAAACATTATCAAATGGAACAATAGGGCAAATAACAGCATTATTTTGCATTTTGTGTAAAAATAAAATACTATTTTCCAGTCATATATTCATCATTCACGTTTTATAAAAAAAGTATCTCATTGTATTGATCATGAACCCAACATCATGTATCATATCGTATCGTGAGATGAGTGCATCGTCACATTCATAAGTGTCATAAGAATCCACAAGTACGTGTATCTACTGACAATGGGTTACCATATAGATTGCGATGCTAATCCCGGCTTGCATCTGAGTCGATCCATCAGTTAGAATTTCTGTTCTGCCGAAGCAGGCATACAGAGGGAAGTGTCTTCAACAACAAAGCTAATGTAATTTGTGCTGGGCTCCAAAATTATGTCAGTATCATAAACAAATGAAGATGTAAATTACAGGAGTAGAAAAGCCAATAGACCACCATTAGTATTCTCCAACCATGTCTCTCAGACATCCCCCACTCTGCTGTGCTGTCAAGCTGCATATAGAATGACACAGTGGAGGAACCCAGAAGTGAAACTTATCCATGCAGAATTCCATCAGCCCTCCTCCTCCTCCTCCTCCTCTTCTTCCTTCTCTGTGCCTGGCTGAGCGGTGGCAGTGTGAAGGATTGCTGATGTGGGCTACTGGGCCATGCCTGCCTGCTGTCTGGGTACACCGGCAGTATGCAGGGATGTGTCCATCATTACCTAATGACGCGCCAGCCCTGGCATGTCTGCCTCACAGTCAGCCCTGGAGCGGAGCGCTCGCTGGAGCCGGCGAGGAAGGGCTCGGGGTAGTCTTCACACAAAGACACGTCTAGACAGAGTCCTGTGATTGGCCTCACACAAAGACACGTCTAGACAGAGTCCTGTGATTGGCCTCACACAAAGACACGTCTAGACAGAGTCCTGTGATTGGCCTCACACAAAGACACGTCTAGACAGAGTCCTGTGATTGGCCTCACACAAAGACACGTCTAGACAGAGTCCTGTGATTGGCCTCACACAAAGACACGTCTAGACAGGGTCCTGTGAGACATGATTGATTGTTGAAAATGTTTACTTTTCTCCTTCTGTAGTTACTTGATAGCACACTGATCCATTTGACTGGCAGGTGCAGAAACAACCTAATTGAACTGTTTTCCAGGCTACTAATTAGACCACTATAAATACTTAGGTTTCACAAAGTTAATTAGCCAATGATACTTTTTTCATGTAATTAATTATATTTTGACACATTCAACAGATTCACATTTCACAGTTATTAGAATTCAGTTGCCATTTCCCATTCACTGTCAGAGCAAATCGCATAGTACAGTGGTTCTCAAACTTTTTACACCACGTACCACCTCAGAAAATATTGGTCTCTCCAAGTACCACCATTATCATTTATGTTAAAATAGAGTAGCAGTAGACTTCCATACCTATCCCATATTCAGCTATGCACAGTTCACACAGGAGGCCAATTTATCCCCCCCCACCCACCCACACACACACACACACACACACACACACACACACACACACCAACTGTGAAGTATTCATTCGAACACAGCAGGTGAAAACAATTACTGTACTACTTCAACCACAGCAGGTGGAAACAATAACTTACACACACACACACACACACACACACACACACACACACACACACTGTGGGAAGTTGAACATTAACAACTATTTTACAGCAACCATGGACATCTTTGAAGGCAAGGCTAAATACAAACAATGTGAATAGGTAGCCAGCGTGTTGGTGACACTGTATAAGGACGGAGAAAGTGGTGAAAGAGCAGGATATTACTGTATTGGGTCCAACAACAAGGGTCCAACAATGACTGTCTTCTGAAAGCACACACACACACACACACACACACACACAGAGAGAGAGAGAGAGAGCATTACGGTAACAACTGCACTTCAAACACACAGCGATCCATACATCCATCGAAATACACGTAATTCAATCACAAAGGGCAAAGTTTGACAACTTGAACTTAGCGAAGCCTAATGAGACGGATGTGCCTGTCCTTGTGAACGCAGTCCTTTGATGTGTGGGTCAATCGAGGTCAGCTTCAGTCTGAGGTTCGGCTCTGCGTCCATCCGGTTTCTCTACTTAGTTGTTATGCAGGCGAGTGAAGAAAAGCCTTTCTCATAGAGATATGTCGTCGCAGAAGGAATGAGAAAGCGTACTGCCTTGTCTGAAAGAGCGGGGTATTCACTGTGTTGCTGTATCCAAAAAGTTGAACAGTGACCGTCTTCTGAAAGCAGACTTCGGTGTTTCATCGCAAGAAAATTCTATTAAACTCTCCTGCTCACCCACAGTAAAGTCCTTGGGCGTTTCAGAGGTGTCAGTGCTGAATAGGTTTCTCATCCCGTTATTATCTTCAGCTATCACTGGAAAATATTCACAGAACTGTTGTCTGAGTGAGACAATGTGCGCCACAATGCTGTCCCTCACTCCCTTATCGAGGGTCAAGTCGTTGTCTGACAAAAATGTCTCCAATGCGGGGAGAGATGAAACATCACCTGCCTTAACTTTGATTTCAAAGAACTCCATCTTTTTCCCAATTGCATTGATTTTATCTCGCACATCAAAAGTATTGACTGAGAGCCCCTGTAGCCCCAAATTCAGGCGGTTTAAACGGGAGAACATATCCGACAAGTATGCAAGTTGACTGAGCCACACATGGTCGTCGAAAACATCTGACGTTTATTGTCCCGTAAGAATGTTTGTACCTTTGTGCCAGTTCAGATCTGTGTTGTTTTGATTGGTGCGAACACCCGGTGCATTTACCTACGTAACCGGGGCCAGCGACTAGGCCTACGTGTTCCCACGACGACCGCGTGTTCACAGAAAAACATCTTTTAAATTCAATTTCAGTGATATTATGATAAAGCTATTTCCATTCATAGTAGTATTTTGATAGTATTATTATGTTTTTATAATAATTTATTTTTTTATTTCTTTTAAACATTTCCCCCCCTTTTTTCCCCCATTTTGGGAAGAGTACTCTGCGTACCACCAGAGGGGGCCTCGCGTACCACAGTTTGAGAACCACTGGCATAGTAGACATACTCCAAACCAGCCGCGCACACAGATCATTCATGGCTACCAGCATTGTACTGCTCAACAAACAGTGAAACCAAGTCTGGACCTGGTGAGGATGCTGCACCTAATAATACTACAGTATATAGAGCACCTTGGTCATATGTTGAGCATAGGTCTATAGTTTATGTTCAGGTGTTCTGTGGTTGTCTGTTGTTAGTACTGTCATAGTGTTTGTTGGTATTGTAGTTGTCTGGTCAATCGGTCGATCGATCGATCAATCAATCAATCAATCAGTCAATCAATAAATCAATAAATCAATCAATCAATCAATCAATCAACCAACCAACCAATACTTTGAGTTCTGGCTACACTTGACCTTTCAAATCCAACTACATTTCAACATATTTCATCTGGAGCGTATTAGTCAGGACTAAATGAAAAACTGATCTAGCCCAGAAAATGGAAAAACTGTGCATAAAATGGGCATAAAATCCAAGAGCTGTTTCATTGGTGTCCATGAATATCAACACTCTTTCCCCGACGTTTTCGCTACGGCCACTCCCTGGTACGTTGAATGCACTTATTTTAAGTCGCTTTGGATAAAAGCATCTGCTAAACGACTGTAATGTAACATACCAAAATGCTTATTTGGAATAAGCAGCCATTGTTCCGTGAATATAGCAGTTTTTTGTTGTCATCATACAAACATCTGACACAATCCAGTTACATGTCAGCTGAAAAGGATGGATATTTTATCAATGCAAGTTATTGGAATAGGACACATGATGTTATATATATATAATTTTTTTTATTATTATTATGATTGAGAAAGGCTGTGCAGTATATCAATCCATCACATTAGGCAACATAATGACCCCATTTACACTTAACTTAAAATGTGTATCATATCCAGATTGTACCTAGATATGATTTAACCTGATTACATTTACATCTGGTATTAATATGTGCCCCAGTGAGATCCAATGAGATCAGATTGCTCTATCCAGCTCAAACAACCGAACGCCACATTGGTTTAACATTGCTGTATGTGTTTGACAACGCTTTTGTTTACACTTGTGTTCAATGTGGTCACAATGCGTCCCTGACCAACTCCTGAGGTGGTTCGGCTGATCAGTTCACAATCTGTCATCAAAACGTTTTGGGTGCATTTACACCTGTACTTTAATGTGGTTTAGCACTATCAGATCGCAATCTGATCAGCCAAAACACTTTTTAATGCCAGGTGTCCCAGATAGCAAGCGGATGTGTAATGATTCTGGGCCATATATGGGCCGGAACTAAGCCACAAGGGCTAGATCTGGCCTGTATATGGCTCAGATCCGCTTTCTATCTGGGGTAGATGGAGTCAATGTTACAGTAGTACAGTAGGCCTATATATCTAAATTACAATATATCACTGATAGCTTGTCGGATATTCAAATTGCTTGAATGCACGTCGGCCAATCTATTTGAAATTTCGACTTTGAGCTGGACTCTGATGGATGGACTTTGAGCTCAATCCAACTGACATTGCACATTCAAAATAGGTCTCTCTCTGTAGGACAGAAATAACTGGATAATTGCTTTTGCTACATCTGTCACTGATTGATACGGGCAGACGTATTCACAATTATTTTTCTCCTCACTATCTTGTTTGGCACATAAGTACCTGCGCTAGAGACTGGTTTAGATGATTAAAAAAAAAATATTTATATTATTTCGTCTTTTTCCTGCATGCCAGTGTTTCAGGTTTGACACGGGGACCCTCAGGACTCAGGCAGTAGGAACCGTGAAACAAAATTGTCCCTTATCTCAGACTCGGAGGCCTGTTACATCCCCCATTTAAATGAAGCTCAGTTTAATTAACTTCACTGTCATCCCCTATCTGAAGAGGGAGGGCTCACTAATTCATACATGTCGGTGGTGTGCCAGAAAAACCAACGCCCCAAGTTCCGCCCAAGTCGAGAATGTGACACACAGACATACAGTATATTAGACATACTGTATGTATCTTTAACTCTTATCTATCTATCTATCTATCTATCTAGAGAGAGAGAGAGAGAGAGAGAGAGAGAGAGAGATAGATAGACAGATAGATAGAATTACACCGGGGGTCTTTATTTTGGCACACAGTGACACTACACACAGATGGAGGGCGACATGGCACACAACACATACACATTGTACGCGTCGCCGGAGTAAATTGTCCGGCGCATTTAACCCATCCCAGCTGTCCTCCTCCAGGAGGTGCCAGGAGCAGTGGGGGCGGCCAGCGACGCCCGGGGACCAGGGGTATATCCATACATGTACCACCGGTGTTCAGTTTGTCGGAGGTGCTATACTGGCTTTTGCTAGATTGGTTTTCAATTGATTTGTTTTCTACAAAGTAATTGTCCGATCGGTGGGGTCCGAGGGAGGTGGAGGGTGATAAAGTGATGAACAGAACCGTCTGCCGGAGATCTCAGGGTTCCTCAGTGTTCCTCAGAATAGTAGAACGAGTCTCCAGTCCTATTCCGCATCTCCTTTCTTCTGGTCGAAAACTGAGCCTTCAGCTCTAATTTAATAACTTGTTTAAATTGTGTTCTTTCAGTTATTCAGTCTTGACCTTGATGAGTGAAATCAGGCCTTCCTGTGCTGTGCTTTAACCAAAGCCTTTATAATATAAATTATCGAAGTCGTGTATTGGTGTTCCATTTTATAATTATAATTACAGGACCTCTGGGGGTCATTAATCAACCGCATGACAGTGACACACACAAGAGACACAGCACACAACACACACACCATGGGCAACTTCGGGTCGCTGGTGGAAGTTGGTAGCCAGGGTCAGCCAGGGTCAGCCAGGAGCAGTGGGCCTACTCATCAGCGGCGCCCGGGGACCCAGTCTGAGTGCTCAGCTGGTGGTCAGGGACCCAGACTAAAGAGCATTTCCTCTGCATGCATTTTTTGTATTGGGTTCTTGTGAGGAAACCTTTGGGAACACGGGGAGAACATGAAAACCTGACACAGAAAGGCTCGGGAGACACACCACCTGAGTACCAAGTTTATAATAATTTTGCTTTTTTCATTCGTTTTTATTTTTATATCATTTTCACTTTTCGTTTTCAATTTCAGTTTAGTTTTAATTCGTTTTTAAAGCAGGTTTGCTAGTCTAGTTTAGTTTAGTCAGTGAGACTATCCAGGGCCCTGTACTACAAAACAGGATTACAGGGTTTGCGCGGTAACTTCAGGTTCAAGTCTGGTTTATCCGCATCACAAAGGTGGATCACTTTTCATCGTGATATATCGCCATGGTAACTTATGCTGCCGAGCTAGCCTGCTCTGGGGCAGAACCCAGGACCAAGGACCTTCTTGCTGTGAGGCGACAGTGCTCAAGTACTGCGCCCACGTGCCGCTCGTAAGCAATCTGGGGTTCCGTGTCTTGCTCAAGGGTGCATCGGCACAGCGCCGCGAGCCGGGATCGAACCGCGGATCTTCCGGTCACCGGCCAGGCCGCTGTGCCTCCCGAGCTACGTGCCGCCATCTTCCATCCATCTTCCAACCACATCCACACATTTACACACAATGCAGATACATTAAGAACTTCCATCCGCCAGTTGTTGCCATGATCAGGGCCGGACTGGGTGAATATTTCATGCCGGGAAATGTAGCCCCAGTCAGGCCACGAGCCGAGCCGACGCGGTGAGGTGCTCCCGATGGCCAGTCCGCCCGTGGCCATGATCCTCAGGGAAGAATTTTTACAGCTCACTTTTCTGGCCCCCGGGTGATTACTGTTTTTTTGCTTCCCTCTGGAATATGTAGGGGTGGGACCTATGCCCACCTCCCTTGTTCTCTGTAAAGCGCATTGTGTTGCCTCTGTGTATGAAATGCGCTATACAAATAAAGATTTGATTGATTGAATGCCAGAGGACATACCGACCCACATGAGGCTAGCCAGCCCCACCAGAGAAGGAGGCGTCTTACTACATGAACACTCTCTAACAAAGAGAAGTTCCTCTCACCTCAAGAACACTGTCTTGAGCCCGTCATGATGATGGCTGAGGGCTGGGGTAGGGGAGGGGAGAGAGCCCGTCATGATGAGGGCTGGGGTAGGGGAGGGGAGAGAGCCCGTCATGATGAGGGCTGGGGTAGGGGAGGGGAGAGAGCCCGTCATGATGAGGGCTGGGGTAGGGGAGGGGAGAGAGCCCGTCATGATGAGGGCTGAGGGCTGGGGTAGGGGAGGGGAGAGAGCCCGTCATGATGAGGGCTGGGGTAGGGGAGGGGAGAGAGCCCGTCATGATGAGGGCTGGGGTAGGGGAGGGGAGAGAGCCCGTCATGATGAGGGCTGGGGTAGGGGAGGGGAGAGAGCCCGTCATGATGATGGCTGAGGGCTGGGGTAGGGGAGGGGAGAGAGCCCGTCATGATGATGGCTGAGGGCTGGGGTAGGGGAGGGGAGAGAGCCCGTCATGATGAGGGCGGAGTACCGGGGCTGCACACTGCGCATTTGGAAGAAACTTTTTGGTATTAGGCAAGTTCCCATAAACGCAGAGGCCGTTTAGGGTTCGGGTTCAAGTTAGGCTTTGGGTTAGGTTTAGGGTTAAGGTTAGGCTTAGGTTTAGGGCTGGGTTAAGGCTAGGTTTAGGGTTGGGGTTAGACCATGGATGTATTAGGGTTAGGGTTAGGGTCTGCTTGCCCAGTTTCGAATTTTAGTTGATGAAAAAGCTATTAAAAAGCGCACTATTCCCAGAAGAGCTTGCCATGTGGGTAACTGATAACATTTCTGTAGCCTACATTAGATTACAATTATAGCCTATTAGATTAGATAGGCAATTAAATATATTTTAGCCGATAATCTAATGGTTTTGGTCTGTGTGTGTGTGTGTGTGTGTGTGTTTTCTGATTGCCTGGACCTCGAATTGATGTTCACACTCCATTATCCGAAGTAACGGAGTCCTAACCTTGGACGCACTTTGACAGACCTGTAGGCTATAGCCTACCCTATACCTGTACTGATCAGACGGGAAACCGGTTCTCTGAACCCTGGTCGGGTTGAATCTGTAATAATACATTCAGAGAGAGATATCATGTCATGCAAAACGAGCCTACGATGAGTCCTGTTTACTTGAGTGTGCATCTATAGACAGAAAGACAAGGAGCCAAGGCTACTCTATTGAGACGCACCCCTCGTCGTGACGTTTGGGATGTGAACCCATCCGCTGCAGTAGTTGCACTTCGTGACAGAAGCTGCAGGGGATCTGATTTGGGTGGTGAAAGGTATCACCACCACCTTAGTTCGAAAATACACGTTTTTAGTGAATGACATCGTCAACCAGCTCGTACAGTTAACCAGCTAGCTTGAGAATTAATGAATTAGAATGAAACGTTTGGCTTCCGTGTCTCTAATGTGAACTAGCCTAGCTAGCTAGCCGGGGAGCTAACCCTAACCCTAACCCTACCTAGGGAGCTACGTTACTGCTGCGTATCTGCAGTCTTTAACGGTCACGTTAGTTAGTTAGCTAAGGTTAGTTAACGCGTTACGCTAATTTGCAATAGGTAAACTTATGAACTTGTCATAGTCTGCTGTTAACTATCTGACGTTAGCTAACCAGCTCAGCTCAGCAGAGACTTGGCAGAACTCAACGCATCAGATCACTAGTGCTAGGGTTAGGGTTAGGTTAGGTTAGGGTTAGGGTTAGGGTTAGGTTAGGGTTAGGGTTAGGTTAGGGTTAGGGTTAGGTTAGGGTTAGGGTTAGGTTAGGGTTAGGGTTAGGTTAGGGTTAGGGTTAGGTTAGGTTAGGGTTAGGGTTAGGGTTAGGTTAGGGTTAGGTTAGGGTTAGGGTTAGGGTTAGGGTTAGGGTTAGGTTAGGGTTAGGTTAGGGTTAGGTTAGGGTTAGGTTAGGTTAACCCTAACCCTAGTTATGAGGGTAAACGAGCTATCATTGCTCTTGACACTTGGTTACAGTTCTCTTGTCTTGTAGGGCATCATGTCACGTCCGTCTCCTAAGCCAGCTAAGGGCCCGTCCAGGCAGTCTGGGGCCGGGCAGGGCAGGGGCAAAGGGCTGAAAGACATTCACATCGATGAAGAGGTCAAGATTGCTGTCAACATCGCTCTGGAGAGATTCCAATATAGTGAGCAGAAAGGTAAGAGATAGTCATACACTTGTGATCCGTGGTGTTTAATCACAGTGTCTAACTAACCCACCCGTTACATTGGATTTCACAGAAATGGAGTTTCCCTCCTCCTTGTCCAGCACTGAGAGGGCGTTCATTCACCGTGTGGCCCAGTCCCTGGGGTACATATCTAAAAGCAGAGGGTAAGTGTATCCACCCATCTATCCACCCATCTATCCACCCATCTATCCACCCATCTATCCACCCATCTGTTCCGGCGTGCCCAGAGCAGGGTTAGAACCCGGGTCTCCCGCTTGGAGGGACTGTCAGCGCTCCTTTGAGGAGTGAGTTTCACCAGCTACTCCAAGTTTCCCTCAGTTACATAAGCTCTTCAGGATTACCTTGGGCCAGGCTCTGGGACCACAGCTGAGGAAAATGTGTCTTTTGAAGAGGTCATTGTTGTGGGCTTGAGTTTGTGGACTTTGGTTTCTGGTGACCCAGTGAGACTCGTACTCATTCACAGAATCCGAGCCTGTAGCCTCTATGAAGGCTGGCAGACTTATTCCCGGGGTTGGTCGACTGGGGGGGGGACATCCAATCAGTTTCACTTCCCCTGAACAGGAAGAAACGTCTGCAGAACTGACTCACTGTATGCACCGACGGCATCCATCATCATCGTAGTTAATTAATAACACGCAGTAAACATGATGTATTTTAAACTCCAGCAAAGGCTCCAGTCGCAGCCTCACCATCAGGAAGAAGACCGGCCTGGAGACGCCCCAGGCCCTCATGACCTTCAACCTCTCCCAGAATTCCCAGCATGTGGTGCGCAGCCTGCTGCAGACGTTCCCCCTCACCAACAAGGAGCGCACAGAGCTGCTGCCGCACGCAGAGAGGGGCTTGTCTGTGGCTATGGAGGCTGGTGAGTGAGTGAGTGAGTGAGTGAGTGGGTGAGTGAATGAGTGAGTGAGTGAGTGAGTGAGTGAGTGAGTGTGTGAGTGAGTGAGTGAGTGAGTGAGTGGGTGAGTGAGTGGGTGAGTGGGTGAGTGGGTGAGTGAGTGAGTGAGTGAGTGAGTGAGTGAGTGAGTGAGTGTGTGTATACTGAGTCTACAACAGGTGCTTTAGGATCCAGTTTATTCTGCTTACAATCATTATGGTCGTGACACTTGAAGGACACAAGCCTAACCCATGCAAACAGGCTTAACTGTCTCTCTCTATCTCTCTCTCTCTATCTCTCTCTCTCTATCTATCTTTCTCTCTTTCTTCCCCTCTCTCTTTCTCTCTCTCTCTCTCTCTCTCTCTCTCTCCCTCTCCCTCTCTCTCTCTCTCTCTCTCTCTCCCTCTCTCCCTCTCTCCCTCTCTCCCTCTCTCCCTCCCTCCCTCCCTCCCCTCAGAGAACAGCCGTGATAAGAACCGGACCAGCGGGCGTCTCAACAACGGCATCCCCCAGGTGCCCCAGCGGAGGGGGCTGGCCGAGACAGACTTCTTCCGCCGCTCGCTGCCCGTGTACGAGCGCCAGCAGGAGATCGTCCAGGTCATCAAGGACAACCGCGTGGTCCTGGTGGTGGGCGAGACGGGCTCGGGGAAGACCACCCAGGCGAGTCCACCTCGCTCTCCGCAGAGTTAGACCCACACAGAGGTCCTGGCTGCAGCATCTGGAAAAAGGATAGGAGAGAGACTTTTGTTGTAGATGATAATAACATAATCAATCATTCATTTTATTTATAAAGCACTTTTAATGGTGAAAACGATTATTAGTGCTGAGACAATTCTGAAGTCATTAAGAAAACAGAGACACAAATTAATATATAAATAAAATATATAGGCTACACATTACATACAAAAAAACTTTTCTAAATAAGTAGGTATTTAGACCACTGTTAAAAGAACCCAAAGTCTGTGATGCCCTCAGATTGTCAGAGAGGGTTAGGGTTAGGGTTAGGGTCCAACGGCGGGGGACAGCTGAGATGAGCTGTACTTGTTGATGATGTCAGCTGATCACATGTGTTTGTTGATGATGTCAGCTGATCACGTGTGTTTGTTGATGATATCAGCTGATCACGTGTTTGTTTAGGAGTTCACAGCCTTAATGACCTCCTTCAGTCTCATCCACGGAAATGCTCTAGAAAACGCCCTACCGACAGTACGTTAAATGTATCAGTCCTAATCTAAGCGGAAAGCGTTGTTGCTGTTTGTGTCCCAGATTGCCCAGTTCCTCCTGGACGACTGCAGTGAGACCAGGACCCCGTGTCGCATCTACTGCACCCAGCCCAGGCGCCTGGCGGCCATCGCCGTGGCGGAGAGGGTGGCGGCGGAGCGGGGGGAAAGCATCGGCCAGACCATCGGCTACCAGATACGCCTGGAGAGCAGGTCATAAACCTGGAGATTAGGTCATAACTCTGGAGATTAGGTCATAACTCTGGAGATTAGGTCCTAACTCTGGTTAACAGGTCCTAACTCTGGAGATTAGGTCATAACTCTGGTTAGCAGGTCATAACTCTGGTTAACAGGTCCTAACTCTGGTTAGCAGGTCATAACTCTGGGTAGCAGGTCATAACTCTGGTTAACAGGTCATAACTCTGGGTAGCAGGTCCTAACTCTGGTTAGCAGGTCATAACTCTGGGTAGCAGGTCATAACTCTGGGTAGCAGGTCATAACTCTGGTTAACAGGTCATAACTCTGGTTAACAGGTCCTAACTCTGGTTAACAGGTCATAACTCTGGGTAGCAGGTCCTAACTCTGGTTAACAGGTCCTAACTCTGGTTAGCAGGTCATAACTCTGGAGATTAGGTCCTAACTCTGGAGATTAGGTCCTAACTCTGGAGATTAGGTCATAACTCTGGTTAGCAGGTTATAACTCTGGTTAGCAGGTTATAACTCTGGTTAGCAGGTCATAACTCTGGTTAGCAGGTCATAACTCTGGTTAACAGGTCCTCACTCTGGTTAACAGGTCATAACTCTGGTTAACAGGTCCTAACTCTGGTTAACAGGTCCTCACTCTGGTTAACAGGTCATAACTCTGGGTAACAGGTCCTAACTCTGGTTAACAGGTCCTCACTCTGGTTAACAGGTCCTAACTCTGGGTAGCAGGTTATAACTCTGGGTAGCAGGTCATAACTCTGGAGATTAGGTCCTAACTCTGGTTAACAGGTCATAACTCTGGGTAACAGGTTATAACTCTGGGTAGCAGGTCCTAACTCTGGGTAACAGGTCCTAACTCTGGTTAACAGGTCCTAACTCTGGTTAACAGGTCATAACTCTGGTTAACAGGTCCTAACTCTGGTTAACAGGTCCTAACTCTGGTTAACAGGTCATAACTCTGGTTAACAGGTCCTAACTCTGGTTAGCAGGTCATAACTCTGGGGGAGCGGGACTTCTACTGGGCTTATTTATTTTCTCCGTTTATTTATATATATATTTTTTTTAATGTATACAGGACAGGCCCGTAGCCAGCCTTGTGGAGGGGGGGGGGTCGTTTTTTTCCAAAAGTGGACCGTATCCTTTCAGTTTGTTGACGGGGGGGATGGGGGGGGGGCAGATTATTTTGAATGTCCGGCGATTTGTTGATGGGAGGGGGGGGGGGGGGAACTTTTGTCTTAAATTCTGGACCTTTGGTCGTGAGGGGGGGTTCGTTCGATCCACCCGATCCTGCAGGAAGGTACATATTGTGAATATAGTAAATATTAGAGATTCACTGTCATACTTGACATTCACTCATGATTTTCACCTACTCTCTTCTGATTTCTGGTTTTTGAAAACAACATGCATTCCTTTAGTTGTGTAGTTTCAACTCAAATCAACATGCATTCCTTTAGTTGTGTAGTTTCAACTCAAATCAACATGCATTCCTTTAGTCATGGAGTTAGGGTTAGGGTTAGGGTTAACTAACCCTAACCTTTTAGTCATGGAGTTTCTACTTGACCCCCACAGGGTCTCTCCTAAAACGCTGTTGACCTTCTGCACCAGCGGCGTCCTGCTGAGGACCCTGATGTCTGGGGACGCCACCCTGGCCACGGTCACACACGTCATCGTGGTGAGTGTCAACACTGGTTGTGTAGACAACCCACCTCTGGACAGAGATGAGACCAGCGTAGGATCTTTGTCGGCATCTTTTGATTGGTCTGGAGATTCTGTGTGCTGGTCACATCTATATCGGTTATGGCGTCATAACACTTGACTTCCTGTCCAATCAGGACGAGGTTCACGAACGGGACGGCCTGACCGACTTCCTGCTGACTAAGATGAAGGACCTGCTCCAGAAGATGCCCACGCTGAGGCTCATCCTGTCCAGCGCCGCCCTCGACATCGACCTGTTCCTCAGATACTTCGGCTCCTGCCCCGTCATCCATAGTAAGGCTGACCTCATCCATACTAAAGCTGACCTCATCCATACTAAGGCTGACTTCAAACTACTAAATGTAAACTGCCAAACTAAATGTATACTTTGAACTTTATTTTGTTCAGTCTAAAATAAATGATCAAGGCGAGGGGAAAAGAGCTGTGTGGTGAAATCAGTCCATATAGAAGATAACGTCTTGCTTGTTCTAGTCAAAGGGAGACCGTTTGAGGTGAAGCAGCTGTTCCTGGAGGACATCTTGAGGACCACAGGCTACGCAAACAAGGACATGGTCCAGTACAAGAAGGAGATGCAGAGAGGTAACAGCAAAGGATTCAGGCCTTGTTTTCATGACAGGTTACGACTTGCAAAAAGGAAAAGGTGTGTATTTTCCGTGTGTATGTGTGTGTATGTGTGTGTGTGTGTGTGTGTGTGTGTGTGTGTGTGTGTGTGTGTGTGTGTGTGTGTGTGTGTGTGTGTGTGTGTGTGTGTGTGTGTGTGTGTGTGTGTATATGTGTATGTGTATGTGTGTGTGTGTGTGTGTGTGTATGTGTGTGTGTGTGTCAGAGGAGAAGCAGCAGATGTCCCTGACGGAGTGGTGTAAGGTGCAGGGGGGCGGGGCTCGCCAGGAGTCCCTCAGGCAGAAGACGGCGTCATCCTGTGTCCTCCAGGACCACGACCTGTTGGACGACGGAGGAGACAGCGTCTTCAGCCACCTGGTGAGGACTAGGATGCTCTCGCTACACCAGAGCATTTTACTGGGTGTGGTGGCAGTGATGACAGTATGATACAGGGTCCATCTTGTATTACTCTATACTGTGGTGGCAGTGAGGAGAGTATCCATCTTGTGACGGGTTTCAGAGCGAGAAGGACGTGGCGTCTCTGGACCCGTGGCTGCGGAAGGAGATGGACGCCTGCATCTCTGACATCTTCCTGAACCAGGACTCCGACGGCTTCGTCCAGCTGTTCAACCTCATCCTCAGCGAGAACGTCAGCGGTGCGCTCCACGCGGCTTTGGCCTAACCCCTAACCCCAACCCTAACCCTTGATTCACTATATAGTCCACTATATAGCCCACTATAAAATACCCACAATTCACAGCAATTTCTAGTGAACAGAGGATGTACAATTTCTCGTTCACCCACTGAGTGAGCGGTTTCAAACAGTTTTTGTTCATAAACCTGGTACAAAACTAGTGATTGTGACTGGATGGTGGGTAATGTAGTCCTAGGCTTAATGCTTCCTCCTCCTCTCCCTCTCTCCCTGTCCCCACAGTGGACTACATGCACAGTGAGACCAGCGCCACGCCCCTCATGGTGGCGGCAGCGCGGGGCTTCCTGAGTCCCGTGGAGCAGCTGCTCAGCATGGGGGCCAGCATCAGCCTCAAGGCCTCCAACGGATGGTGAGAGCTCATCTGATAGTCTCTAATCTGATAGTCTGTAATCTAGTCTCTCTCTAATCTAGTCTCTCTCCAGACTCAAGCTCTGCATTCTACATAATAGAGTCTGGGCCACTTTGCTGCCCAAGCTGGTGTTCTGAGGGCGTATCGACGGTTCAAAATTGAAAGTGACAGGTCGTAGCAGCAAATGAGACGCTAGCCCAGGTTAGAGGGGCGGGGCATATGACTGATTGGTAGCGCTGGAATCCAAGTTGAGAATTCGGACACTAGAAGAAAATGGCGAACACATTTTCTTCTAGTGATGAATTGCCAGGATTTGAACACCAGATTTTTGCATGTAGTGTCCCAGACCCATCGAGAGATCTGCAGCATGCAGGAACGTAGTTAGCGTAGCTTATGTAGTGTATCAGCGTGGGTCTGGCGTTGAGACTAGAGCTAATACCATCACTGGGTGTGGTCGGTGGTAGGCTGGTGGGATGGATGGATGGATGGATGGATGGATGGATGGATGGATGGATGGATGGATGGATGGATGGATGGATTAACAGAAGGAAGAGATGTTGACTGTGTTTTTGTTGTTGTTTTGTTTCAGGACTGCGCTGGACTGGGCCAAGCACTTCCAGCAGGCAGAGGCGCTGGACCTGCTGGAATCCTACCTGTAAGAGAGCACCTTCTGTCACACACCTCACGGTTAAAGGTGCAGTGTGTAGTATGTCTCACGGTTAAAGGTGCAGTGTGTAGTCCTTAAAAAGCTTGGGAGTGGTACCATTCCAAAAAGGCAGTGCCCATTTGATATCATGTGTTGGAGCCATATGTAGAATATATTATTGTCAAATGTTTTTTGTTTGGACAATCATGGTTCATATGTTTTGGTTTGATTTATGTTCTCATTAATTGGTAATTCTTAGTTTAGGTCGTTTGGAATGATTACTCCCCCCTAGCCTATATTATGGAAACGGTACTGCACCCAGCATGGTTCGCTAATTGATACCAACTATCTATGTTTTAAGGGGTGTCTACCAGGAAGGCAGGAAGTGTTGGACAATAGACGGGGTGATCATATATTTTTCAACCACCACCACACCACCAGCACACACTCGTATGGACTAAGTTAATCCAGTTTTCATGTCGAATTTGGAATTGTGACATGGGACAAAGCCATGGTGACCCACTTCAATACATAAAGTTGAAAAATTGAATGGACTCACAAGACGCGCGTTTCCATTGTTTGTGGATGGACGGTACTTGCTGATTACGCAACAGCATATTGCCAATGCAGCGGTGAGTAGCCTACTTCCGCGTTTCGTTTTGCCGATCAATCGTGTTGACTCACCCGCTGGCCCGCTTGTACTGTGTGAAACATAAATCGCAAAGCATACATTCAAATAAACGCAATGGCATCTGGACGAAAAACCGATGAGAATATGGATGAAATTGTGAATGAAAAGGAACTTTTCAAACTGATGGGCACTCGCCGAGGTAAACTCGGTGCGCTTACAAGAAAGAGCAATGAAATCAAAGCGTTAATGAATGATGTTCGAAATAAAGACTGTGTTAAGGATGATCTGGAAGCATTCAATGCCTTGTTGGGAGAATTCATGGAATTACAAGTGTCCGTGCAATCAATGTTGCCTCTCGAGGAAAAAGTGGCGGATCATGTTGACTGGTATGAGCCAAAACTAATTCGTTGTAGGGAGTTCTTATCGGACGTGGATGCTGCTTGGCTTGGCAGCGAGGAACAAGATGAACAGTCGTCCGAAAGTCATCGGCGGACGAAGCCTTTGGAGTATGTCCGTCGCTCACCAGTACACATTGTACAGAACCACAACCACTCCTCCCTAGTGAACCAGGCTCTCCCCTCCCTCTCCTCCTCCCTAGTGAACCAGGCTCTCCCCTCCCTCTCCTCCTCCCTAGTGAACCAGGCTCTCCCCTCCCTCTCCTCCTCCCTAGTGAACCAGGCTCTCCCCTCCCTCTCCTCCTCCCTAGTGAACCAGGCTCTCCCCTCCCCCTCCTCCTCCCTAGTGAACCAGGCTCTCCCCTCCCTCTCCTCCTCCCTAGTGAACCAGGCTCTCCCCTCCCTCTCCTCCTCCCTAGTGAACCAGGCTCTCCCCTCCCTCTCCTCCTCCCTAGTGAACCAGGCTCTCCCCTCCCTCTCCTCCTCCCTAGTGAACCAGGCTCTCCCCTCCCCCTCCTCCTCCCTAGTGAACCAGGCTCTCCTCTCCCTCTCCTCCTCCCTAGTGACCCGGGCTCTCCTCTCCCTCTCCTCCTCCCTAGTGACCCGGGCTCTCCTCTCCCTCTCTCTCCCCTCCGCCCCCTGCAGCTCGTCCCTGGAGTCGGGGAAGCAGGACGAGTCGTCCCTGATGCGGTCGTCCAGCGCGGAGCTGAGTGCGGAGGACCAGGAGCGTCTGAGCGTGTACCACCACAGCTACGATGACGAGCGCGTGGACCTGGACCTCATCATGCACCTGCTGCACAGCATCTGCTCCAGCTCAGACGAGGGTGAGACACAGAGGAGGCCAGGGTCTCAAACTAAACTTGCTTATCCGCTCAGCTATTTTAACCTCAAACCTGAGGAGGCCTGAAGAAATTAAATGCAAGCTCCCCAAGGAGCTTTTAATGTTTTTGTAATACGCATTTATTCTAAAAAGGCGAAGTGTTGTACTTGTGCACTAGATTATGCTCTTAGTCACTTGTTTAGAAAGGAGATGCACTTGTGAGTTCTGGTGAGTAATAGTCCACTCACTACCTACGTTAAATGCAATCATTGTTAGTCGCTTTAGATAAAAGCATTTGCTAAATGACTAATGTAAAAATGTGACGTTCCTTCTGGCTTCATGCTGACATGGTGGTCTGTCCTTCCTGCTGACATGGTGGTCTGTCCTTCCTGCTGACATGGTGGATGTCCTTCCTGCTGACATGGTGGTCTGTCCTTCCTGCTGACATGGTGGTCTGTCCTTCCTGCTGACATGGTGGATGTCCTTCCCAGGCGCCGTGCTGATCTTCCTCCCGGGATACGACGAGATCGTTGGACTGAGGGAACGCATTCTCGACGACGACAAACGCTTCGTCGACCACTCCCAGAGGTAGAACCTGTTTAGAGAACGTCTCCCAGAGGTAGAACCTGTTTAGAGAACCTGTTTAGTTGAGATTGTGTGTTCAGTCCTGGATCCCAGTGTTGAACATCTGGAATGAAAGCTCGTAGTTGATTAGATTAGCACATGCAGGCTGAAGCCTCAGAGGCTTGTTTATTCAGAGGCTTGTTTATTCAGAGGCTTTTTTATTTGTCAGGGACAGTGTACATTAAAGAATATTCCAGAATTAGCCCAGAAGGCTAGTGTCCATCTGTAGTCCCTGTAGTGACGGGCTGTGTGTGGTTGGGTCTGGCAGGTATCAGGTGTTCACTCTCCACTCCAACATGCAGACGTCCGACCAGAGGAGGGTCCTCAAGAACACCCCCGCTGGGGTGCGCAAGATAGTGAGTCCACACACATCACATGCTCAGAACACCCCCGCTGGGGTGCGCAAGATAGTGAGTCCACACACATCACATGCTCAGAACACCCCCGCTGGGGTGCGCAAGATAGTGAGTCCACACACATCACATGCTCAGAACACCCCCGCTGGGGTGCGCAAGATAGTGAGTCCACACACATCACATGCTCAGAACACCCCCGCTGGGGTGCGCAAGATAGTGAGTCCACACACATCACATGCTCAGCACCACTCATCCATGGGCTTTGGCATTGAAGACCCCATTCATTCATTCATTCATTCATTCATTCATTCACTCACTCACTCACTCACTCACTCACTCACTCACTCACTCACTCACTCGGACTTCAAGGAGACTGTGAGATGAAACTGACGTTTAAATCTTTCCTGCAGATTCTGTCCACCAACATCGCAGAGACCAGCATCACGGTCAACGATGTGGTCTTTGTCATCGACTCCGGAAAGGTTAAAGAGGTGAGGAATAGAGGTGGTGAAGAAAATCCATTCATGTAAGAATCGCTATTCTATTCACCATTACATCGCTATTCTATTCACCATTACTGATCCATTCACAAATTTAAAAAAAATAAAAAATAAAAAATGTCTTCATTAAAATTAGTTTTTATTATATATATATATATATATATATATATATTAGTGTTTCAAATTGTAGGCACGTCCCTGAATCAAATTGTAATTCAAATTCAAAAATTTCCAAACAATACCAAAAGCGTTTTTTTTTTCTTAATCAACGATTTATTATGCATGCATGCATGCTTGGCATGTATTTGTGTTTCCCCTACCATTACAGGACATATTTAATGTGTTACTGTATTTAACGGGCTTCTGTATTTAATGTGTTACTGTATTTAATGGGTGACTGCAGTCAAATGGTGGAAATGTCATTGAAAATTCTATAAATTATCAAATCACGATAATCGACTTAAAATTGAATCGTGACCCCAGGAATCAGTCAGATGGAATCATGAGATCACTACTGATTCCCACCTCTAGTCAGGAGCTCACTGAAGAAGGGACGACCCTCCTGTGAGAGATGGAAACTAACCATGCGTAATTGCCCCCCCCCCCCCCCCCCCCCCCCATCCCAGAAGTCCTTTGATGCCCTAAACCATGTGACCATGCTGAAGATGGTGTGGATCTCTAAAGCCAGCGCATTGCAGAGGAAGGGCAGGTGAGATGTCCAAAACACACCGTACTGTACCCTCCGCATTCATACTAGACCAGATCCAAACCCTCCGCATTCATACTAGACCAGATCCAAACCCTCCGCATTCAGACTAGACCAGATCCAAACCCTCTGCATTCAGACTAGACCAGATCCAAACCCTCCGCATTCAGACTAGACCAGATCCAAACCCTCAGCATTCAGACTAGACCAGATCCAAACCCTCCGCATTCAGACTAGACCAGATCCAAACCCTCAGCATTCAGACTAGACCAGATCCAAACCCTCAGCATTCAGACTAGACCAGATCCAAACCCCCAGCATTCAGACTAGACCAGATCCAAACCCTCTGCATTCAGACTAGACCAGATCCAAACCCTCAGCATTCAGACTAGACCAGATCCAAACCCTCCGCATTCAGACTAGACCAGATCCAAACCCTCCGCATTCAGACTAGACCAGATCCAAACCCTCAGCATTCAGACTAGACCAGATCCAAACCCTCACCATTCAGACTAGACCAGATCCAAACCCTCAGCATTCAGACTAGACCAGATCCAAACCCTCAGCATTCAGACTAGACCAGATCCAAACCCTCTGCATTCAGACTAGACCAGATCCAAACCCTCAGCATTCAGACTAGACCAGATCCAAACCCTCAGCATTCAGACTAGACCAGATCCAAACCCTCAGCATTCAGACTAGACCAGATCCAAACCCTCCGCATTCATACTAGACCAGATCCAAACCCTCAGCATTCAGACTAGACCAGATCCAAACCCCCAGCATTCAGACTAGACCAGATCCAAACCCTCCGCATTCATACTAGACCAGATCCAAACCCTCAGCATTCAGACTAGACCAGATCCAAACCCCCAGCATTCAGACTAGTGTAGACTATGTAGGGCTGGTCATGTTGATGTGTGTATCTGGTGAATCTCTGGTGTTCTCAGGGCTGGTCATATTGATTGTGCGTGTGCGTGTGTGTGTGTGTGTGTGTGTGTGTGTGTGTGTGTGTGTGTGTGTGTGTGTGTGTGTGTGTGTGTGTGTGTGGCGTCTCAGGGCTGGACGCTGCAGACCTGGCATCTGCTTCCACCTCTTCAGCCGCCTCAGGTTCAACAACATGCTGGAGTACCAGGTCCCTCAGCTGCTCAGGATTCCCCTGCAGGTACACACACACACTCACACACTCACACACACACACACTCACACACACACACACACACACACACACACTCACACACTCACACACACACACACACACTCACACACACACACACACACACGCGCACACACACACTCACACACACTCACACACACACACACTCACACAATCACACACACTCACACACACACACTCACACACACACACTCACACACACTCACACACACACACACACACACACACACACACACACTCAAACACACACACACACACACACACACACACTCAAACACACACACACACACACTCACACACACACACACACACTCACACACACACACTCACACACACACACACACACACACACTCACACACACACACTAGGGCTCAGTTAACATGTGTGTTCCTCTCAGGAGCTGTGCTTGCACACCAAGCTGCTGGCTCCCATCACCTGTCCCATCGCTGAGTTCCTGTCCAGAGCTCCTGAGCCGCCTCCCACCCTCGTAGTCAGACACGCTGTACAGATGCTCAAGGTAACAACCGCTAACCTTCCCCCCCAAACCCTAACCACTAACCTTCCCCCCCAGACCCTAACCCTAACCTTCCCCCCCAGACCCTAACAATGTCTTTACTTAAAGGAGTAGTAAAGGGAAAAATCATGTTTAGCCCTGTTTTAAGGTTACTTATGATCATATACAATGGTTCAGATCATAACGTTGACAAAACTAGCACTTTTGATAAAGTTGATAAAGTTGATCTACCACTGTGTTGGTCATACGATGGATGTGGGTGGGCACTGTGAAAAATCATTCAAAAACATGTTAAACTCTCGATTTCAAAGACAAGAAGAGCGGCTCGTCCAATGACCGCAGGGTCGGGGGTTTGAATCCCGGCTCCTCCTGTTCACATGTCGAAGTGTCCTTGGGCGAGACACTGAACCCCAGGTTGCTCCCAGTGAGCAGGCTAGCACCTTGCATGGCAGCTGCCGCCATTGGTGTGTGAATGTGTGTGTGAATGGGTGAATGAGAGGGAAAGTGCTTTGGATTAAATAAGTGTAATCCATTAGATCAGTGGTTTCTCAAAGGGAAGAGTAAAAGAGAGAGTGTTTTTCTTAGCGGAACCAAACAGACCCATTGTTCTCTCTCATTCTAACCCTCAGAGCATCGACGCCATGGACCCATGGGAGGACCTGACGGAGCTGGGCCACCACCTGGCCGACCTGCCCGTGGAGCCGCACCTGGGCAAGATGGTGCTGTGCGGCGTGGTGCTGAAGTGCCTGGACCCCGTCCTGACCATCGCCTGCACGCTGGCGCACCGTGACCCCTTCACGCTGCCCGCCCAGGCCTCGCAGAGGAGGGCGGCCATGCTCTGCCGCAAGCGCTTCACTGCCGCCACCTTCAGCGACCACATGGCCTTGCTCCGAGCCTTCCAGGTTTTTACTTTTTTTAAATTTAACCTTTATTAACCAGGCAAGTCGTTAAGAACACATTTTTATTTAGAATAGTGACCTGCAAAGCCTCTTGAGGGAAGGGGGGTGGGTCTGAAAATGAATGTCAAAGTTATTTTAAAACCAACACAGTTAACAGACAACAGAACACATCCAAACAGTCAACACAGTTAACAGACAGCAGAACACATCCAAACAGTCAACACAGTTAACAGACAGCAGAACACATCCAAACAGTCAACACAGTTAACAGACAACAGAACAAATCCAAACAGTCAACACAGTTAACAGACAACAGAACAAATCCAAACAGTCAACACAGTTAACAGACAGCAGAACACATCCAAACAGTCAACACAGTTAACAGACAACAGAACACATCCAAACAGTCAACACAGTTAACAGACAACAGAACACATCCAAACAGTCAACACAGTTAACAGACAACAGAACACATCCAAACAGTCAACACAGTTAACAGACAGCAGAACACATCCAAACAGTCAACACAGTTAACAGACAGCAGGGTTAGGGTTAGAATGTGTAACTGTGGTGTCAGAATGGCGGTTGACAGGTGTGTGTTTGTGGGGCAGGCCTGGCAGAAGGCCCACAGCGAAGGCTGGGAGAGATCCTTCTGTGAGAAGAACTTCCTGTCCCAGGCCACCATGGAGATCATCATAGGCATGAGGACCCAGCTGCTCGGGCAGCTCCGAGCCATCGGTGGGTCCCCTGGAGAACCTTTAGAACCTAGAGAACCTCAGACATCGTACTCATTATCTGTCCCTCCTTCCACCGTCCACGACTTGTTCTCATGTAGCAGAAAATCCAACCAAAGTTAAAAGAGCTTTAGCTAAAAAACTATAATGAGAAAGGACATGTCCATCATAGTGAAGTGTGTGACTGGGATTGGTCCCCAGGGTTTGTGCGAGCACGCGGGGGCGGGGACATCCGGGATGTGAACATGAACTCTGAGAACTGGTCGGTGGTGAAGGCGGCGCTGGTGGCGGGTTTGTACCCCAACCTGATCCACGTGGACCGGGACACCGGCTCGCTGTCCGGGGCCAAGGAGAAGAGGGTCCGTCTCCACCCCACCTCTGTGCTCAGCCAGCCTCCGACGTACAAGAAGGTAGGACCACCACCATCACTCACTCACTCACTCACTCACTCACTCACTCACTCACTCACTCACTCACTCACTCACCCACCCACCCACTCACTCACTCACTCACTCACTCACTCATTCATACATTCACTCACTCACACATTCACTCACTCACTCACTCATTCATACATTCACTCACTCACTCACATTGAAGGCTAAAGAAAGTTTGTCGTTGGGTGTTTGACTCATCCTGTAGTTGCATAGTCATTCACACGTTTTTGCTTCTATTGTCTCTAAATATAGCCATGGTGTTCAGCTCATCTCTAATGTAACTGTGGTGTTCAGGCTCTATTCTCATCTCTAATGTAACCATGGTGTTCAGGCTCTATTCATCTCTAAATGTTACTGTGGTGTTCAGGCTCTATTCATCTCTAAATGTAACTGTGGTGTTCAGGCTCTATTCTCATCTCTAATGTAACCATGGTGTTCAGGCTCTATTCATCTCTAAATGTAACTGTGGTGTTCAGGCTCTATTCTCATCTCTAATGTAACCATGGTGTTCAGGCTCTATTCATCTCTAATGTAACTGTGGTGTTCAGGCTCTATTCTCATCTCTAATGTAACCATGGTGTTCAGGCTCTATTCATCTCTAAATGTAACCATGGTGTTCAGGCTCTATTCATCTCTAAATGTAACTGTGGTGTTCAGGCTCTATTCAGGCTCTATTCTCATCTCTAAATGTAACTGGTGTTCAGGCTCTATTCTCATCTCTAATGTAACTGTGGTGTTCAGGCTCTATTCTCATCTCTAAATGTAACTGGTGTTCAGGCTCTATTCTCATCTCTAATGTAACTGTGGTGTTCAGGCTCTATTCTCATCTCTAATGTAACCATGGTGTTCAGGCTCTATTCATCTCTAAATGTAACTGTGGTGTTCAGGCTCTATTCTCATCTCTAATGTAACCATGGTGTTCAGGCTCTATTCATCTCTAAATGTAACTGTGGTGTTCAGGCTCTATTCAGGCTCTATTCTCATCTCTAAATGTAACTGGTGTTCAGGCTCTATTCTCATCTCTAATGTAACTGTGGTGTTCAGGCTCTATTCATCTCTAATGTAACTGGGTGTTCAGGCTCTATTCTCATCTCTAATGTAACTGTGGTGTTCAGGCTCTATTCTCATCTCTAATGTAACTGGTGTTCAGGCTCTATTCTCATCTCTAATGTAACTGTGGTGTTCAGGCTCTATTCATCTCTAATGTAACTGGGTGTTCAGGCTCTATTCTCATCTCTAATGTAACGGTGGTGTTCAGGCTCTATTCATCTCTAATGTAACTGGGTGTTCAGGCTCTATTCTCATCTCTAATGTAACTGTGGTGTTCAGGCTCTATTCTCATCTCTAATGTAACTGGGTGTTCAGGCTCTATTCTCACCCCCTCCGGGGTCCAGTTCTCCTGACCACTTAAACAGCTTTCTGCAAGAAGCCCCCGTGAGGTAAAACCCTGCGTTTCCCTGCCTAGATCCCCCCAGCCAATGGGCAGGCGGCAGCCGTGCAGGGGCTGCCCACCGATTGGCTGATCTACGACGAGATGACCAGAGCCCACAGGATCGCCAGCGTCCGCTATTGCACCGCCGTGTCGCCCTTCTCCCTGACTATATTTGGAGGCTGTGCCAAATTACCCAGCTCTGCCTTCCAAGAGCCGGCGGTTCTCAAAGGTAGCTCCTGACTGCCTGTCAAGAATTCACTCACTATTATATATGCTTCTAGTCAGTACTGCGTGTCTGTGTCTATTATATATGCTTGTAGTCTATTATACATGCTTCTAGTTAAATATGCTTCTAGTCAGTACTACGTGTCTGTGTGTGGTCCCTGATCGGTCCATGGTGCCGAGGGTGTACTCATTCCTGTGCTCCTGTGCTCCTGTGTTCCTGTGCTCCTGTGTTCCTGTTTCCTGTGCTCCTGTGTTCCTGTGCTCCTGTGTTCCTGTGCTCCTGTGTTCCTGTTTCCTGTGCTCCTGTGTTCCTGTTTCCTGTGTTCCTGTTTCCTGTGCTCCTGTGTTCCTGTTTCCTGTGCTCCTGTTTCCTGTGCTCCTGTTTCCTGTGCTCCTTTGTTCCTGTGTTCCTGTTTCCTGTGTTCCTGTGTTCCTGTTTCCTGTGCTCCTGTTTCCTGTGCTCCTTTGTTCCTGTGTTCCTGTGTTCCTGTTTCCTGTGTTCCTGTTTCCTGTGTTCCTGTTTCCTGTTTCCTGTGCTCCTGTGCTGGGTGTAGACGAGGGGGTGAATGAGAGCAGTGACAGCGAGATGGAGGAGCGTTCCACAGCACACCTGGCACAGGTGAAGATTGACGAGTGGCTCAACTTTAAACTGGACAGAGAGGTAAGGAGGAAGTCCTACAGTATGATTGCGTATTATGGAGACATTGTTGTTTATGTTTAACTGAACTTTGTGCTTCATCGTCTCAGAGTCTGAGACAGTTGCTCCTCAGCCCAGGGGAGTCATTTAAACAGACGTTCTCTATCTCTCTCTCAGGTGGCAGAGCTGGTGTTGAGGTTCTCTATCTCTCTCTCAGGTGGCAGAGCTGGTGTTGAGGTTCTCTATCTCTCTCTCAGGTGTAGCAGAGCTGGTGTTGAGGTTCTCTATCTCTCTCTCAGGTGGCAGAGCTGGTGTTGAGGTTCTATCTCTCTCAGGTGGCAGAGCTGGTGTTGAGGTTCTCTATCTCTCTCTCAGGTGGCAGAGCTGGTGTTGAGGTTCTCTATCTCTCTCAGGTGCAGCAGAGCTGGTGTTGAGGTTCTCTATCTCTCTCTCAGGTGTAGCAGAGCTGGTGTTGAGGTTCTCTATCTCTCTCTCAGGTGGCAGAGCTGGTGTTGAGGTTCTCTATCTCTCTCTCAGGTGGCAGAGCTGGTGTTGAGGTTCTCTATCTCTCTCTCAGGTGTAGCAGAGCTGGTGTTGAGGTTCTCTATCTCTCTCAGGTGGCAGAGCTGGTGTTGAGGTTCTCTATCTCTCTCTCAGGTGGCAGAGCTGGTGTTGAGGTTCTCTATCTCTCTCTCAGGTGTAGCAGAGCTGGTGTTGAGGTTCTCTATCTCTCTCTCAGGTGGCAGAGCTGGTGTTGAGGTTCTATCTCTCTCAGGTGGCAGAGCTGGTGTTGAGGTTCTCTATCTCTCTCTCAGGTGGCAGAGCTGGTGTTGAGGTTCTCTATCTCTCTCAGGTGCAGCAGAGCTGGTGTTGAGGTTCTCTATCTCTCTCTCAGGTGTAGCAGAGCTGGTGTTGAGGTTCTCTATCTCTCTCTCAGGTGGCAGAGCTGGTGTTGAGGTTCTCTATCTCTCTCTCAGGTGGCAGAGCTGGTGTTGAGGTTCTCTATCTCTCTCTCAGGTGTAGCAGAGCTGGTGTTGAGGTTCTCTATCTCTCTCAGGTGGCAGAGCTGGTGTTGAGGTTCTCTATCTCTCTCTCAGGTGGCAGAGCTGGTGTTGAGGTTCTCTATCTCTCTCAGGTGGCAGAGCTGGTGTTGAGGTTCTCTATCTCTCTCAGATGACAGAGCTGGTGTTGAGGTTCTCTATCTCTCTCTCAGGTGGCAGAGCTGGTGTTGAGGTTCTATCTCTCTCTCAGGTGGCAGAGCTGGTGTTGAGGTTCTCTATCTCTCTCTCAGGTGGCAGAGCTGGTGTTCCAGCTGAGACAGAAGTGGCACAGTCTGTTCCTCCGGAGGATCCGCTGCCCGTCCAAACCCTGGTCCCAGCTGGACGACGCCACGCTGCGCGCCCTGGTCTCGGTGAGCGCTCACACACTCCGTCCAACGCTCACACACTAACGCTCACACACACTCCATCCAACGCTCACACACTCTCCATCCAACGCTCACACTCTCCGTCCAACACTCACACACTCTCCATCCAACGCTCACACACTCTCCATCCAACACTCACACACTCCATCCAACGCTCACACACTCCATCCAACGCTCACACACTAACGCTCACACACACTCCATCCAACACTCACACACTCTCCATCCAACACACACACTCCATCCAACGCTCACACACTCTCCATCCAACGCTCACACACTAACGCTCACACACACTCCATCCAACACTCACACACTCTCCATCCAACACTCACACACTCTCCATCCAACGCTCACACACTCTCCATCCAACGCTCACACACTAACGCTCACACACACTCCATCCAACACTCACACACTCTCCATCCAACACTCACACACTCCATCCAACACTCACACACTCTCCATCCAACACTCACACACTAACGCTCACACACACTCCATCCAACACTCACACACTCTCCATCCAACACTCACACACTCTCCATCCAACACTCACACACTCTCCATCCAACACTCACACACTAACGCTCACACACTCTCCATCCAGCGCTACTGAAATATTCATGACAATCCCTAGGATTTTTAAAATTTTAAGTCAACGTTGATTTTCCACGTGACGTTTTGACGAAGCACGTCCGTTTGTGTGCAGGTGCACAGTATTAACACGGTAGTACCATGTTAATATCTATATTTATTACTAGGAAATTACCTGCAAATACCAGTAGTTACTAGTACTCGTTACAGTACCTGCGTAGTTACCCCAAAATAGAAGCATTTACATGGTATTACCCTGGTAACCACACAGGTAACTAGTAACTAATGGTAATTGCCATGTTATTACCCTGGTATTACCGTGGTATTACCGTGTTATTACCCTGGTATTACCCTGGTATTACCGTGTTATTACCCTGGTATTACCCTGGTATTACCGTGTTATTACCGAGCTGTAATGCAAAGTGTTAGCAGAGTGTTGGACTGAGCGGTGTCCCAGGTGCTAGGGGCGGAGGAGCAGGCGTCGGGCCTGCAGCAGCCCACCGGGATCGGCCAGCGGCCCCGGCCCATGTGCCCCGACGAGCCACCCCAGACCTCCTCCTGGAGGGCCAACAACAGCCGGAGGACCCCCGGCAACGGAGACGCCCCGGAGACCCCCGACCACTTCCCCCTCCCCCCACACACCGGCCACGACAGGTCTGAGTCACATCAGTCTAATAGCAGGGCAGGTCTGAGTCACATCAGTCTAATAGCAGGTCTGAGTCACATCAGTCTAATAGCAGGTCTGAGTCACATCAGTCTAATAGCAGGTCTGAGTCACATCAGTCTAATAGCAGGTCTGAGTCACATCAGTCTAATAGCAGGTCTGAGTCACATCAGTCTAATAGCAGGTCTGAGTCACATCAGTCTAATAGCAGGGCAGGTCTGAGTCACATCAGTCTAATAGCAGGGCAGGTCTGAGTCACATCAGTCTAATAGCAGGTCTGAGTCACATCAGTCTAATAGCAGGGCAGGTCTGAGTCACATCAGTCTAATAGCAGGGCTGAGTCACATCAGTCTAATAGCAGGTCTGAGTCACATCAGTCTAATAGCAGGGCAGGTCTGAGTCACATCAGTCTAATAGCAGGGCAGGTCTGAGTCACATCAGTCTAATAGCAGGTCTGAGTCACATCAGTCTAATAGCAGGTCTGAGTCACATCAGTCTAATAGCAGGTCTGAGTCACATCAGTCTAATAGCAGGTCTGAGTCACATCAGTCTAATAGTCACATCAGTCTAATAGCAGGGCTGAGTCACATCAGTCTAATAGCAGGTCTGAGTCACATCAGTCTAATAGCAGGGCAGGTCTGAGTCACATCAGTCTAATAGCAGGTCTGAGTCACATCAGTCTAATAGCAGGTCTGAGTCACATCAGTCTAATAGCAGGGCAGGTCTGAGTCACATCAGTCTAATAGTCACATCAGTCTAATACGCAGGGCTCGGCCATGAGATCCAGACAACAGCACATCGCAATGGGGTTTTCCCACGATACTGTAATCGATTTTCCGAGGTACTGTATCAATACATTATAAAGACACACAAGAAGAATATACAGAGCAAGGCAGGGAATACACATGGATATATATATATATATATATATACACATGGATATATATATATATATATATATATATATATATATATATATATATATGTACACATGGATATATAGATATGCATGAAGGATATAATTCACTCATTCACTCCTCCCATCTCAGGTCGTCCTCCAGGCTGTCCCCCGCCCCCCTCCACACCACAAAGCCCCAGGGCTCCTCCTCCCTCCTGTCCAGACCCTCCTCAGACGACCACTCCTCCGCCAGGTCCACCGACTCCTACAGCACCCCCTCCCCCACCTCCTCAGCGAAGGTACCGCCCGGCCCCGCCCGGCCCCGCCCGACCCCGCCCGGCCCCGCCCGGCCCCACGCGCGCCTCTAGTACTTTGTGCTGAATGTGCGTGAAAGGAGAGTGTATCTAGACCAGGCTTTCCTTTATCCGCTAATTACCGTGAGAAAACCTTTTTACCCAGAAAATTACTTGAAGTCCAACATTTAAATATCTATATAGAGCCCTCACCTTATATACCGTAGAGCCATAACCCCTGAAGACTGAACCATGTAAAAATGGCAGCTGTTTTTTTCAATCCACAAAATGGAACTGAGATTATAAGGACAATGTTGTTTTTTCTGAATCCGTCTGTTCTAATGTCAGCATTACACAAATTAAATAGCAGCAAAGTTGCAGGTCCAGATGCATTTGGTTTTAACCCCCAGGGTTGGTTCCCTCGTTCACCTTGTTATGTTACGTTAATGTTCGATGACGTAGTAGTGAACCTGCCTGAACGTTTTGTTTATGTGAAGTCAACACAGGACATGGCTTTTGTTCTATGAAATTGGGTGATTGCTTTTAGGAAAAGTTTGAAATGATGCAAAGAGACAAAATCTCTAAAACCAGGTACATTTTTTAATTAGGAGGGACAGTGTTAGAATCCAGTGTGTTGATTGACAGTTAACAGACTTCTATTGGCAGTTGGGATCAGCACCAACAACCCTGGTTTTATGTGTTGATGTTGATGACAGTATGTTTAAAGGTGTGTCCCTCAGACAGGAGTGCAGGAAGCCATAGCAACCATACGCTTGGAAGCAGGGGTTCATCTTTCTCTGTCCAGGACAGAAATGTTTACTTTACTCTTTACTCAGCTGAACTGATTTGTGAACCTTTTTGTAAGTTTATTTAAAGACATAATAGTTGTATTCCGTTTTTTGGATATTAAAGGGGGGTTAGGAGAATGTGAAGTTGTTAAGGAGAGTTAATATTTACAACAGACTAAGTCTGTTCTTTTGAGCCATTTTTATGGTTGTATTAATGCAGTAATAAATGCAGGTTGTTGCATCACACCCACGTTGTAGTGTTTGCTCAGTGCCTGTTTCAGACGGAAAGACGTGAAACACCTTAACAGTGCAAGAAAAGATTTATTTACTACATATTTACATTCTGCCCACCTGTCAGTGGGTTATACAATGCATATTTGAATTGAAGCATTATAAATGACAGTTCTGTCGATGTTACTGAGGGCGCCCTCTGCTGGAGGCGTGTAGCATCCGCAGCAGCAGGTCTGGGGCGGCGCTCTGCTCGCTGGCCGGCCGGCGGCTACTTTCCTTTTTTTTCCAATCTCGTTGTTTTGTCAATGTTCATATATCAAGAATCAGGTCACAAGAGTCCATGATTGAGGAGGGGCAGCATGGGGTCCTGGTGTGGTAACCTCTCTGCAGCAGGAGAGCAGTAGAAGAGACTGGCTGGTAGGCAGAAGCACAGTGGTGTTGTGGATCCTTTAACAGGGGGCTCTTGCAGGGGCCTTCTCTGCAGGGGGCTCTGGGGAAGGCTTGAGGATGCAGGCTGCCCTGATGGAGGTACACACTCTCTCTGTGTTCCACCTGGGCATCGACCTCTGGTCCGCTCTCATCAATGAACTCCACCTGCAGCAAGACACATTATTTCAGAGTGCATCCCAAGGACAACAACTAAGAACATACAAAAATGTGATGTTATAAAACACCATTTTCTATTTTGACACCATACCTTGAAACAACTTCTTGATCGCCTGAGGGCTGCAGGTACAGACTGGGACTTGTCCTGGGCTGGGGACAGTTCCACCTCGAATGGCAGTTGGGGTCAGGCTTGGCAGCCCCTCTCTGTGTTGAGGAGGGTGCCGGGACCCTTGGGGTCTGAGCCCCTCTTTCAAAGTCACCCTCTCTGCTGTGAGGTGGGATCCTCCGTCCGTCCCTCCCACCCTCCCAGCCTCTAACTCTCTCACTCTCTGTGAGGCTGGGGCAGCAGGCCAGGTGGTGAGGCCTGCTGCAACGGAGGATCCACCTACTTTGGTTGCATTGAGAATATAGTATTACATTTCTGATAAATTGTGATCTATTAAAATGTGCTCTGTTAAAGTATTACTGCTAAATTATGCTTTAATCTGAATACATTAATACTTTAATCTAATAATTTAGGTTCCACAAAGGTTTGCTTGAAAAATGTTGTCAAATATGTATTGCTTTATATAAGTTAACCTTATTTTTGTTGTAAAACTTCAGGATCACATACTGTGTAGACCAGATAAAGAAGCTCATATTGAAAATATTACTTTAAGGTTAGTCACAAGTCATTTGCACAAGTAAAGTTAGTCACAAATAATTTGCATCTTCATATGTAAAACTCAGCTTCTTCATGAGCTGTTGGAGGACATTACACAGTATACAGGGTTGTGGTAACTATAATAGGTTTTCATTACACCAGAATGGAGACAATGCTGTGGTTGAGAAATGAAAATGAGGTCCAGCAGTGTGTTCTTCTCTGTGGTTGCAGCAGTGATGAGTTGTGCATATCCCCTGGACTGAAACAGCTCATGTATTGGCTTACGTGCGTTGGAAAATACATTCTCGTTGAAATCGCCACAGACAAGGATGGGGTGACAATCCATGATCTCCAATGAGTCCAAAAGGCTTCCCAGGTTAGACAGGAATGATCTCACACTGTAGTCTGGAGGTCTGTATACGGCTGCAATCAATGCGCTCACTGGGGCCTCAACCTTAAAAGCCAAAAACTCAAGGTCAGTTACGTTATCTATGTACCGCTTTTCACACACTCTAATGTGGTTTTTAACATAAACAGCAACTCCACCACCACCTATGTTGTTTATTTGTGGAAAATTGGTGTAGGACAGGTGTCTATTGCGTTTGAACATGTTGTAGCCCTCTAAATGGAGACTCTGTGCAACCAAGGAGCCTTGTAGGTGGGTTTCTGTGAGACACAAAACATCTGCAAGACACAGTTCATGGTGGCTCTTGATGTCACTGACATGAGATGGCAATCCTTCTGTGTTATGGTGAATGATGGTCAGAGTGTCATGTCTGTTTAATGTTTGTTTGATGTGAAGAAGAGGCATCATGTCGTCCAAGCTGACTTATCTCATGGTCTCTAGGGCTGCAGTGATTTCTCGGTTGGCATATATTTTTCTCTCATCCATATCCAGGATGTGCAGTCCACTGAGAGAGGTCACTCTGCTGACAGCTACATAGGCCATGCCAGGTTCAAAAATGTGTTTAAGCGAGACTACAGCTGATGTCCTTGTCATACCTTGAACCTTATGTATTGTACAAGCAAAGGCAAGCTTTATAGGGAACTGTCTGCGTACCACTCCTTTCTGTTTCAGATTATCCTCTGCTCTCTCAATGTACACTAGATTGTTGGGTCCTCCTGGTACTCTGTTACAGTAATTCCTTCCAGCCGTTTCATCATCCATTTTGAGCCCAAGCATAGTGACGTGTGCAAAACCATTTTGTTCGGAGGTTACTACCCTGAATAGTGTAGCGAACGATCCATTCACCAATCCCTGAGACACATCTATGTTTCTGGTGAGCATCACACGAGCACCCTCAGCAACGTTGAGTGTATCTGGTAAATCATCTTTGCCTCCTTTAAATGGTTTGACTTGTCGTGCCATTCTGCCGGTGTGTGGGTCCTTTTTATAGTCATCTGCATCAATGATGGTGATATGAGAATGGAGCACAGCCAATGTTGCAGAGTTGTGCGAATCAACTTGTTTATTAGTTGCAAAAATGTGCAGGACGTCAGTTGGACAAAGTGCTGGTTCGGTGATGGTCTGTGACAGTAAAGCTCTGTCTGCTTCAGACAACGCATGTGACTTGTCTTTCACGCGGATGCGGTTCAGCATTTCTGCAAAGGCGACATCATCCTTCTGACGCATAATCTCAGTGAGAGTTATCATCTGAAAGTGTTCCTGCCAGAGGTCAAGCTCACGTGGGTCATATACACAGAGGGTCTTGGACTGTCTCACAGGTGGTAGCTGATAAAAGTCTCCAACAGCTATGACTGACATACCTCCAAAGGGACTCTGGCTGCCTTTGATCTGCTTGAGTCTGACATCCACATAGGCAAAAAGGGGCTTTGACACCATGGACACTTCATCAATGACAAGGATTTCAGCATTTAAAAGTTCACATCTGACTTCATCCAATTTGTTACCAAGTCCTTGAAATGGAGGTTTTAGGCTTCGCGGCAGCTTGAGGAGAGAGTGCAGTGTTGTACCTGATATATTAAAGGCTGCAGTTCCGGTGAAAGCAGTCAACAGGACAGTGGGGTTTGATATGTCAGCCTCCTCAGCACGTCTCGGCAGCTTGCACAGTATCTTAGATGCCTCTGAATAGATGCACTTGATGAGATGTGACTTTCCTGTTCCAGCACCACCATTTATGTAATAAAAAAACGGCTCTGGATTTAGGCAACAGACGCGCTTTATGCACCAGTCTCTAACTGCATAGAATACACATGCTTGTTTCTGATTGAGATTCTGATACATGTGGCGTAACAGTGTGGGGTCTATTGCAGGGGGCTCTCTGATGGCTCTGACTTCTGTTGCTGCAGCAGCCTGATTACTGTACTCTGGGACATTCTCTTGTACATGTTCATGATCTGGCTCTCTTGCCTCCAGTTCTTCAATACACTCCAACCTCACTGCTTCGGATTCTGGCGCCAGATTACACCATTCATCAATCGCGCCTCTGTTCTGTTCAAACTCCTCCATTGCATTCTCAATTTCTTCACTGTTTTTCTCATATTTGTCTCTGTTTCGTTTGACAACGTGTGGGACATACTCTCCATAGTTAGAACCTGGTAGTTGAACCCAGCCACCATTGTAGAATGACTCATACGTGGGTAAAGACGGTCTTTTCAGTTCCTGGTCTGATCGGTGAGGAATGTACAGTTTCAGTAATGTGCCATAATACTTCTCGGGATATTTCTCCTGTGATGTGCGATAATATCTGATGATAGCGGGCTTGTCTGTGTTTCTCCTTTGAACAAATCCCATGTCATTCAGCAGGGGCAAAACATTTTTACCTTTTGTCTGTCGGCCATAGACAATTCTGCAAGTAGAGGCAAAATCAGCCAAGCACATCTCCTCAAACTCTGGTGTTTCAGGTCTGGCTTTGTATTTGTCTGTCAAAGACGTCGCCCACACATTGTCACTTTCTGATGTTGTGCTCTCTAGGTATGCCATGGGGCGACTCATTCTCAGTGGGTTGTCATCTGTTGGTATGAATATGACACCGCGCGAGCACTTCTTCATGTTAATTCCACATGCACGAGTCACACACTCCTGAGCACTGACCTCTCTCTTTTTGGAATAAGCCTGCATAATCTCCCTCATTTCATCACATTCATTTGCATACTCCCGGGTTCCTGAGTTCAGAATCAGTGTTTTAAGATACTCACTTACAGCGTTCTCACTTTTGCATATATATGTGCAAATGTAATGTATTAAACTGAAATAATTGAGTACAAACTGCACGTCAATGTTAGCGTCCCAAGCATCGAGTAGATAGGGGTTGTATCCATTTACCCAGCAGTCTTTTGGGTCACGTTTCAGTACCAGTACGCTGGATTTGTTCATCATCTGCAGGTATCCCTCATAATCACAGAGTGTTAAGTTACATTGAGCCAGTAGCTGCTCTAAACTCAGGGAGGCGGCGGCAGGTTGATTCAAAAGCAGGTTCAGTGGTCTAAGCTTGTCCCTTGCTGTTTCCAGTTCAAGCGGATCATCTCCAGGTCTTGTTATCATTGTCTCTTTGGAGGGTGGTTTGGGAAATCCAAAACGGCATCCAGAGCCTAGACTTTTGAAACATGTCCTTGTGTGGTTTTTGCTGTGTATTTGCACTTCTGTTACTTTCTTATACAGTTCAGGTTGTGTATGTGGATCGGGTAGCTGGGCTGTGATGTATTTGGACACAAAATTACATACAGTCTGATCATCATCTTGCTCAAACACAGGTGCACCTTCTACCCATATGAGACAGTGTATGTGCGGGCTTCCTCTGTGTTGAAACTCCACTCTGTAAAAGTAGTCAACAACTTTGCCAAGGGGCTGCGCAGGAGACAAGATTAAATCTCTGTATAAGGCCTCAACACGTTTATCAAACATGCGCATTGTTGTCACAGGATTGCTTCTCAGTATGTCACACTTTGTGGACCAGTCAAGCTCCTCAAAATTAACCTCCTCACCCTGCTGAGTTTTTATTGCCTCAATCACCTCAGGCCAACGCATTTCTGCTGCTGAAAATGTACAAAAGAATGTAGGACTTCCCAACTGTCTGATCATGATCAAAAAGATCTTTGGTTGTTTTTTCCCAGTAGGCTGGTGTCCCTCTCAGAGGCTGCATGAATCTGACTGCATCTTTATTTCTCACCAGTCTCTCAATCTCACGTCGGTCTTGTAACATTCCAGAAGTTATTTTGCGTCCATCTCTGGTGAAAGGTTTTCCTTTACGTAACTGTATTGTCATGCTGGAAGTGGCCAAATGTATTTCAGTCACAAACTGTGCAAAGAACAAATAGTTTGTATCTCTGGCAAACCGATTGTCGACACCGAAAAGCCTTGTTTTGAAATAACTACTAGGTGTTAATCTAATGGGTCTCTTTTCATCCAGTGTGTTTTGACCAGTGGGAAACTGAACAGGGAAAGACATGGCTTCCAGCTTAGGCGTTCTGAAAAAGCTGACTGGAGTATTCCTTTCTGCAGGGGCAACAGAGTAGATTCCTTCACTAAAACATAATATCTCCTCTGAAACATCACGTGGCTGAAGGCATGATTCTAGAGCAAGACCTCCATTAGGCATGTCACCCTCCTGTTCTGGATCATCTCTCTGCTCCTGAGGTTGACCGTCATCACTAGGCAGCACGTCATTGTTTTGTTGCTCATTTTCAGGATCCTTTTCTGCCTCACGCAGTGCATTGCTCTCACACCTGTCAATTTCCATCAAAGCAGCTTCATCATAATCATCATCATCGTCATTGTCATCATCATCATCATCAGGAAGTGTTGGGTCACATAACTCAGCCTCATCTCTGATAGTAACATCCTCATACTGTGGGTGAATGTGTTTGAGTTTATGCAGCGCCTGCACTAGCTTAGACCAGGTAACAGTCTGGAACAGCTGATGACCTCTGTAACACAACCGTCTCTTCAGTTTTACTCTCATGACTTGAGACTCACTTCTCAGTCTGGGCAGAGCATTGACTGTCTCCTGTACCTCCGATGGGACACAAACAACGTTACCGCGGATTGCTCTCTGTCGGCCTTTGGGAAGAGGAATAATTTTTGCAAATGTAATGCATTTGGCTATGAGATGTCTCTCCAGTATGTTGAGATCAGACAGTTCAGGAGGGATGTCGGCGAGCTCTAACTTGTTTGCCACAGCGAGGGTTGGCATGGTTCCATTCTTTAGATGATTATGGCAGGTGTAACAAATCCACTCTCTCCTTCTCTCATCAGGCACCTTGCACTGTTGTTCATTCCTGCAGTCATCATGACACACATGGACATAATTTCCTGTCAGGCATGCTGCAACCACGGCTGGATTTTTGATGTAATATGACCTTGTGCAGGGTCGTACCTGGTTTGGAAATGATGCCTTATGACAGACAGTGCACACGTAAGTGGGGCCGGCCTTTATTTTTGATCTGAAAAGAGATATGGCCTCTTTGATCACAGGGTTGTCACTCTCACGTGTTTGTCCACAGTTTATCCATCTGTATTTCCTTCTTATTTTCGCTGCACATTTCATGTTGCTCCTAAATGCAAGGTTGTTCTTATACTTGTCTCGCATTCGCTGTCTCATTAGTTGTCTGTGTCTCACCCTGAATGCTTGGTCATGTACATAACGCTGAGTGATATAAGATCGCCGCATCTGCCTAAAATCAACATGGTCTCTGTATTTGTTGTTAAGGTGCTCTTTTATTCTCTGGCTAAAATCAACATGGTCTCTGTATTTGTTCTTAAGGTGCTCTTTTATTCTCTGGCTAAAATCAACATGGTCTCTGTATTTGTTGTTAAGGTGCTCTTTTATTCTCTGGCTAAAATCAACATGGTCTCTGTATTTGTTGTTAAGAAGCCGTTTTCGTTTCTGTCTGAAATCAAAATTTTCTTTATAACGTGCTGCTATATTATTTATTTTCTTTTTTCGTAATTCTGAATTGATACGATAGCGGTTGGTAACGTACTCTCTCTTTCGTTGTCTGAGTTCTTCATTACAATATTTCCTGCTTGAGTTAATTTTTTTCTTTGCTTTATATGTTTCATTTGAAGCATACTTTGCCCTTTCATTCCTTTTTTGATTCTCCTTTCTTTGTGATGCCTTTTCAGTGAGCAATAGTCTCCTGTTAAATTTTCTTCTTTGCTGTTTAGTATATTTTGACAGTTTACGGGAGGTGTCATATAAGACATTATCACTGACAAGAGTATGTATCAGTGGAGCAGATGAGTTTGATTTGTGTCTCACAGAAGTGATGTTACTGGACATTCCCTGTAATATGTTATCAGAGACATCAGTGTTTATCCTTGCTGCAGTTGAGTTTGACTCACTTTGTGGAGCATCATGTGATGTGACAGAATTCAAGCTTGATGGCTCTGGTTCAGTTTCCATATCAGTGGATAGTACTTCACGTACATCAATGACAACAGTGTTTACCTTTGGAGCACTCAGGCTTGACTCATTTCGAAGAGCATCATTCACATTGTAAAACTCCACAGGCTTCAACTCATAGTTAGAGGAGGACTGTGTGCCCAAAATCCTGTGATACTTTATGAGCCTGTCAATCATATCACTGAGATGTGTGAATGTCAGCATGACAGCAGTAGGCCTACCACTAGTGCGTGAACCCGGGAGGGGGGGCAAACCATCAGCTGTTCTAGAGTGTGGGTCAAAGAAGCCATATCTGCCTGTCCTGGTTCTGAATACAGCAATACATAACCCTGTCATCAACAGCAACGCATACTGCACATCTGATAACAAGCAGCTCAATCCTGCCTCTAGGTCCAGAAAGCCATCTACAGCTCCGGGTAGCGGATCTCCTAATGTGCCATATCTGGAAAGGTGTTGCATGTTCACATGGTGTGTAAACCTGCGTGCTGGGGCTTTATGGGGTAGCTCGTCAGTAGTCAAAAAGATGTGCTGAGGAAACCTTTTCCTGGCGTGTTGATACATAACGTCACCCTTATCCAAAACGAGGTTGAGGTCTGCTGTGGTGATGTTTTCATTCTCATGAAGGAATGCAAGGAAAGTTAGTGCATTACATGTACACTGTGTATTTCTGAATGGGCCGTATCTAGGAGAATCCTGGCTGCGGGATGCACAGACACGTTTCACAGAAGGCTGATCTCCCAGGTTTACAGAGTCTGCATGGGAAGGTCCTGCTACACATGGATATGTTACAGTGTCTGCGTACAATACCTGTGGTTGACATGGCACATCACTTTGACTGTAGTTTACCTGGTAATCATGAGATGGCCCTGGTACACACGGATCATCACTGTGTAGTCCTCTCTTTACAATGTCTGCATAAGATACCTGTGGTACCCACGATGCATCACGTTGACCTCCCTGTGTTACACTCTGAGCACGAGACGCTGCAGACACCTTGACCTCTCCAGGGCTCTGAGGACCAGCACATTCTTCCTGTTCAGTTGTAGTTGCACGGTGAATCTCAGTCGACCCTTGCCAGCGCTGTCTTAGAACGTGGGACTTCTTACCTTTCTTTGGCATTATTGTACTCCAAATCCACAAATCTCCTAAATATGAAATATTGCCTCAATATACCTTGATATTCAGTCAGCTGCACACTAGTCTTAAGTATTTTTTCAAACCAATCCAAAGATTTATTTACTTTTCAATTCAAAGACCTAGGCTGCGTTCCGAATCGCCTACTACCCTACTATATAGTATGCCAAAACAGAAAGTAGTATGTCCCAATACATAGTATGCCACATGCAGTATGGCAAAAATGCCAGGATGTGATACTACATCCGGTCGTATTTTGCAGTATGCACGCCAGCAGTCTTCTCTGCCTATTCTGACCCACAATCCTGTGCGCAGCGGAAATTACGTCACGTGCGAGTCGCGCTGGAGGCTTTATTATGAATCCTGCGGCGCGCAGACAGATGTGCAAGCGGCAGCGGCAGCGCATTCAAGTGTAAGTCCAGTAACGTCACTACATATTTGTAGCGACTCGTGTCGTGTGTATAATTGAAACATTAAAAGATACTATTGCTGCACGAAGCTAAGTGGATAAATGAGCGCCAATGTAAACCTATAACCTCAGCCAGTGGCCTAGTGGTATCTATAGTGGTAGCTACTAGCGTAACTTACTTCTGTAACATCAACTAGCCAGCTAGTTAGCTAGCTAGCTATGTGGTGCACTGAAGTTAACAACGTTACCTCTCACTCTTCTCATCATTTGTCAAATTTGCCAAAAAGCAGAATGCAAGCCAAGTCAGTATAGCTAGCTATGTAAGGTATGACATACCAATTCAGCTCACCAGAAAATAGTTTGCTGTTAATGCACGAGCCTATCCAGGACGTCAGTTAGCTAACGTTAACTAGGTAGTTGAAGTACTAGTCAGTCAACTGCTTTGTCTCACTGGAAAACATCATTAATTTGCTAGGGATTAATAGGGACAGATGAACATACTGAGCAACTCATCCAGTGGAGGATGGAGAAGGAGGAGCTGTTCACTGGGAAGAGAAATGCAGCAATAAAGAGGTTTGAGTGAGTAACACTTGACCCTATTTTACAAAATGTGATGAAAGGAGCATTTGTCATTGCTGGGCATGTTCCTTGTCCCCTTAGGATGTTTGTGGTTGAGCTTGGCTTGGAGGGGAAGGTGACACCAGCCACCATAAAAAAGAAATGGGAGAACCTCAAACTAAAATAGAAAGTCAGTCACCAGTGTTGTGTGTATGCCTTTGATTAGCCATTTACTATGCTTTAGTGTCATTAACTAATCCTGTCATCTAATTTGCAGGATTTGAAGTGTCCTAAAACAGGGGTCAGCACAGAGGGAGGGGAGGCAACAGCAGCCTCCTGGAAATGGTATGGGGTGATGGATGCTGCATTGGGCAGTAAGCCATCTATCACCCCACTATTGCTAATTTCATCAGCAAGCCAGGAGGCTGTTGAAGTCTCAACTCCCTCTGTGTCTGATCCCATTCCTGTGGAGGACGAGTGTCCTGCTGTACCACCACGAAAGAGAAGGAGGGAGGGAGGTCAGTCCAGTAGCCAGGTACTGGACTACCTTAGAGAGACGGAAAAGAGAGAGGCAAGACAGCAGGCACTAGAGGGGCAAAGGTATGAGGAGGCCAGGGGGAGAGAGGAGGCAGCCAGGGCTAGGGAGGAAGAGAGGTACCAGGAGAGCAGGAGGAGAGAGGAGAGAAGAGGAGGCCAGGAGGAGAGAGGAGGTGGCCAGAACAAGGTATGACAAATACAAGATGGTGTGGACTACTCCAGTCTCCCTCAGTATAACAAGATTGTGCTGTATTTTTACTCTTTTTTAAATCTTTAGTGTCTTTTACTTAATTACTTCTATTTTTTACTGTACTATGCACTTTTGGGAGCTAGCAATTGCATTCCAGTGCATATTATACCTGTATGATGTGCACCTGACTAATAAAACTTACAAGGGAGGAGAGAAGAGACGAGGAGGCCAGGAGGAGAGAGGATGAGTCTCGGTCAAGAGAGGAGAGGCGGGAGGACCGCTTTTTGGCACTACTGGAGGCACTCGCCAAGAAATGATCATTTAGCTTTGTTTGTTTTGTTTGTCTTGTGTTGCAGCATGTTTAATTTTATTAGCTTCATTTGTTTGCTTAAAATGCCTCATTAAATGTTTCGACCAACTAACCTGTGCTTTCTTAGAGCTCAATCAGTCAAATATACTGTATCCTGAGTGTTGAATAATTGTTGACTGACGGGTAGCTTGGCCTCCACTGGACTTGAAATGGTCTTTCAAAGCATCCACACTTTTTCCTTCAAAGTTACAGGTGAAACTGGGACAAAGTGATGTGTGGATTACACAGTACACAATACACAAGTCATGATTGATCATTAGATGTAGTTATGATTGATCATTGGATTTATACATCACACGTGTTAAACAAAACATAATGCATAATGGTAGCTTGGGAAAATGAGGGTGACAATACAAAATGAAGAACAAATTAACAGGCATCAAGCTTGGTTTTGGTGAAGAAACAATGAGGTGTGATGCTGTGTATCCTAATGTTGGATCGTGTAATCGTGTTCTTGGAGAGCTGGAACAGTCAAGTGGTGCAGACACTGCTGCAGCCAGGAGATCATCAAAGTAGAGCTGCAGGATGGGTGCATTGGGGTTCAACTGGCAATATGTTGTAGGGTGGACATCCTATGAATATGAGTATGGTGATTGAAGTGAAATGAATGGGAAATAAAAAGTTAACTTAATTGCATGAATGGATTATTTCCAGTTTGAGATACAAGGACACTACATTACAACTGCAATGATCTGATTATATACTGTCACATATCAAAGTTAGTAAAATGTAGGTTCAGTCAACTAAGTTACACAACAGAATTGGCAATAATGTTTACACTGACGTTACTAAGTTAAATGAGGCTGCTTCACATGCAGACAGGACATAGAATGACAATGACTGAAATGCATTATGTAATTTTACTGACGTGGATAAATACCTTGATCAGGTTAAAAGGTACAATTCAGTTCAAACTACATACATTGCAAAGGAACAACAGGAGAGCTCTTGTCCTCCGACGGTATTGGCGTCTCTGGCGTTCTCGTGCATCTGCAAGGGATTTACTGCGCCAACCATCTCGAATCTTGCGCGTCTCTGCGGACAGCTGTGGGCGAATGTCGCTTTATGGACTGCGACGGATGTGGTCAGCTTTCAGGGCGCAATGTTATGACAGAGTAGTATGTCCCAATTGGATGCCTACTGCTTGCAAAGTACGTACTTTCTGAGGGCAGCTGTAGTAGGTACTAGTAGTAAGTAGTAGAAGTATGCGATTCGGAACGCAGCCCTAGACTGTTGGAGCTACTCAAATAGATGAACTGTATTCAAAGACTTTTGAATTTGATCAGCTAGACTCCTTAACAGAACAGCAGCGAAATGAAATGTTTTATGTAATCACTGTACAAATCAAGAGCAAATACTGAAATACTGTATCAAGAGTGTTTGATCCAAAGTTTTGTTAAAGTCCCAGTTAACCAAAATCCGAGATTTGCTTGAAAACACATTCTATGTGTTAGTGATGCATTGCTGATAACATGTAAAAATGGGATGAACCATGTGTAGTACTGAATTGTGAAGTTAGACCAGTTTTGTGTTTTTGATCAGTTTTGATTTCCGGATTTTCTGGGCGGGCTTAAAACGGGTACCGGATGACGTAGAGCGGCGTTCTTAGCATATCCCCGCCCTAACACTATATAAAGCTAGAACGGATTTGAATCTCCGGTTTTCCTGCTCAATCTTGAGTCTAGAATTAGCTAGTTTTAACCAACAGTCTAGAATTAGCTAGTTTTTCTTAGTTAGCAATGCCTATGCATAAATCTAAACGAAAATGCATCCTTCCTGGATGCCAGCAGGAATGGGATGATAAGGTCTCCTTCTTTCAACTCCCGAGTAAAGCTGAAATGAGAAGCAAATGGTTAGCATTTTTGAAGAGCCATGGTGTTACAGAGGAGTCTGTCACCACTAGCGCCCGCCTCTGCAGCAAACATTTCACAAACGAAAGCTTCTGCAATTATAATATGAGGCTTTTGGGTTTCACGGACTCACGACGACTGGTCCTGGTGAATTCGGCGGAGCCAACCATCTCTCTCACCGGCCTCCATTCTCCTCCTGTCAACCATCTCCCTCCCCGGCCTCCATCTCCTCCTGTCGCATCAACCTTTGGTGCCGACAACGCTGTAAGTTGCCTTGTGTGCTTATAGCTAATTAACGTTATAACGTTAGGTAACGTAAGCAATAGGAAAATACACTGCTACGTTAATCTACAAAATATGTGTGATGACATTTATGTGGTAATGTCAGCTATGATGAATTATATGTAATCTTAGGAGGAATTATAGCTAACCTATGTAGCTTGTTGCAGATGGGAGTGTGTATATAACCTTAGTCTAGCTAACAGCTAGCAGCACCGACCAGGCGACCACCCACCAAATAACGTTACGGATGATATATTATGACTAGAAGCGTTAACTATACAGAAACTGCCTGCCATATTTGTGGCACCTGATGTGCGTATGGGTTCACCGGTAATGGTGACAGTATATTTGTCCAGCGGGAGACCGGGAGGCGGGAGCGAGGGGGTAGACCAGGTAGACCAGCTGCAGCTGGAGAAAGACGCACCCTCTCCCAGTGAAGCGGTGCTCGGCGGCTACTGGCTGAACATTCCAGTTCTGTTGGATATGAGAGGGAAAGTTGAAGCCGAGTGCTCGTTATTCTCACACATAACATTGCCAACGAGAGTGGATGAGTCTGTCCCGATTATCAACTCCGGTAGTGTACGCTTCTTCGCGCTATCAGCGCTGTTCAAGCCAGTGACTAAAAGGTACATTTTAAACAACTTTTTCCATTGATCCCAAGGGACGACAGGATCGCCTGGGAGGGATAGGAATGGGTCCGGAGGTGGCAGGGAGAAAATAGGGACAGACTCATACATTCCTCGTTGCCTGTTTTTGTATTTTGCATCTAAGGGCAGTAACACTGGCGCGTTGGTATAGAGTAGCTACAGTTTTACCTGTGTTGTTTGTCAGGAGGTAGGTTAGGAGGAAGCATCTGTGCGTTTGACTCATTAGATAAGTGTTATTTCAACTCCTCTCTGTTTTCACAAAGCTGTGCGTTCCTACCACAAAAGAGACGGCGTGCCAGTGTGACAATATGCAGACCAGAGAAGTCGGATGTCAGACTGACCTCTTTGTGAGGAAAAGGACAGTGTCCACACAACTGTCTAAAGGAACACTGACAAAATGCCAGAGAAAGAATACAGGTTTGCACAAGTTTGCTTTTTTGAATTTCTGTGATGTTGACAGGTTTGGGTTTTGGTTTCTAGGATTTTGATTACACATACACAAACAAACTCTATCACTATAATTTTTTTGAAATTTATTTACCAGGTTCTCAAGCTACGGTAGCTACGAGGAGTGTTGCTGTCGGTGCCACATCCCTTAGTCCGCTGTGCTCTTCAACTCCACTCAAGCGAAAAGGAGTGCCACCGGATATGGATATCCCACCATCAAAACGCCCTCATTTGGAATCTTTTCAGGAATCTGAAATCAGTTCCAATTATCCAGCTACAGATCCTGATCCTGATGACTCCACCTACCTCCCCAGCATGTCAGGATTAGATGACACCACCAGTGAACAGTAAGATAATGTTGCTTATTATAGGTATAGGTTTTTGTTAATCATGCAGTGGATAGATGGATAGAATAGAATAACCTTTTTTGTTTTAATGCATTTACGTGCTGATGTGTGAATTATCCAGTATGTCATGTTATGAGTGTGATAAAATATATGATAATATATATTTTTAATGCCTGTGGTTTTATTTGTCAACAGAGCACCATCGAAGACACCACAGAGCATGTGGAAGCTCCTGGTGTTTGAGGAGTGCCTGCTGGAGCTTTTTAAAATCTGCCCCACCTGCTCCAGAGTCTGTGAGATAGACACCTTTGTTAAGGGAACATTCATGGCTGTTACCCAGAGGTGCCCCCATCAGAGCTGCAACTACATTCGGAAATGGAACAGCCAACCACTTCTGGGTAGCTCTCCAGCTGGCAATCTGAACCTGTCTGCTGCCGTGTACTACACTGGCTCATCATTCATCCAGACCAACAAGGTTTGTAAGACATCTCACTGTTTTGACATTTTGTTTGTAGCGCAAGCATCCCACGGTGCTACAGTGAGATGTAGTACTTGCTATTGTACCGTCTACCCCAGGATGGAGAGATTAGGAAGCCAATGTCTTTCCGTAACACTATGAAGAATGTTAGACATAATTTCAGATTTTCCATTTCAGATGCTCAAAGCAATGCATGTGAGGACATTCAGCAAGGTGACACACAAAAAACATGTGTCCAAATACATTCTGCCCTCCGTGCTGCATAAGTGGCGAGTACACCAGAGCGAGCTGCTGGAGGCAATGAAACACAGGGGGTCTGTTTCACTTGGTGGTGATATGAGGGCTGACAGTCCAGGCCATTGTGCAAAGTATGGCTCCTACTCCATGATGGATCTAGAGACCAACAAGATAGTAGATGTCCAGCTTGTCCAGGTAAATATGACCAGATAGTAACTATTTCTGGCATTATCCTCCTTGTTTATGTTTATGTGAGTATACTGTATGTGTGTCTGTTAATTATCCACAGAGTAATGAAGTGGGCAGCAGTGTTCTGATGGAGAAGGAAGGGCTTATCCGGAGTCTGGACTTCCTGGAAACTGCAGGTGATGTGAAATGTAACCATTCTGTAATATTCTCACAGCTCAGCTCTGAGGCCTTGCCTCCCGGCCCTCGGACTCTCTCTCTAAACAAGTGTATCTCATATTGATGTCTGTGCTCTACCCTTTGTGTCTCTGTATGGCAGCAATTCTCATATGTTTGTATTGCTTCTAGGTACTGCATTTGTAACACGCTCCCCATCCAGTTGTTACACTGGCCCGGAGCGCCATTCACACACCAATGGCGGCAGCTGCCATGCAAGGCGCTTGCCTGCTCATTGGGAGCAATTTGTACATTGTCATTTCTGTGTGTACTACAGCCACACAAATCAGGTCTTTTGAATATTAATTTGTGTCCCTCCATATACTGTGTTTTAGCTCTGTTAAAAGTTGTACCTCTAAATCAGTCATCTTTTATTTACAACATTTAGGTGTTGAAATCGCTTCCATGGTGACAGACCGACACACCCAGGTACAAAAGTTCATCAGAGAACAGAAACCAGGCATTCAACATTACTACGATGTGTGGCATTTATGTAAAGGTAAGATAATTTGGAAAATTAATTGTATTACTTGCAGCACATCTGTACACACTGTAGAAGAAAAATCCATAACATATTTTAAAACTGTTCTCAGCACTCAACAAGAAGGTGGAAGCCCTCACAAAGGAGAAGGACTGCCACAAGGTGAAGTTGTGGCAGAAAAGTATAAAGAATCACCTCTACTGGTCAGCAGCAGGCTCAACCAGTGGAGAGGAAATTGTGGCTAAGTGGACATCTCTCCTCCAGCACATCCAGAATGTCCACATCCACGAAAATCCTCTCTTCCCCAAGTGTGTGCACCCCCCTTCCACTGACCAACACAAGTGGCTGAAGCCTGGTATGCCTTCTATAGCATTTATGTTATTTAAAAGGGATCCTGTAATATACAGTACTCTCAGCTGCTATGCACCCATCATTTATTTATATATTAGTTATTATATTTCCCCCTCCAGGAACAAAGCCTGTCCACAAACTGGAAAAGGTGCTGATGAACAACCGAGTTCTGAAAGACGTGGGGAAGCTGAGCCCCCTCTATCAGACATCAGCCTTGGAGGGGTTCCACAGTCTCATTCTCCGCTTTGCACCAAAGAACGTGGCCTTCTCCTACCTAGGGATGCGTTGCAGGTAAAACGTACAGAAATTATTTTGTCAATATGGTGTAGTAAAAAGGCTTCAGAGTGCTACCATTTCACTTGCATATAGGGATGGGAATTGACAGTTGAGTGTTAGTACGTAAAGCTTCCTGTTACTGGTGACACCAATGTAAAATGTTAGCTTGTAGCCCTTTACTACCTTGGTGTAAACTACTCTCATTTCAGGCTTTACCTGGCCGCATTGCATTTTAATGAAAATGCTGGCCGGACCCAAGCACAAACCGCAGCAGGGGAACTGCAGTTCCGCCTGAAATTTCCAAAGGCCAAGAGAGGGGAACATACTGTGTGCATGGTCAAGACAGAATATACAACTGGTTAGTAAATTCATAATTGTATGAAGTAATTTTTCATCTGCTAATTAATATCTTTCCAAACACATTTTCCTCGCTGTCAACATTTTGGTGGTTCTGGACTGAAAAGGTGTAGAACTATGTCCATTTATAATATCATAAACACAGCATTTGTAATTGCAGTTACTTTCTATACCGGTTTGTCAACAGTTGAGACCATATGGTTTACTCAAACAATATGCTCTGTGATGTGCTCTCTCCTGTGTTTTAGAATATGTCACTGAGCTTATGGACCTGCTCTTCAACAAGGTCATCCATGACCCTGCACCCTTCGCGTCTGAGCTGGAAAGTTTGGATGTTCCTGATTTCATGTGCTCGCAGTATGAACGACCAGAGAAGGCAGATGCAATTGCTTGCAAACTGTCCAGATTCACCTCACAAACATGTAAGCCACCATCTCTAGTGTTCTGTTGTTGCCCTTTCAGTAAATGTAATTCGGGTAACTAAACATTATACAATGTTTTCCCCATTACTAACTGCCTTATCTCGTTTGTCTCCCTCCCAAGGAAGCCCAGTGTCTCCACGGCCTCAGCCCCTTTCAGTGTCTCCACGGCCTCAGCTCCTCCAGTGTCTCCACGGCCTCAGCTCCTCCACTCCTCCAGTGTCTCCACGGCCTCAGCTCCTCCAGTGTCTCCACGGCCTCAACTCTTCCAGTGTCTCCACGGCCTCAGCTCTTCCAGTGTCTCCACGGCCTCAGCTCCTCCAGTGTCTCCACGGCCTCAGCTCCTCCAGTGTCTCCACGGCCTCAGCTCCTCAGCTCCTCCAGTGTCTCCACGGCCTCAGCTCCTCCACTCCTCCAGTGTCTCCACGGCCTCAGCTCCTCCAGTGTCTCCACGGCCTCAACTCTTCCAGTGTCTCCACGGCCTCAGCTCTTCCAGTGTCTCCACGGCCTCAGCTCTTCCAGTGTCTCCACGGCCTCAGCTCTTCCAGTGTCTCCACGGCCTCAGCTCCTCCAGTGTCTCCACGGCCTCAGCTCCTCAGCTCCTCCAGTGTCTCCACGGCCTCAGCTCCTCCAGTGTCTCCACGGCCTCAACTCTTCCAGTGTCTCCACGGCCTCAGCTCCTCCAGTGTCTCCACGGCCTCAGCTCCTCCAGTGTCTCCACGGCCTCAGCTCCTCCAGTGTCTCCACGGCCTCAGCTCCTCCAGTGTCTCCACGGCCTCAGCTCCTCCAGTGTCTCCACGGCCTCAGCTCCTCCAGTGTCTCCACCCTATCTTTGGACCCCTGAACCCCGCGAGTCACCCCGAACCTTGTGACCGCTCTGAACTCTGAACCTCAAACATACCTCCCCATGCAACCGTCACCTCCTCCCCCGAACACCCCGTGTTAGACCTTGGACACTTTAGTTAGGTGCACACACATCTTAAACAACACCCCACACATCCATTTCTTTGCACCCCACCAGTTATCTCCACACACAATCCTGACATTATGCACTACAACTGTACAACTATGTACAGTACACATTACAACCATAGCCCCACCAACCTCCAAAGTAAGTTGTGACACTGACACATACAAATAAGTCATTACTCAAAGACTGTCCTACACCTCAGTGAAATTTATTATAACTAAAAAATATAACAGAAAAAATAAATAATAATAATTCAGATGGAAGGTCTGAAGCCTGTGTACTCCCCATCTTCATCTGGGTACTCCTGGTGAATGCGGAGCACAACACAGGAAGGCAACACAACCCGGTTGCGCTTTCCCACATATCCCCAGCACCAGGAAACAAAACGCCTGTAGGCCAGATAGCGAGCACGCCTGTAATGACAAAAACAATGTTATATGTTTATGTATGCAGGGTTTTCCCTCTCATTATACTTATGCTCTGTGCCTAAGAGTTTTGGAGGATTTTGTGCAGAGCAGTCACAACTCTGCTGAGTCTTATACTGTATTTACTGTCCTCCATTTTGGTCTTGTCTTACATAATTGTACCCCAGTCACTTCCATCTCTCCCTAATCTTGTCTGTGTGTCTGTTTATTTTCCTTCCCAGACCCAGTCGTTCCTGCCTTGCCTTCTGGAATCTTCCCTGCACCTGCAGTGCACACCTACACAGCACCCAAGACCTCGAAGGGGGATTTGTAAAATATAATAATAATAATCTAACATTAGTTTTGAAGGTGTCATGTGTCTCTATAGGAGTGTTCCCCTAGTTGACTTCCTACAACCGGTTTGACATTAGTCATTAGGACTGACCGCCCTGCCTGCCCTCAGCAGTCATCGCAATTGTCTCGGCAATCTTTTAGGAAACAGATTTCACCAGTGAAATCAGGGTGATATATACAGCTAGTCTTTCAGTCACAAATCGTCGTTACGTGACGTGAAAAGGTAGAAGAAGCCCCAAATATGTGTAAACTTGCTTGAAAACCACTGGTTTAGGTCTTCTCCCTGCCGGATTTGTGATTCTTTTATCATGTCACCTGTCTGCCAATTTGCATTATTTTTCTGTCAATTTATCTGCTGTCAACTCAACTGTACTAATGCCTCAATAAATGCCTCAATAATGCAAGGGTTTTTTCTTCAGCCAAAGTACTCTGTATGCTGGTGTTGGCATTTGGATGCCAGACTCTGACTTTCTCCATGACAGTGACTTGGTTCTCCTCCTTACCAGGTTTTTAAAACACAGGTGTATCGGTTGATAAACAAATGTAATATCTACAGATTCAATATAATTAGCCTATATAGTCGATGTCTGTGCTAACTTACGCAGCTCTTTCCTTCAGCTGTAATGGCCCATGATCTGCCTGGTATGCATTGAGAGCCTGCTGGAGGGAGTAGGGGTTAAGGCATACAGGCTCCAGGCCTGGATGGAGAGTCATGCAGCATGGCTCTTCTGGGAGCTCTCCACATCTATTCTGAACCTGTTGGGAGTTATACAGGGTTTTAGTGCTAGAGATCTGGTATTCTACTGATTTGGCATTCATCATTTTAATGATAATTGTGGAAGATACATTTATTGTTCTTTACATACAGCATTAAGCTCTTTACAGCACACATTCTCCACCTCTGTGGGCATTGCCCTGCATTCTCCACAGGTGCACCTGTACTTGTAGAATTTTATAATGAGTGAATTAGTCTGAATAAATATAGTCAACCATTTCAATACTCAATTCTGTATTATGAATGAACAAGCATGCAGTCAAGTTGCAATGACGTTCAGCAATCTACACATCAAGCAGTCAGAAAGCCTCCAGGTAAATACGTGGTACTAGTGAAACTGACTAGCTAATGTTAGCTACATTTACTTTAGCTACTGTTGTCAAATTCATATTCATGCTATTTTGATCTATGAGTATTGACAAAACAACTATATGATACAATTAGAAAATGCATTTTAATAAGTTATTTCTTGATAGTTTTGATGTATTTGGCTAACTGTGCTATGCTGTAGGCTAACGTTAGCTACGTATAGGCTATTGCTAGCTTGCAAACCGGTAAATGGGAGACAAAATAAGTAACATTACCACTCTTCTGCAGGCATTAGGGCACGGGGATTATCGGGCAGGTCCGAGTCCTCCGTGCCTCCTGGTCCTTCAGGCTCGGGTGGCTCAAACATGTATGGCTGAACAAGTAGAATTGAACTGCTAGGCCTGTTAGTAGCCATTTGTAATAACGGTACTATTTGACAGGTTCTTCCCTCCACACCCCCTCCCCACGCAATTGGGTGTGGCTTCGGTGCCTTCAGCAGACACGCCCCCACAGTCTCAGACCAGAGAATGCTGCTGATTTTTAACCGATTTTGAAGCCTTATTTTATATACTTAGCGACATTTTTAATCACTCAGATTTGGCTGGGTGGTTAATGACATGTTTTCCTGTGGTGTGTGAAGCTCATAAAAAAAAATTGAACTTGGTTAACCTGGACTTTAACAATGTCACAGATCACTTAACAATGTCAACTCTAATGAAAGCAATTCAGTTCCCTCAATTTAATATCAAGTATGATATTGAAATTAAATAGCCTGCTATACAATTTTAACTAGGTCTGACAAAAGAAACTTACACAACGATTTGTATTCTAGTACCACCTGTTTATCATTCACAGGATAGAGGAAAGAGACTAAATGGACTTTTATAAATCTATGGCTATTCAGATGAAAAATCAATTAGCCTATATTTATTCTCTCTTTGCTTCAGTATAGAACAGGGGACAGACAGAGGCTTGTAAAGGAAAATGCTTGTAATTAGAAATGCTTTCAAAACAAGGTATAGAACAGGGGCAAGACAGAGAGGCTTGTAAAGGGAAATGCTTGTAATTAGAAATGCTTTTAAAACAAGGGCTGGTAAGAGAGTTCTCAAAAGTGGGTTCTCAAAATTGGATTCGTAAAATTGGGTTCATAAAATTGGGTTCATAAAATTGGGTTCTCAAAATGGATTCGTAAAATTGGGTTTGCTTGTTAAGAAAAAGCTTTGACAAAAGCTGTTTTTGTGGTTGCAGTAGCAACAGTGCAGTGACCGCGGCAGACACCTGTAAGACAAGAACAAAAAACAAAAAGGGGTGTTAAAATGTCCTAATTCAGAAGTATGACATTTAGATTAGTTCCCCAAGATGAAACTGAATAAAGAGGCTTCAAGTTAAGACTGATGAATTTTTACATGTTCTACCAAAGTGAAATAACACTTTAGGCCTGCACTATACACTATATGGACAAAAGTATTGGGACACCTACACATTGCACCTAGAAGGCTTTTATGACATCCCATTCTAAATACATAGGCATTAATATGGAGTCCCCCCCCACACACACAGACTTTGCAGCTACAGCTTCCACTCTTTTCCATGCTTTTTATAAGATTTCAGAGTGTGTCTGTGGGAATTTTTGCCCATTCATCCAAAAGAGCATTTGTGAGGTCAGAAACTGATGTTGAACGAGATGGCCTAGCTCGCAATATCCGTTCTAGTTCATGGGGTTGAGGTCAGGGCTCTGTGTGGGCCAGTCAAGTTCTTCCACACCAACCTCACACAACCATGCCTCCTGTAGTCAAGTGTGTGTGTGTATGTGTATGTGTGTGTGCACATATGTATGGGGGCTGTACTTAGGGTTTGTTTTTTAAGGGTCTGGGGAGGTTGGGATGTGGGTATAGGGATGAGGGAAATCTCTGCTATATAACTTTTTTGTATTCCTTCTATGTATGTTACTCTCCTACTGTATACTATTTGCCCCACTATTTTAAGACTGTATATGTATTTGCCCAGTGACTGCCCGTGGAAATTAGCTGTTTTAGCTATAACCTTGTACAGTGCATCTCTCCCTATTCTATAGGGTAAATGTCTACTGTACCTTGTCCCTGTCTTAAAAATAAATAAAAGTCAATCAATCAATCAATCCTTTATGGACCTTGCTTTGTGCACTGGGGCACAGCCATGCTGGAACAGAAAAGAGCCTTCCCCAAACTGTTCCCACAATGTTGGAAGTTGAATTGTCCAAAATGTATTGGTAAGCTGAAGCATTAACATTTCCCTTCACTGGAACTAAGGGACCTAGGGCAACCTCAGAAAAACAACCCCAGACCATTATCTTATCAATGATTAAGAGGTGTGCCTTTGGGCATTAAGTGTATTACTGTCATGAAAAAAGTAATTGCTTCTATAGGCAGCTTAAGCACAGAGTTGGGCTGAATGAACAAGTTAAAAACCTGTGATGCACTGGACAGTGAGTACCGCTTAATTTATAAAAGGCTATAAAGTCTAATTACTATAGCAGAAAATGTAAACAACACAAATATTAAATAGTGCCCCAATATACACTGTCACAGCTCCATGCATGAGTGTCCTGCCAGAACTCACTCCCATGTCTCAGGCTTCTCACTTGCATTTGTTTTGAGGACAAACTATATCAGAGTGAAATATAATAATCCCTTTACAGTCAACATCAAATAGATTTAGGATTATGGCAACATAAAGCAAAGGGTTAATCTCACCTCTTTGCTTCGAAACACCTTTCAGGAAGTCAAATCTATGAAAATATAAAACAAAAGCATTGAGAAACACATTAAATATTAAATAGGACCAATTGCATTCCCAATAAGCACGTCACGTCAGTGAGCATTAAGACCATCCTTTATACCTACATCAAACATTTGGAATTACATGGTAAATTCGCCATTTAGGATAGCGGCTATTTGCAGTAGGCTATTCCATAAACAAGCTGAGAACGTCTTCCCTACTAACACAGTACGTAAAACTGACGGGACACATTGGTGTAATTGTGGTAACTTTGCGACGTCACCAGCAGCGGACCTAGCTGACACCTAGCTGACACTTGCCTTTTCAGTCGCAAAATAACCAAAATAGCCGTCCTCAAGTACACTGTAAGGGAACGTAGCCGCCACTGCTGCTTAAATCCGTAACTACGATGTAATTAAATAACGTGACAATGTGGTTACATCACAGTCCCAATCTGACTTTATTGGAAATGTGTCACAGTGGGTCAGAACATTTGTAAATTACTTAGGTTTTAAAATCAATTTTGAAGTCATACAGTTACAGAATTGTAATAATGAGGAGAAATCCTGCATGTCTGTTTTGTGTGTAATTTCTCATTTACAGTTAATATTAACACTAAAGATTTGCAGTCTAGGCCTAATAAAAATAATGATAAAAAATATGCCTATGAATAAAGTCCTAATTTTGCAACCTAAATGTGAGCAATGAACGCTGAGCAGTGAACGTAGAATGCAAAGCATTGGGCTACTTTCTTAGGTGACACGAAGAACTAGACAAACAAGTTACACACTCTGTGCCAGTAGGTGGCGGTATGCACATCCGCCACTAAACCCAGCGAAGAAGAAGAAGAACGAGAACGGGTTAAACTTCCGGTCCGTTCTGAACAAAAGCGATTGAGAAAGACACGCTGTCTTTGTCTCCGCGACAACACAGATCATGTAAGTATCTCAATTTCAATGTATACATACTATGTATTTTGGTATCGTCCCAGATAAAGCACCAACGTTATGTGCAAGCTACCCTTTTGTAATGATTATCTATATGCAGATGCTCTCTTTCCAATGTTAGCTAACTAGCTAGCCAGCTAACGTGATTAGCCTTTTTCGGGCATGGTGGAGTCTAGCAGGCTCGCGCGAGCTCCTGCACGTTCATACTGTTTCATCGCTTGGAATGAAATGCGATAATTAGCTTACTCATTGATTTCGCATTAACCCACGACACCGTTAGTATGTGTTTGTTTTTAGGCATTCATTTTTCCGAAGTTAACGTTAACAATACTAGAAGCCCCAACAACGGAGCTAGGCTAGCTAGCAGGATTTGTTATAGCAGCCATCTTGGCTCATTTGGTTACAGCAGTCATCTTGGTGGATTTCATTTTACTCTTAACTGTTGAAATGGTTGCTCATTCTGTCAAACGGGTAAAGAATTGTGTACTACGTTTTCACTCACATACAAATCCAAATTTTGCATAATAGGTACTCATGATGTGGACTACTAATAGAGGCGCTAAGACGGGGACAGGCGTGGCCAGGGGCAGTCCTGGGACAGCACCACAGGCTCTGTGAGTCTTGTTCAGTTGAATGCCCTCATGAGTATTAACAGAAGAGCACCATATACATATGCACACACACACTCTAACATGTCGCTCTCTCCTCAGCTCAGCCCAATGGTCTCTGATGGTTCTGTCTGGCCAGCCCTTAGGTGGAGAAACACCTGATCATCAATATAGGCAGGCACACGTAAGTACAAATGCACATACGTTTCCATAGACGGGATAAACAAATGGGAATATTGATATTGAGTTAATGTTAGCGGTAGACATGTGAGATTCATAAGACGCATCACTGACGCCAGTGACGCCACAATATCAGGGAAATTGAGCAATTGCTTCCCTGTAGTGCAAACTTGCAAGATTCGCTCAGTTATTAACCCTTCTTGCCTTTTTTGTTGTTGGTTTTCTCTCTCCTCCTTCCTCTCTGTGCAGTTCTCCTGTGTGCTGAGCCGCTATCCCATGTATTGCCACTGATGACAGGGTAGAGCTCAGCCCCATGCAGAAGTGAGTGATGAGGAGAGGGAAGATCATTTTCCCGTTTTTTTTCCCTCCAGTTTTAGGAACCGTCTCAAGAATGTGTTCCCCACTTTTATGCCTTTAAATCAGGGTTGGAGTATTCCAGGTGTGTGGCCATGGCCATGAACACCAGTAGAGGAGGGAACCAAGTGTCTCATTCTCTCTCCACAGTTGTGTGGTTGTAACCCCCCACTAGCTACATATTCATTCAATCTTTATTTAACCTCGTGAATCAATTGAGAGTAAGCTCTCATTTACAATGATGTATAATCACTCTATATTTGAACTTGTACTACAGGTGAGATAATCCTTTTTAATGGTCTCTCTCATTCGCTCTCCTAGCTGTGATGTTAGAGTTGTGCAAGACTTGGGTGTTCTCCTGCTCTGAGTGCCCATTCTCCTATACCTCCCAGATCTACCTCCACAAGCACATCAAGAGGAGCCATGACAACCTCTGTCTGCTGAGGAACACACAGAGCATTATGAAGTAGCCAGTGCCTTGGCGAAGGTGTTTGAGCAGCAGTCATCAATGGATTAACTCCCAAGACACAAGGAAGAGACAGCGAAATACACGCTATGACTCCAGTGACGAAGGTAATATAATAAAGTGCATTCAACAGTCCCAAAAGAGTACTACTTGAGTTGACTAATCTGAGCTAATTTACCTCTACTATATGTTCCAGTGCCCAGGCAGCCGGTCGGCAGAACTCAGACCAGACCAGCTATGCCAGGTGCCAGAGCCGGAAGGCCTGCTCTGCCAGTTATCAATGCAGGTATCCATGCATGTTTGTGTTGGTGAAATGTCTATGCATATTTGCACACTTACAGTTAACTCAGGACTTTTGGAAGACTCATGTACTCAGTTCACTAATTCGCTCATCTCACATCTCACTACTCGGCAGTAGATGTTCATCGCCCGGGTCCTTTGAGCCAAGGCGCTGTGAGCCCAGGCCCTTCAGACGTCCAGGCACGAGCAGCATGCATCAGCGATTAGCTACCCGGCTAGACCAGGTCAGGGTCTGACATGTCTCATGTCGAGTTGATTCTTCCCCTTATGCCAGAATCACTACGCCGCCAGCACCATAGTTTCCTGCTCATCCCTTTATCCTCAGGTTTTCAGGTAGTTCTCTGATGCCATCGCCTGTGAGACCAACAGCTCCAGCAGTGTTGCCATCAAGCTCTGCAGATGCTGGTATGCTGAATTTTGTGCTACTACTTCATGCTGCATGTAGGGATATACTTTGAGCTGAATATCCATTATGGGACCGTACAATTACTTATAGCCACATCTGTGTTTAATATCCAGACTTCCAGAGGATGATGTGTCAGCAGTTCTCCAGCGTCATGCAGAGTTTGAGGGAGGGTTATGGCCTGTAAGCCAAGCACCACTGTGACGGAGGTGTCTGCCCAGCTGCAGGAGATGCTGAAACATGCCCCTGCTCGATTCAAAAAGGTATGTGATGTCAGGCAGTTAATTTTCTCGTATCCAGTGACATGGCACGCTTCCAATGAACGTATGCGACTTGCTTTTACAGCCATTTCATTATGTCCTTAGGCATCTGCTCCAGCCCAGCTGACCTCCCCAGCCCAGCCCCTGACCACAGCTCCAGCCCTGACCACAGTGGAGTATTCAGATGAGGATGACCTCTTCTGCCCAGACCCTCGATTCAGATGTGGGTGACCCCCAGCCCGTCTCCCTAAACCTGCCTTTCCAGCCTGCCAGGATGGATGCCTTTTTTGTAAATAGTTTTTGTAAATTTTAACCTTTTTTTTGTGGGATACAACGGTCTGTTCCCGGTCTGCCTGCCACAGAATGCGCACTGTTTCATTTTTGTTTTTAGAACTTTTGCAATTGTCAGATAATGGGTTGCTAGCCAGAGCTTGTACATGCTTTTTTTTGCTTTTCTGGCTATGCGTAATGTGACAGACCGTAAACCTTATCCTTGTAAATATGTATACTTTTAATTTGTAATGTACTTTGTGTAATAAAATGTTCTAAACTGTTAATGGTGTTCAGTCTTATATTGGTTTGTATCATAATGCTTGCTGCTATATCCCCATATAGCATTAATTCCTTTTTGTACTGGTAAATGCTAAATATAGCCAGTGGTCAGTAAGTGACCATATTTGCACCGTGCGAAAAAGATGTGCAGACCAAGTCATATAAATACCTGTAAATCTAGTGTCAGCCAAGTGAGTTTATTACGGAAGTTCCTGCCCACGTTTTTTGCACGCGGCCGCACCGTATTTGCACCGTGCGAAAAAGACGTGCAGACCAAGTCATATAAATACCTGTAAATCTAGTGTCAGCCAGGTGAGTTTATAACGGAGGTTCCTGCCCACGTGATCACGTGCGTTCTTTGCACGCGGCCGCAACTTCGGAATGACGTGTCGTTCTTACGTAGCGTCTACTAAACGGCAGATCTCGCGTTTCCGTAAATGGCCGCGTAATTTCCGCACGCGGCGCAGACGAATCGTCACCTATAGCGGCCGTATGTCGAACGTTTGCGCAACCTGCGTGTGTTAGTAGGGTTATTAGTTAGAACTAACTAGCTGGAACTATCCTTTGTTTATATCCCTGCGAGCGCCTACAAACAGCTGTCACTAACGTTATCTCAATAGCAATCGGTGACGGTATGCTCCATGTTTATGTGATAGACTGCAAATAGCCCATCATGGCCTATATGGCGAGTTTATGCGTTAACATCACTGGGTTCATGTTTACTGGTGATTATCAAACTCTGCATAATTGCCATCTTCCTTATAAATCTGCGTCTGTCTCGTTTTGAAAACCAACCGACTTTAGGAGCACTAGCGTTAGCTATACTAGTTAGCAAGCCAATTTGTTACAGATGTCAGATAATATGAATATTGGACGTTTCTAATTCATTCTAATGAAAAATACGCCAATATGACTTCCGTTAGTTGAAAATGTCGAGCTTAACTCGCTAGCTAACGTTAGCTAACATCTACTCACTCAACCAACTGACGTCAAGTAGCACTAGCGTTAGCTAGTTAACAGCCAACGTCCCTTGTTTAAAACAGCTATACTAGCTAGCAAGTTGTTACTTATGTCAATAATTATATCATATAGCTACATACTTGACGTTTCTAATTCATTTTAATGGAAAATACGCCTATGACGTCGTAGTTGAAAATGTCGAGTGTAACGTTAGCTAACATCAACTCACCTTGACACCGGAATGTGAATGAAGCCCAGTGTATCGAGCGATACATTACATAGGCTACAATGAGCATGCGCGAGGGCAAAAACTCAGTTCTACACAAGTGTGATTAGAAACGTACGCATACATTGGTATTTGTTTTTATGCATCAATAATTAGGGCCCGAGCACTGGCGGTGCGAGGCCCTATTGAAACTCGAAGGATTATTATTCTCCTTCTCCTTCTTCTCCTTCTTCTCCTTCTCCTTTACTCCAAACAAATGCCTTTTAGGCGGCCTGAACATCGATGAAAACGGATGAAACTTTGCAGATACGTCAGTCCCGGTGAAAAATTTGATAATTCATGGGTGACGGAAATGGGCGTGGCAAAACGGCTCAAGAGCGCCCCCTGGAAAGTTTCAAATGGCGAGCCCCACCTTTCAGTTTGATGTAGGCGAACGAAATTCGGAGAGCATATGTATTTCATCGAGCCACACTAAAATGTCTCTTAGAGCTGTACCCAACATGCAACAGGAAGGCCGCCATTTTGCTTTTAATGTGCCATTTTGTCCTTGTTTTGACCATTTCCATGCCTCGTATTTCAACGAACTCCTCCTACAGATTTCATCCGATCAACTTCATACTCAGTCAGCTTCATCTTAAGCCCTTTGTGATCAAAAGTTATCAAGAAAATTGAGTTTTCACCAAACACCCTTGCCGTGGCGCCCCGCCAAAGTTTGACATTTCGCCATAAAACACGATGTCCTCATAACTTCTCCATACATTATCCGATTTGTCCGATATATCTCACGCTTCATGACGGTTCTGTCCTGAACACATCTATGTGTCAGTATTGCGTCATACTTATAGCGCCACCTATTGGTGAAACAGGAAGTCCTCATAACTCCTCCATACATTATCCGATTTGTCCGATATAGCTCACGCTTCATGACGGTTCTGTCCTGAACACATCTATGTGTCAGTATTGCGTCATACGTATAGCGCCACCTATTGGTGAAACAGGAAGTCCCCATAACTCCTCCATACATTATCGGATTTGTCCGATATATCTCACGCTTCATGACGGTTCTGTCCTGAACACATCTATGTGTCAGTATTGCATCATACTTATAGCGCCACCTATTGGTGAAACAGGAAGTCCTCATAACTCCTCCATACATTATCCGATTTGTCCGATTTATCTCACGCTTCATGACGGTTCTGTCCTGAACACATCTATGTGTCAGTATTGCGTCATACTTATAGCGCCACCTATTGGTGAAACAGGAAGTCCTCATAACTCCTGCATACATCATCCGATTTGCACCAAATTGCTGACGCTTCATGAAGGTCACCTTCTGAACACATCTATGCGTCGGTATTGAGTAACACTTACAGCGCCACCTACTGGTGAAACAGGAAGTACTCATAACTCCTACATACATTATCCGATTTACTCCAAATTGCTCATGCTTGATGAAGGTCGCATCTTGAACACATCTGTAGGTCAGTATTGCGTCATACTTACAGCGCCACCTACTGCTTACAGGAAGTCCTCATAACTCCTACATACTTTGTCCGATTTACACAACATTTCTCACACTTCATGAAGGTACTTTCCTGAACACATCTATGCGTCGGTATTGAGTCACGCTTAGAGCGCCACCTACTGGTGACAGGAAGTTTCTGTCAGTACTGGACACCGAAATAGCACACCCTTTAACGGCGCCACACCCCGACCCGCGTGGGGTGCGAGGGCCCGCTCACTGCTGCTCGCAGCACTAGTTGGTATTTGTTTTTATGCATCAATAATTCTGATCACACATAAAAATGACTTTTCAATAATTCCCAGTAACAGTGTATAAGTATGAGCTCTGAAGCTCCACAAACCTATTCACATTGTCACTTGCTGCTACAGGGAGCCAGTGTATGGAATAGAGAAGGGCAGTTGTGTGGGAGAACTTGTTGAACAGTTGAACACAAGGCAAGCTGCAGCTTTCTGGACAAGCTCCAGAGGTCTGATGGCTGACGCCAGGGCCCCAGCAGGGAGGGAGTTGCAGCAGTCCAGGCGGGAGATGACAGGAGCCTGGATGAGCACCTGTCATCAGTGAGGACGGGTTGAATCCTCCTGATGTTGTAGAGCAGTAACCTGCAGTCAATTTCCATGAAACTCTTGGAATGGTACTATCAAATGACTAGACAATTTTACATGAAATAAAACCACTGACGTATTGCAAAGAAAACATTTTATTTCAGATATTCAAAAGGCAGTGCTACAGGTGGGCTCTTTCCAGCACTGTAGCTGTGGGTTGAGAGAACCACCATGAAAACATCTACTGGGTGTACTAGTGCCAGTAACAGGAATTGCAGTTGCAATACACAATTAATTTACTTGGGAACAGACCACCTACCATGGTGAGGTAGACAAACAGGGAGTGAAAGAGAAGAAGATAGAAAGAGGGAGAGAGGGAAGAAGAAAACAGAAACTTTGGCAGCCTAAGCTGTGGGTCTGGTACAGTACTGTACATGTGCAGTGTTAGATCTGGGACATTATTTGGTGTGGTCAGTTCTCACCCACTAGGCGATGGTACAACCCTGACATGAGTGAATCTCACAGTCTAGAGAAAGAGAGAAAGAGGGAGAAAAAAATGAGTAGGGTTAGATAGACGTATACTGGATGGGGATAAAAAGGTATAGACCATGATATTAGGTAGCTACCTGGATGAGTCCTCTAAAGACAAACGAAAGACGTCATTCCCAAAAACGATCTGCCTTAAATGGCACATTGTTCTCAGAATAGCACCACACTCACGTAGCTTGTGAAAGTGTGTCGATGCTGTTGACCCCAGGCATGGAGCAGACCAGACGAGCCTTCAGGAAGGTGGTCCACTTATTACCAGGCTCCTGTAGCCCCTCAGGTCATTCTGTTGGATGGATCACATACACTGAAACTCATGGGTTTCAGCTGGCCAAAGACTCAATGGGTGCTTTGACTTGTTCACTGGTAAATGCAAGCATGCATAATGTGGTGTGATAAATACAGTCTGTTATTGAGTGTGAGAGTGTACTAACCCTCACTTGGTCCTTGCGAGGTGTATGGTTGCCACCTGTCTAGTCTCCCGTGTGTGTGTCTGCGTGCATGCGGGTCCTCCCACTCAGCTGGCAAGCTGAGGAGTGCGACATAAAATATGCAGGTATACATTTCTCACTAAAGATTTTGTTGATACTACCACTGGGTAGTCTCAGTTAGTTTGTAACTTTAATGCGCACGCGCGCACACCCACACACACACACACACACGGTCACAATCATCTCCATGACGGCAGGACCATGTCACTGGAGCTGACAGTGTGGCGCCGGCTGGTCTGCTTCCTCCTCTATGTTCTGGTCTGGTTTGACCGGGACCGGCCTCAAGCCACACACTGGGTCTATGGAGATCTCCTCATAGTCTGGACTGGAGGGAAGGAGGTGTGAAAGCGAGAAAGAGATTTTCTTAAAAATACATCAAATATGAACAAATGCACAGACACAGACAAAACACACACTAACACAAAGACAATCACTTCTGGATGTATAGATCCACTTCTAGAACCTCTAATAACGCTATCTTACTGTGATAGAGAAAGAGTCAGACATGCAGATCAGGCCATCATGTACTGAATGAGGCCTCTGCCAGCCAGGACAACAGACGCTCTGAAATGCTTTAGTTTGCCTACTTGCACTCAGGACACCTCCAGGTCCCTCTCTCACAGTTCAGCTGCAGGTACAGTAAGACTCCAGATCAAAACACTGCAGGTGAAAAGGGAGAGGGAGAGAGCGGGGGTTAAAGGAAGAAGTGTGATTTGTTCTGTGTATGACAAAGCGTGTTGTGCGCCTGTATGTGTGTATTTGTACATGTCACTATTCTCACCTGTATGTGTCTGCAGTCGTGTCCTTGCAGCTGGATGCGTCTGAATGTGATTTGGACATCTCAGGGACACTTTGATGGATGTCTCTTCCACTCAATTCCCACCATTCAGTCCTGGGAGAGTTCCACTGCTCAAGTTTCTCTTGACAGACAGAGAGAGTGGGAGAGAGAGAAAGGGAGAGAGAAGATCAACAATGAAGACCCACACGCTTGTACACATACAGTAGGACCCCACTTATCCGAACCCAACGGGACCACAGGTCGTTCGTATCTCTGAAATGTCCGGATGACTGAAACGTATGTTAAAATGCACCAAATTCAATAAGTGGTATACTTGTTTCATATAGACTCATAATAGACAGATAAATACCCTTAATTACTTGTGAAAATGCATCAAAATTGCAATCAAATAGCCAACTAAACTGATACAGCCTAGCCTATAATAGGCCTACAGTACCCCATAATAAGATAAACAAATGTCCACTTGAGTGCGTGCTTTGATCAAATTCAGTAGCCTACTTTATTCTCAAATGAGGCCTACGCTGCATCGATAGGCTACTGTATTCGCAGAACAAAATGGTATAGCCTATAAACAACCCAACATTAAAACAATTATAGCAAATGATAATCAATCAATAAATAAATGAAATGACAGACAAGTTGTCCTGTCTTAGGCTATTGTAGCCTAAAAGAAAGTCTCTAGAACAACCGATGTAGGCTATAGGCTGTAGGCTATTATTTAACAAATACAGTAGGCCTAGTAGGCTAATCTACATTCTCACAACACGTCTGTGTTCCTGAAGTCCATTAACTGGGAACGAAAAATGACTCGATACTCCTCTGCTTCAGGTTGCTGACGCGCTTTCTGGCTACCAAGGAATGCAGCTCACGAAGCAGACTCGTTTGCGTTTTGCGCTCGACATTAGAGCAAAGAAATGAAACGTGACAGTAGTCTACAGCCTACAGGCAACATGTAGGTCTACATACAGTCTGTTTTTATTCACAGTAGGATACAGTACTGTAATGAAAATCCCACCAGTAACCAGATAGCAGGCTCAAATAAAAGTTTTTTAAGCCTGTCCGGTAGACCGGGAGGTTCGGATCTCTGAAGTTCGGATGAGTGGGGTCCTACTGTATTGCATATCAACCCTAGCCCACCTCGGCTCTTACAGTGTTTGTGTGTGTGTGTGTGTGTGTGTGTGTATGTGTATATGTGTATGTGTCAGCGTGACTCACTCTGTGATACAGTGATCAGAAATCAGCAGTCTCTTTTTCATCGAACCCTGTAGAACAGATCTCACTGACACCCTATAGACAAGCTGCAAAACACAAGCTGCAAAACAAACAGATGAGAATGCAGAGAGAGAAAGAAAGAGAGGTTAATCTAGGCATTCAACCTATAATCAGAGTAAAACAGCAGAGTGGGAGGTGTGTCAGTGTGATGGGTCCACAGCTCCTTCACATATACAACACCCTTCGAGAAGAACGAAAACTGTCCGTCTCCTTCCACAGACACAACAATTATGGTGATGGTGTCCACAGCTTGCTTGTGAGGCTTCTGAAACTCCTGTGTGTGTGTGTGTGTGTGTGTGTATGTGTGTGTGTGTGTGTGTGTGTGTGCGCGCATGCAGGCTCTCCCCTTCACCTGGCGAGCTGAGGAGTGGGACATAAAATGTGCAGCTATACATTTGGTATTAAAGATTTTGGGTCATTTTCTGAACAACTAACCCACCTCATCGTCATCATCATCATCCTCTCCAGATTCCTCCTTGGCTTTGACCATTCCGGTCTTATTGTAGCTTAAGGGGCATGTCCATCTCCTCTTAGTCTGCAAAGCACAGCAGTTGCAGATTAAGTTAAACACAGATGCTCTACAATGTAGGAGTTGGAACATTTATTTATCCTCCTCCATTAGCAGTCATCTGATCAAGATGGTGACATCATACATCCAGTATTGTCCCTCCAACACTAGACAACTTCGTTAGCTTGAATGGTACGTTATTATAGCTAGCCAGCTAACTAGCCAGCTAGCTAACGTTGGCTAACTTAGCCAGCTAGCAGCAACTAAGTTCGCAAGGAACTTTGCACAAGAGGTAGACTAACTTTGCGTCTTCGGCCAGCTTATGTACGGAATAGTAGCAAAACAAGGCATGAGTTTCAGTGAAATACGGCAATATTCTGATACTCAACTTCGCTGCAAACTACGTGCGCTAGCTAACGTACTGACCTGTGGATACTGGCACGCTAGCCAGCTAGTTCACTATTGCTGTTTGGATCACGACAACAGTATATCACATACTTAAGAATAAATCAACATTAATAAAGTTATGGAGGTTATTCAGTTCGTATATAAAATACTGCCTTTGCTAACTTGATAGCTTCGGAGGACATTTGACCCTGGCTCAGCTAGCCAGCTGTCTGCATAGATCTAGCTAGCTCACTATATAACGTTAGCTAGCTGTGTTCCCCACACAATCCCTCGACATGGGATAGATAACATAAATTCAGTTTACCCCATCGCAAAGCAGAATGTTTTGTTCAGAGCGTTTGTAAGACCATCGGCATCCATGGTTTTCAACTTCGAACTGGATGCCGAAACTCGCAGTTCTCTGTGACAGCAAGCAGGGAGACTCCCCCCGGCTATACGCCCCTTGCTGCAGGTGTGACACAAATCCCAAATGCCCACTAACACACATTCACTTCAATGTAAAGGCATGCCGGCTTCAGACAGCTCTCTCTCAAAAAATATAAAGGCTACAGCTTAGCTATTGACACCGTAGGAATCCTGAGAACTTGCTGAACATTTCTATGTATAATTGTCCGTGTAGGTTAAAAACTGTAGGCATGGCAACGAGTTAGAAAAAGGGTAAAAAAATGCAAAATGAGCAGCTCAAAAGTCAGAGTGTGGGCCCATACGTTTCAATGAAGAGCGCAGTTGCCGAACGAATCGTCATAGAGCCACAACTATAAGTCACACGGCTTAGACACTTACATTGTACGAATCAGCATAGTTGTGTGAACGTTTTAATGTAGAATATGTGTATGAGCTGTTAAAACTGTAGGAGCAACAGCAGTTTACAAAACGTGCAGATGTTTTCAAAATACGAGCTGCTACACTCTAGAAACTGAACATTCCACACATCCACTTCAATGTTAAAAAGGGTCCAAAACAAACTTAAATTACATAAAAACTATAAGGAATTTCAAAAATCTGAATGGATCGTTTACTCAGCTAAAGGTCCTGAACATTTTAAACTTTGAAGGAGGTTTCTAGCACAAAAAATGAAGGAGGAGATAGGTTTCAAAGCTGACAAGGGGTTTCAAGGTCTGCCATAGACTTCCATTGTAATTTTTTTTGGGAAAAAAGCTGAATATTTTAAAAAGTATGAAAGTTATTAAAAATCTGAAAGATAACCCATAAAAACCTTAACAAGCTGAACATTTTGATAGTTGAATGGTTTCTGTAGCTCAAAGTATGAAGGAGCTACAGAGAGCCAAAAAACGTACGGAAAAAGTAAAAATAATAAAGAACTGGATAACAATAGTGTGAATGCTTGCAGCATTCACACTAATAATAATAAAGAAAGAAAGAAATAGTGGGAATATCACAAGTTGGGCTAGCTTCTGCAAGCTAGCCCACCTAATTATTAGGCTGTAGAGTGTGGAGGTCACAAATCATATTCCTTTGAATTATTTTTTCTTGTCGGGGGTGAGGCCCAAAGGGTGCAGAGTTGACTTTGGGGATAATCAGCCCTGTCAAAATTCATCAAAGCCGGGGGCAGGAGTGTGCTAGGGCTCCAAGGTTGTTTACTTTTGAGTGTTTGTCTGTGTGCGTGATCCCATTTAAGAGAGTTCAACCAGAATCTTATCCTCTACTAGATCAGGGGTCAACCACTTCACTTGGCCGCGCTTATTTTCATGATGAGGTGACTGTGGAGATCAAGTGAAGCCTAGATAAATAATTATATCCTCTGGTATTTCAGAATATGTGCAAAATCTGTCCAAGAGCCCCGAGCTCATCTTGAAGTCACTAATTACAGGGAGGCCCACCAGCTGTGGAGGGATTAGATGTTGAGCTACAGTACGTTTGGCCTCCACGCACACACAACTGCTGGTTTTGGGTTTTGCACAATGTTTTTCAGGATAAATGGAAAATAATAAAGTTAATCAGAACACACAAGCACTTGCTCTGCATCATACTACCTAATATTAATTTGAAGCAACACTCAGTTGTATGTTAAGGGTCTAAATCATAAATTTGTGACCCTAAGAAACATGGCAACATGGGAACTGAGAAATGCAAAAGCGGACTTCATCACAATTATTGAAAATGCTCATGGTAACTCCAAAAGCATATAGTCAGATAAATAAATAAGAAACTGGTTAAAACAATGCTACAACTAAGCCAATTGAATTGAGGGTCAATGCCACAACTCTACATTGGCCGGCTGATGTGGCATCGATTCTCAATCAATATTTTGTTGAGTCAGTAGCTATAGCCCAAAGCTTCACAGTTCAGGAAAGTAATGAACTTCAAATACCTGGGCTCTTGGGTCAACCCAACGGAGCAGAACCTCAAAGTGAGGAAGGCGCTCACGTGGAGAGCTCTATACGGCACGAGCAACGTGTGGAAATCCAACCTGGATTTTATTTGGATTTGTATGGGTAGGCCAGGCTTACCTTATAGGAGCAATCGGCACTGCCGTCAGCTAATGCTCTATAATGAGTGGGCATACAGGCTGATGGACTTAAACAGTAAGAGCCAGGGTCATTTTAATTGTAGGCTTCTAACTTCACCATTCACTCTACTGGATTGCTGTAGGATAATGTGTACAGTATCTTCACAACATCACCGTGGCAACCTACAGGCCCCCCACTATCTGTGACTACTGTGACAGGAAAGCATAGCAGGTACAGTTATCACAAATGAACAGCCTATCTAAGTGCTTAGTTTTCTATAATGTGTGTGTTTGTGTGTGTGTGTGTGTGTGTGTGTGTGTGTGTGTGTGTGTGTAGTAGTACATGTGTGTGTGTGCGGTGATGATACGATTGCTGGCTTTCTTTAGGGTGTGTGTAGTAATAGTTGTAATAGTAGTAGTTTTGTAGTACTGACCTACATTAAAGTCACTTTGGATAAAAGCGTCTGTTAAATTACTGTAATGTAGCCTAATATCGCTCACAGCAACATAGGATATGCAGCTAGGTAGTTTGCTAGCTATTCATGGCTAGTAGTAACCTACTTTGTTTATTAATTTACATTACATATTTTGCTAATTAAGGTAAAAAAGTGCTGTGCGCACCTCACAACCTACAGATGTGGGAAGTTAGAAATGTCACATGCTGCAGCATTTCACCTTCGCGGTATTTGGCAGGGAAATCCCGTTGGAAATCTCGTGGGATTTCAGACGGGTGTTATTTCGTTTTAGTGATGCACCACCGCCAGGTGGCGTCTTTGAGTAAGGGCCCTTTTTAAAACTTTCGCCCACGCCCCTCTAACATCCAGTGCACGTCCCAGGCAGTCCTGGGACAGCACAACAGGCTCTGTGAGTCATGTTCAGTTGAATGCCCTCATGAGTATTAACAGAAGAGCACCATATACATATGCACACATACACTCTAACATGTCGCTCTCTCCTCAGCTCAGCCCAATGGTCTCTGATGGTTCTGTCTGGCCAGCCCTTAGGTGGAGAAACACCTGATCATCAATATAGGCACACGTAAGTACAAATGCACATACGTTTCCATAGACGGGATAAACAAATGGGAATATTGATATTGAGTTAGCGGTAGACATGTGAGATTCATAAGACGCATCACTGATGCCAGTGACGCCACAATATCAGGGAAATTGAGCAATTGCTTCCCTGTAGTGCAAACTTGCAAGATTCGCTCAGTTATTAACCCTTCTTGCCTTTTTTGTTGTTGGTTTTCTCTCTCCTCCTTCCTCTCTGTGCAGTTCTCCTGTGTGCTGAGCCGCTATCCCATGTATTGCCACTGCTGACAGGGTAGAGCTCAGCCCCATGCAGAAGTGAGTGATGAGGAGAGGTAAGATCATTTTCCCGTTTTTTTTCCCTCCAGTTTTAGGAACCGTCTCAAGAATGTGTTCCCCACTTTTATGCCTTTAAATCAGGGTTGGAGTATTCCAGGTGTGTGGCCATGGCCATGAACATCAGTAGAGGAGGGAACCAAGTGTCTCATTCTCTCTCCACAGTTGTGTGGTTGTAACCCCCCACTAGCTACATATTCATTCAATCTTTATTTAACCTCGTGAATCAATTGAGAGTAAGCTCTCATTTACAATGACGTACAATCACTCTATATTTGAACTTGTACTACAGGTGAGATAATCCTTTTTAATGGTCTCTCTCATTGCTGTGCAAGACTTGGGTGTTCTCCTGCTCTGAGTGCCCATTCTCCTATACCTCCCAGATCTACCTCCACAAGCACATCAAGAGGAGCCATGACAACCTCTGTCTCTGCTGAGGAACACACAGAGCATTATGAAGTAGCCAGTGCCTTGGCGAAGGTGTTTGAGCAGCAGTCATCAATGGATTAACTCCCAAGACACAAGGAAGAGACAGCGCAACACACGCTATGACTCCAGTGACGAAGGTAATATAATAAAGTGCATTCAACAGTCCCAAAAGAGTACTACTTGAGTTGACTAATCTGAGCTAATTTACCTCTACTATATGTTCCAGTGCCCAGGCAGCCGGTCGGCAGAACTCAGACCAGACCAGCTATGCCAGGTGCCAGAGCCGGAAGGCCTGCTCTGCCAGTTATCAATGCAGGTATCCATGCATGTTTGTGTTGGTGAAATGTCTATGCATATTTGCACACTTACAGTTAACTCAGGACTGTCTGAAGACTCATGTACTCAGTTCACTAATTCGCTCATCTCACATCTCACTACTCGGCAGTAGATGTTCATCGCCCGGGTCCTTTGAGCCAAGGCGCTGTGAGCCCAGGCCCTTCAGCCCTTCAGACGTCCAGGCACGAGCAGCATGCATCAGCGATTAGCACCCCGGCCAGACCAGGTCAGGGTCTGACATGTCTCATGTCGAGTTGATTCTTCCCCTTATGCCAGAATCACTACGCCGCCAGCACCATAGTTTCCTGCTCATCCCTTTATCCTCTGGTTTTCAGGTAGTTCTCTGATGCCATCGCCTGTGAGACCAACAGCTCCAGCAGGGTTGCCATCAAGCTCTGCAGATGCTGGTATGCTGAATTTTGTGAACTACTTCATGCTGCATGTAGGGATATACTTTGAGCTGAATATCCATTATGGGACCGTACAATTACTTATAGCCACATCTGTGTTTAATATCCAGACTTCCAGAGGATGATGTGTCAGCAGTTCTCCAGCGTCATGCAGAGTCTGAGGGAGATGGCACAGACAATGAATAGGCTGGAGCAGAGACTGGAGCAGAGACTGTCCGGCGAGTCTGCAGACAGCTATCGGGGAGCAGTACTGGATGACCTGCACCCTGCTAAAACGGAGGAGGAGCTGCTGGTCTTGGAGGAGCAGCTGAAGGACAAGGATCATCAAAGGAAGATGGTGAGTAACTTCAAGGCAGAACTTTGTTCCTTATTTTTGCAGAGAAGTGTTAAGGAAATGTAAAAGTAAATGATTGTCTTTATGTTTTGCAGACACGATATCTGAGTTCCATTGGCGGCAAAGATCTGCCAGATGTGGTCCGGCGGGTGCTGTCAGCCATTGCCATACACAGAGTGTGGTGTGTCTACAGCGTCCATGGGAAGAGGGGGAAGAAGCCTCTGAAGAATATGACCCTCTACAACAGGGGTGTCAAACTCTGGCCGTGGGCCAAATTTGGCCCGCAGTGTAATTATATTTGGCCCGCGAGGCAATACCAAATGACTACTAGAGCTGGCCCGCCAGTATTTGATTTTGCATGTCTGCACTATTAAGTTATATATTGTATGGTAATAAGCGTTGCTTGTTCCATATTCAATGTTAAAGCAAAACTTGTTTGGGTCCATATTAACATTTTCATTTGTTCAATGTTGGCCCGCGACTTTGTTCAAGTTTTACATTTTGGCCCACTGTGTATTTGAGTTTGACACCCCTGCCTTAGCCTCTCACACTAATCCACTTCACAGGTGACGTCAATAAGTCTGTGAGGGTTCAGGGCTTGAAGGTTTAGGGGGGCTGTCAGGGGCATTGGGACTGGCCCATAGCGTCAGAGTATAAAATGCCATTTAATCCCATTGACATTCCATACTCTTCCCCATATTCTTTGATATTCTTTGTTGTTTTTAAATGTGCGCTATAAATAAAGTGGTATGGTATGGTATGGTATGGTATGGTATGGTATGGTATGGTAGCGTTCATTTCTAGAGAGGAGGTGACGCAACAGAGCTGAACCCAGTCACGTGATTACGGGTCGTCCTAGAAACGCATTCTAAGCAGCTGCAGCCAATCCAATCAAATGGCAGAGAGTTTGGAACGCAGCGAATGAGATTCGAGCCAGCCAGGATTTAAACCAAGACAATACAGCCTTTGGTTGTGCTGCATTCAGTGTGCTTTTATTCTCTACAGAAGCAACACAGCTTTCGAGATGGCTCTCCGCATGACCAGAGTAAGTTTGTGTACAGTATTTTTGCTTTTACGATAATCTTTTAGTCTAAGTAACATTGTTGTGTTCCATTTAGATTTTTGCTCATGCTTTCGGAATTTAATCATCAACTGAGTAACGCTAGCCTCGAGCTTGTGTCTGGTCAGCTATTGCTCGTGATATCCATGTCGATATGTGCAGAACTTCGGTCGTATACATTCCATTGCACCGTGGAGGAAACTAAACATGGTTTGATTCTATTTTGTAGAATCGCATCGCTTCTTCTGAGAACCAAACCGCTATCGCGGGCAAGGCTGTGCTGGGGAACAAGACGAGGCCGCGAGCTGCGCTTGGTGAAATCGGAAATAGCGTTGCCGTTCCCGTACAAGGTCTGAAAAAGGTAACGTTAAGATTTGCTTACTACTTACTGTTCTCAACTCGGTCGTCAAGCTACTACTCGTACTAAAAACGGTATTTGCAGGATGCTAAGGCGGCAGCCCCAAAAGCGGTTGTGAGGAAGGCCAGCACACGGGTGGAGAAGGCCCCGGAGGTCCAACAGCCCAAGAGACATGTTGCCCCTGTTGAGCCAGAGGTGTGTTTTTTTTGGACTGGTTATTAATGACTTTAACTGAGCAGTGGTTTGATTCTATATTGTCTGATTTTGGGCACAACACCTCATTTAATATGAATGTTTTCTTGCTGACCAGGTTCTGCCCGAGCCCCTGTCTCCCACACTGATGGAGACTTCTGGCTGTGCCCCCAATGACCTGTGCCAGGCCTTCTCCGACGTCCTGCTGGACATCAAGGATGTCGATGCCGACGACTACGACATCCCCATGCTCTGTAGTGAATACGTCAAGGACATCTACAAGTATCTCCAGCAGCTTGAGGTTGCCATTTTGTTTTAGGACCTTTGTGTTGCACTTTGTCGATGCTTTTAATGTCTCATGTAAAGCCCTTTGAATTGCCTTGTTGCTGAAATGTGCTTTACAAAAACTTGTGCCTAGTCAGATTTGTGGCAAGTTGTGTTAAAAATCGCTGGCTTCATGCTGTCTTTCCATCGTTTCCCTGTAGGTTGAACAGGCCGTCAGAGCGAACTATCTGGAGGGACAGGAAGTGAGCGGCAACATGCGCGCCATCCTCATCGACTGGCTGGTCCAGGTCCAAATCAAGTTCCGTCTGATGCAGGAGACCATGTACATGACTGTGGGCATCATCGACCGCTTCCTCCAGGTACAATGTTTAATTGTCTGTTTTTATATGGCAAGTGGGCAAAAAACTGGGCCAGTGACTGATATTGGCAGTAAATTGGGCCGTTTTCTATAGCCTGCTTTCCTCGTGCTTAAAATGTATTATCCCGAAACGTTAACAGGATAACCCAGTGCCCAAGAAGCAGCTTCAGCTGGTTGGTGTGACGGCCATGTTCATCGCCTCGAAGTACGAGGAGATGTACCCTCCAGAGATCGCAGACTTCTCTTTTGTGACGGACCAGGCCTACACCACCGCCCAGATCCGGGACATGGAGATGAAGATCCTGAGGGTGCTGAACTTCAGCTTTGGCCGCCCGCTCCCCCTCCAGTTCCTGAGGAGGGCCTCAAAGATCTGCGAGGTCTGTTTGGTTACCGCCTGTCAACCATCTTGAGTTCACCCTCCAGGGCTTCCAAGTGTCTGATTTTGCGTTGCATCTCCAGGTGACCGCTGAGCCCCACACCCTGGCCAAGTACTTTGTGGAGCTCACCATGGTGGACTACGAGATGGTCCACTTTCCTCCCTCGCAGGTGGCCAGCGCTGCCTGCGCCCTCACCCTGAAGGTCTTCAACTGCGGGGACTGGGTAAGATGCCAGATGTGCACTGTTATGGGTAGGAAGCCATTTTGGACTGCACTTATAGGTAGTATTTGCTGTTGGCTGACTTTGCTCTGTCCTGTCAGAACGTGACACTGCAGCACTACATGAACTACACAGAGGACAGCCTGGTGACCGTGATGCAGCACATCGCCAAGAACGTTTGCAAAGTAAACGAGGGCAAGACTAAGCATATGGTGAGATGTGGAGTTTTATCTCCTTAATGTCTGTTGTGATGGTCTGATACGCAATGCTACATGTTTTGTTCGTTGCTAATCCAGACTTTTTAAACCTGAATGTTGTCCCTGTGTAAATCTCTTGTCCAGGCGGTGAAGAGCAAGTACTCTACTCAGAAGCAGATGAAAATCGCCACCCTTCCCCAACTGAAGTCTTCGCTGATCAAGGACCTGGCCAAGGCGATTACCCTATGAGTTTAAAAATTTAAGCACCGTGGGCTTTTTTTGTACAGTTTTTGTAAGATTTGTAGCATGACTTTTATTGAATGTGGTTGGACACAATTGTACATTCCCAACACATTAGGGCTTTTTTCCCTCCTTAAATGTAAATTGTTTTAAAGTTTTTGCCTTGCATAATGCCAATAAAACGTTTTAAAACTTTTAAATGGTTTGCCCTCGATTTCAAATATCCATTTCTTGGATGTAACCATTAGATGGCGCTATAGCATTGGTGGACAGCTGTTGATTTGACTGAACTGTGACTACGGAATTAGATGTCTGGCTCTTGGGTTCAAGCGTAGTTCAATTGTCCTGGACACTTGCTCCTCCCTTTCCAGGGCAAGTCATGTTGACAAAGTTTAGTTTGGATAATGATGCAGAGGGCTATATCTATGGCACTAATGCTCTTGTTTGAAGATGGTACTTCCCATCAAGCTTTAAAACAGCAGCCTGTAAATGACACGCAGCACACCCCAGCTGCCGAAGGGTCTCTGACTCCCATGTGTCTGCTGCTGGCCTGGTTCTGCTCTCCTCTTTGAAGCTTCCCCTCGCTGAGGTCTGCTAGAAGCATCTAGACCAGGGGTGTCAAACTCTGGCCCGCGGGCCAAATTTGGCCCGCAGTGTAATTATATTTGGCCCGCGAGGCAATACCAAATGACTACTAGAGCTGGCCCGCTAGTATTATACAGCGCATTCACCGCTAATACTACAAATCCCATAATGCTCTGCTGTTGTTTTGGCGCGTCAATCAAGACAGGACCCAGAAACGCCCTCTCTTCTGTGACAGTAGTCATAGCAATCTCATACTACAACTGTAACCGTGTTACCCCTTCTTAAAAATGGCGAAAAGAAAGGCATAAAACAGAAGCTTTACGTTATGTAATGTCTCACTGTGATAGAGACACCTGTGTTGACCTAGCCGGCCGCTGTGTTTGCTCTGTTCCTGTTCATTCAATCCTGTCTGCCTTCTTGCCGGCCTGTCTGCCTGCCTGTCTGTCTGCCTGCATGCCGGCTGTCTGTCTGTCTGCCTGGCTGTAGGACAGTCAGGGTTTTACAAGCTTCTCTACTGAGCAGATGGAGCACCAACACTTGTGTCTGAGGGCGTATTCACATATGTTAGTGCACACCATTGATGCGCACCAAAAGCGAAAGTGATAAGTGCATATTCAATGTTAAAGCAAAACTTGTTTGGGTCCATATTAAAATTTTCATTTGTTCAATGTTGGCCCGTGACTTTGTTCAAGTTTTAAATTTTGGCCCACTGTGTATTTGAGTTTGACACCCCTGCTCTACAATGTCATATTACGTAAGGGATTGTTCATATTTTCGCAAAATAATACATTGTCTTTGCTTCATGCCATGTGCATTGAAACCATTCCCTTTTTGGTTAAAAGGTGCAGTTATGGCCTGTAAGCCAAGCACCACTGTGACGGAGGTGTCTGCCCAGCTGCAGGAGATGCTGAAACATGCCCCTGCTCGATGCAAAAAGGTATGTGATGTCAGGCAGTTAATTTTCTCGTATCCAGTGACATGGCACGCTTCCAATGAACGTATGCGACTTGCTTTTAAAGCCATTTCATTATGTCCTTAGGCATCTGCTCCAGCCCAGCTGACCTCCCCAGCCCAGCCCCTGACCGCAGCTCCAGCCCTGACCACAGTGGAGTATTCAGATGAGGATGACCTCTTCTGCCCAGACCCTCGATTCAGATGTGGGTGACCCCCAGCCCGTCTCCCTAAACCTGCCTTTCCAGCCTGCCAGGATGGATGCCTTTTTTGTAAATAGTTTTTGTAAATTTTAACCTTTTTTTTGTGGGATACAACGGTCTGTTCCCGGTCTGCCTGCCACAGAATGCGCACTGTTTCATTTTTGTTTTTAGAACTTTTGCAATTGTCAGATAATGGGTTGCTAGCCAGAGCTTGTACATGCTTTTTTTTGCTTTTCTGGCTATGCGTAATGTGACAGACCGTAAACCTCATCCTTGTAAATATGTATACTTTTAATTTGTAATGTACTTTGTGTAATAAAATGTTCTAAACTGTTCAGTCTTATATTGGTTTGTATCATAATGCTTGCTGCTATATCCCCATATATCATTAATTCGTTTTTGTACTGGTAAATGCTAAATATAGCCAGTGGTACTGCAAATGCTAAATATAGCCAGTGGTCAGGGTTTAGTAAGTAAGTGACCATATTTGCACCGTGCGAAAAAGACGTGCAGACCAAGTCATATAAATACCTGTAAATCTAGTGTCAGCCAAGTGAGTTTATTACGGAAGTTCCTGCCCACGTTTTTTGCACGCGGCCGCACCGTATTTGCACCGTGCGAAAAAGACGTGCAGACCAAGTCATATAAATACCTGTTAATCTAGTGTCAGCCAGGTGAGTTTATAACGGAGGTTCCTGCCCACGTGTTCACGTGCGTTCTTTGCACGCGGCCGCAACTTCGGAATGACGTGTCGTTCTTACGTAGCGTCTACTAAACGGCAGATCTCGCGTTTCCGTAAATGGCCGCGTAATTTCCGCACGCGGCGCAGACGAATCGTCACCTATAGCGGCCGTATGTCGAACGTTTGCGCAACCTGCGTGTGTTAGTAGGGACGTGCTGCAGAAAGTCAAAACAAATACAACAACAGCAAACGCGCTGCAAATACAGAAACGATACAAAGTCAAAAACACATACAGCCCCCGACAACACATGCAACAAAAAAAAACTCCAAATTCAGTTCACAACACAACGGAAGTGTTCTGGGGGGGGGGGAGTGGAACGGACCGGAGACGGGCTAGACGTTCAAACCTCATGGTTCAAACAAGGCTAGACGAAAAGGCGGCATAAAAAAGGTAACATTATTATGATTATGTTCTTTTTTTTACATTAAGGCTTTAATATTGTGCCATTCTTCTTTCATTCTTTCGTTCATAAACATGTAAGTTTATATTTTATACTTCCGTTGTGTTGGGAACTGAATTTGCAGCGGTTTTATTGTTGCATGTGTTGTTGTTGTTGTATGTGTTTTTGACTTTGTATCGTTTCTGTATTTGCAGCGCGTTTGCTGTTAATGTATTTGTTTTGGCGTTTTGCAGCACGTTTCCGTTGTTGTATTTGTTTTGGATTTTGTATGTGTTTTGAGTTTGTGTCGTTTCTGTGTTTGCAGCGCGTTTCTCCTAATGGAAATGTTTTCGGTATTTGCAGCGCGTTTGCCCTTGTAGGCCACCGTACATTGTCCCCTTTCAAATAAATAAAACTGAAAATGAAATTGAAAGCACAACATTTCTCATTGCTCCACATTTTGCAAGTTGTCTATAGGGTCTCAATCAATGTATTGTATACACCCTGTGACTTCTATCAGAGAAACCAAATGCTGTCACTGCTGAAAAAGGTTGGTTATCCTTTTATCTCTGCCGGATGTCTTTCTGACAAATAATATCTGTCCAAACTGAAAGTTGAAGTGGCGTTCAAAGCTTCGTTCGCAGTGTTTGTGTCTTTGTTTTACACTCACACAGGTACTGTACCCACCCCATCATCCCGAATAAGCTAGACTCTCTCTTAAGAGACACTCTTTGAAGACACAATAGCGTTGTGCGGTAACAGTACCCAAACATAGTACCTGAACCCGTCCTTGATGAGCTTGTAGTGGAAATACATTTGATATAGCTATCAAAGGTTAAAAGGATTTGCCAAGGTTCGCTCAAAAAGGTTCAGTCTGATTTATTAGGAAAATAAACATACAATTGCAATTGGACTTCAGGACAAAACACAGGAAAGTGTTTCACCCAAGCAGGTCTAAGTTTGTTTGTGCTTGCGTGCTGTTATAAACAATGCTATGGCCGGATATGACATTTCTAAGATCTGATTGGCTAATCCATCATTGCACGTCATCTTAGTGTCACACGTCATCAACAATGGTGAGAGGTCAGACACGTGATATGGGAAAAGGTGGTAAATCTTAAATAGATTTCTGCACAGACAATGGAACAATCCCAGATAGCAAGCGGATCTGGGCCATATACAGGCCAGATCTGGCCCTTGTGGCTTAGTTCCGGCCCATATATGGCCCAGAATCATTACACATCCGCTTGCTATCTGGGATGGAAGTCACTCTAGTGCAGGCAGAAAGTCTGTGGGGTGTCGGCCTCCTGGAGATGTCATCCTGTTATTAATGAGGTGAGCACAGCCAGGGGTTTAGCATGTGAAAAGGTGAGGGAGGTAGAGTGAAACTGTAAAACAAAGGGCAAGGCTGAGGATAACAATTTCGATGACAAGCTGCACCTCCATTCTCCCATTGCAGACATGGTTCAGAACTCTACTGTTTCACATGGTCTACATGTACTGTATTTAATACAATCATAATGTATTAGCCTTGTTCACGCTCTGCTTCACGCTCGACAACAGAGAAAATCTACCAAATAAGACTCAAACACACACTCACTCTCTCTCTCTCTCTCTCTCTCTCTCTCTCTCTTGCTCTCTCTCTCTCTCTCTCTCTCTCTTGCTCTCTCTCTCTCTCTCTACACCCCTTTCTCTCCATCCCCCAGAGGACTGGGGAGAATGGGTTACACTGAAGAGGCTGCGGAAGTTAGGGAGATGAGAGCGAAGAAGCAGACGGATGGCACCCAGATAGCAAGCGGATCTGGGCCATATATGGGCCGGAACTAAGCCACAAGTGCCAGATCTGGCCTGTATATGGCCCTGATCGGATCGCAGTAACGGGATTAAGTCACGCAATGACAGCACGGTGACGGAGCTCCTGACAGGGCCCGCCCTGAGCCTTTCTCCTCCTGCGGTGGTCATCACACACTGCTGCCGTCCTTCTCCAGGTTCCAGAGAAGTGACCCATCAGGTTGGATACAGCAGGGAGGATAGAGACTGTGGTGAAATGCTGACATTCACAAGATGTTTCTCTATGCGTGGTATCATGGTAGCTGGTGTTTCCCTGTTGAATAAATGGAAATGTTAGTGAGGGAGCTGCTAGAGTATTTCAAGCATTTATTTGGCCAACATGAAGCATTTCTTCTCTCCGTTATGGTTTTGCTTCAGAAAGCTGTCATAAGATTTTAATGTCCTCAACAACAATGGGATAAGTATGGAAAGACCACTTAGAGGAGGAGAAAAAAAAAAAAAATATATATATATATATTTATTTATTTTTTTTTATTTTTTTTATCTTTTTTTTTTCTAGTCTCTGTCTGCGGCGTCTTCCTTAAAGTTTTTGTGGTGTGCAAGTCTTTCCATACTTGCTGTCCTATTCGTTTTGAGACTTCCGCTCCTGCAACCAACTTAACCAGAAAGGACAAAGAAAGCCGTAACAGTTTACCCTGGACTCCTCAACAACAATGGCAAACAGTTGCATTTTCCACAATTCCCTCTTACAACTAGCAAAGTCACCCCAGATAGCAAGCGGATCTGGGCCATATACAGGCCAGATATGGCCCTTGTGGCTTAGTTCCGGCCCATATATGGCCCAGAATCATTACACATCCGCTTGCTATCTGGGAAGCCACAGCTTGACGATGAAGGCTGCCCAGATAGCAAGCGGATGTGTAATGATTCTGGGCCATATATGGGCCGTAACTAAGCCACAAGGGCCAGATCTGGCCTGTATATGGCCCAGATCCACTTGCTACAGTATCAGGAGAGAAACAAAGCAGCAGCTTTACTTCTAGAGACTGAACAAGCGTGTGTTGCCTCTGTGTATGAAATGCGCTATACAAATAAAGCTTTGATTGATTTGATTGATTGAACTTGCTTCCGTGATTTTTCACTTCGTTGTTGTTGTTGTTTTTTACCCTGACCCCTTACCCTATCCCTACCCTATCCCTGAGCCTAACCATTCAGTTTTCATCCTTAAACGACCTAACCTAATAATTTGATTAATAATATTGGGCAAATATACTATTTTTTTTATTTTTTTTGCTGCACTGTTGTGTCTAAATTCTACCTAATCACCCGATGTTTGTGAGGAAAAGCTTCAGAGAGAGTGATGCACACTACAGTATCTGGCCAATTCTCTGTCATAGCTTTCTCCGTCTAGTTATGTATACAGAATATCTGACCAATTCTCTGTCATACTCTATTGTTGTGATTTAATTTGATTTAGCTCCCCTGCATTTTAATCATGTCATGATATTGTAATCTTGTTCTACGTAACCAGAACTTTAAAGGCTAATCTGCTCATGAGGGATAGTAATCTGTAGAAAATGGAATGTCCCCACTAACTCAGCAGGTTAAGAAAGCAGCTGTAGGCAGGAAGAATAAATGCGCACCCAGCCTGAGCATTCAAGATGCTTTTTTCTCCTTCCTCACCTCCTGCCAAGTAGCCAGGCCCAAAGCAGTCAGAGATATAATGCTGACTCTGCAAAGCACAGAGTACAGCAGTAAGGTCTCCTTTTTCTCTTCCTGTTGAATCCCTTCTCTTCCCCTCATCTCCTCCCAAAGCAGCCAGAGAATAGTGCTGATTAATGCAAGTAAAAAGTCATTTCTCCTCTTCCTGTTGAGGGCCCTATTTCCTCTCAATAAAGCAGACAGAGTCCTTCACCCAGGAAGCAGGGAGAGGGGGGGGGGGGGGGCAGTTGAGATTCCGGAAGGGCCCCATTTTTTATGCAGAGAATTATAAGTATTTTCTCCTCCTCCTGTGGGGGGGCAGTTGAGATTCCGGCAGACAGTCCTTACACCCAGGAAGGGGGGAGGGGGGGAGGGGGGGCATGAAGGAGTTATTTGCTGAGCCAGCAAAACTAGACATCATTTGATTGGTGGCAAAGGTAGTGATGTATGGAAAATGGGATGTGGTCAAGGGTGGAGGGGAGTGTTTGTAGATAAGACTATAAAGGTCAAGTAGACAAAGGGAAAAGTTGTTCTTTCCCGGGGAAGCTCCGACTTAGATGCTGTTTGTTTCTGAAGAGCATTAAAGTCAAATCGCATTTGGACTCTCTGTGCCTCGAGTTGTTTTTTCTTCTCGGACTCTGAAGTTATTTTGGAACTTTGAACACCAATCTGGACTTAGATTTATTTCTGGACTTAGATTTATTTCTTGGAATTTGACCCAAGACATAGTAAATTATTTTACACGACACTATCTCTCCTTTGGTGTTGTGGTGTGTTGTGGGTGATAAAGCTACTCTACATCAAGCTGTCTCGTTTTTATTGCAGGAGTCAGAGGCAGGTACTTGGTTTTATCTGTCCCGTGTTCAAGTGTGATGCATGAGTACATGTAGCAGCAGCTTTCAAACCCTTAAATCCCATTTGGTGGATTATCACCCTGGGTCTCTCCATAATGGCTTGGTTTAACCCCTCGCATCTATAGAGTGCCGGAGTGATTTTTTTCCCCCCTCTCTTAATCTCAAAACACTCCTCACGTCGATTTCTTTCCACAACATTCGGAGCATTTTTCAGCAGCGGGGCGAGATATGATCATTATAAAGAGTCACGGTGGGCTGCCCACAAATCCATCTAGATCAGGGGTGTCAAACTCAAATACACAGTGGGCCAAAATGTAAAACTTGAACAAAGTCGCGGGCCAACATTGAACAAATGAAAATTTTAATATGGACCCAAACAAGTTTTGCTTTAACATCGAATATGCACTTATCACTTTCGCTTTTGGTGCGCATCAATGGTGTGCACTAACATATGTGAATACGCCCTCAGACACAAGTGTTGGTGCTCCATCTGCTCAGTAGAGAAGCTTGTAAAACCCTGACTGTCCTACAGCTAGGCAGACACAGACAGCCGGCATGCAGACAGACAGCCAGGCAGACAGGCAGGCAGACAGGCCGGCAAGAAGGCAGACAGGATTGCATGAACAGGAACAGAGCAAACACAGCGGCTGGCTAGGTCAACACAGGTGTCTCTATCACAGTGAGACGTTACATAACGTAAAGCTTCTGTTTTCTGCCTTTCTTTTCGCCATTTTTAAGAAGGGGTAACACGGTTACAGTTGTAGTATGAGATTGCTATGACTACTGTCACAGAAGAGAGGGCGTTTCTGGGTCCTGTCTTGATTGACGCGCCAAAACAACAGCAGAGCATTATGGGATTTGTAGTATTAGCGGTGAATGCACTGTATAATACTGGCGGGCCAGCTCTAGTAGTCATTTGGTAGTGCCTCGCGGGCCAAATATAATTACACTGCGGGCCAAATTTGGCCCGCGGGCCAGAGTTTGACACCGCTGATCTAGATGGTCATAGTTGAACACGTGATTTAAATGTGCTGATGTACTGCAAACATATTTCTGCTCATGTCTGTGTCCAGGGGCCACTACTTTAGTAGCTTATTTAAGCGCATGACATGACTGGGCTGTCATGATTGGCTGGCCATATAGAGAGCTGTTCATGATTGGCTGGCCATATAGAGAGCTGTTCATGATTGGCTGGCCATATAGAGAGCTGTTCATGATTGGCTGGCCATATAGAGAGCTGTTCATGATTGGCTGGCCATATAGAGATCAGTTCATGATTGTATCCATATAGAGATCTGTTCATGATTGTATCTATATAGAGATCAGTTCATGATTGTATCCATATAGAGATCAGTTCATGATTGTATCCATATAGAGATCAGTTCATGATTGTATCCATATAGAGATCAGTTCATGATTGTATCCATATAGAGATCAGTTCATGATTGTATCCATATAGAGATCAGTTCATGATTGTATCTATATAGAGATCAGTTCATGATTGTATCCATATAGAGATCAGTTCATGATTGTATTCATATAGAGATCAGTTCATGATTGTATTCATATAGAGATCAGTTCATGATTGTATCTATAAAGAGATCTGTTCATGATTGTATCCATATAGAGATCAGTTCATGATTGTATCCATATAGAGATCAGTTCATGATTGTATTCATATAGAGATCAGTTCATGATTGTATCCATATAGAGATCAGTTCATGATTGTATCTATATAGAGATCAGTTCATGATTGTATTCATATAGAGATCAGTTCAAGATTGTATCCATATAGAGATCAGTTCATGATTGTATCCATATAGAGATCAGTTCATGATTGTATTCATATAGAGATCAGTTCATGATTGTATCCATATAGAGATCAGTTCATGATTGTATCTATATAGAGATCAGTTCATGATTGTATTCATATAGAGATCAGTTCATTATTGTATCCATATAGAGATCAGTTCATGATTGTATTCATATAGAGATCAGTTCATGATTGTATCCATATAGAGATCAGTTCATGATTGTATCTATATAGAGATCTGTTCATGATTGTATCCATATAGAGATCAGTTCATGATTGTATCTATATAGAGATCTGTTCATTATTGTATCTATATAGAGATCAGTTCATGATTGTATCCATATAGAGATCAGTTCATGATTGTATTCGTATAGAGATCAGTTCATGATTGTATCTATATAGAGATCAGTTCATGATTGTATCCATATAGAGATCAGTTCATGATTGTATTCATATAGAGATCAGTTCATGATTGTATTCATATAGAGATCAGTTCATGATTGTATTCATATAGAGATCAGTTCATGATTGTATTCATATAGAGATCAGTTCATGATTGTATCCATATAGAGATCAGTTCATGATTGTATCCATATAGAGATCAGTTCATGATTGTATTCATATAGAGATCAGTTCATGATTGTAACCATATAGAGATCAGTTCATGATTGTATCCATATAGAGATCAGTTCATGATTGTATTCATATAGAGATCAGTTCATGATTGTATTCATATAGAGATCAGTTCATGATTGTATCCATATAGAGATCAGTTCATGATTGTATATATAGAGAGATCTGTTCATGATTGTATTCATATAGAGATCAGTTCATGATTGTAACCATATAGAGATCAGTTCATGATTGTATCTATATAGAGATCAGTTCATGATTGTATCCATATAGAGATCAGTTCATGATTGTATCTATATAGAGATCAGTTCATGATTGTATCCATATAGAGATCAGTTCATGATTGTATCTATATAGAGATCAGTTCATGATTGTATTCATATAGAGATCTGTTCATGATTGTATCTATATAGAGATCAGTTCATGATTGTATCCATATAGAGATCAGTTCATGATTGTATTCATATAGAGATCAGTTCATGATTGTATCCATATAGAGATCAGTTCATGATTGTATCTATATAGAGATCTGTTCATGATTGTATCCATATAGAGATCAGTTCATGATTGTATCTATATAGAGATCTGTTCATTATTGTATCTATATAGAGATCAGTTCATTATTGTATCCATATAGAGATCAGTTCATGATTGTATCCATATAGAGATCAGTTCATGATTGTATCCATATAGAGATCAGTTCATGATTGTATTCATATAGAGGTCAGTTCATGATTGTATCCATATAGAGATCAGTTCATGATTGTATCTATATAGAGATCAGTTCATGATTGTATCCATATAGAGATCTGTTCATTATCATATCTATATAGAGATCAGTTCATGATTGTATCCATATAGAGATCAGTTCATGATTGTATCCATATAGAGATCAGTTCATGATTGTATTCATATAGAGATCAGTTCATGATTGTATCCATATAGAGATCAGTTCATGATTGTATCTATATAGAGATCTGTTCATGATTGTATCCATATAGAGATCAGTTCATGATTGTATATATATAGAGATCAGTTCATGATTGTATCCATATAGAGATCAGTTCATGATTGTATTCATATAGAGATCAGTTCATGATTGTATCTATATAGAGATCAGTTCATGATTGTATTCATATAGAGATCAGTTCATGATTGTATTCATATAGAGATCAGTTCATGATTGTATTCATATAGAGATCAGTTCATGATTGTATCCATATAGAGATCAGTTCATGATTGTATCCATATAGAGATCAGTTCATGATTGTAACCATATAGAGATCAGTTCATGATTGTATCTATATAGAGATCAGTTCATGATTGTATCTATATAGAGATCTGTTATGATTGTATTCATATAGAGATCAGTTCATGATTGTATTCATATAGAGATCTGTTCATGATTGTATCTATATAGAGATCAGTTCATGATTGTATTCATATAGAGATCAGTTCATGATTGTATCCATATAGAGATCAGTTCATGATTGTATCCATATAGAGATCAGTTCATGATTGTATTCATATAGAGATCAGTTCATGATTGTATCCATATAGAGATCAGTTCATGATTGTATCCATATAGAGATCAGTTCATGATTGTATCCATATAGAGATCAGTTCATGATTGTATTCATATAGAGATCAGTTCATGATTGTATCCATATAGAGATCAGTTCATGATTGTATCCATATAGAGATCAGTTCATGATTGTATCCATATAGAGATCAGTTCATGATTGTATCCATATAGAGATCAGTTCATGATTGTATCTATATAGAGATCAGTTCATGATTGTATCTATATAGAGATCTGTTATGATTGTATTCATATAGAGATCAGTTCATGATTGTATTCATATAGAGATCAGTTCATGATTGTATCCATATAGAGATCAGTTCATGATTGTATTCATATAGAGATCAGTTCATGATTGTATCCATATAGAGATCAGTTCATGATTGTATCTATATAGAGATCAGTTCATGATTGTATCTATATAGAGATCAGTTCATGATTGTATCCATATAGAGATCAGTTCATGATTGTATCCATATAGAGAGCTCTCTGCAATCTATTATTCACAGGCTATTCTTCTGTTGTTATTGTGTCAAAATTGTTACATGCTGGGTATAAAATTAGTACATGCAAGTTTACAGTAAACATGTTGTCCCCCACCCATGGAGACGTTAAGCTTCATGGTAACCATGCCACTACCATGGTTTATCTATGATTACTATGCTCGCAACCACTATTCTTATTGCACTCTTATTCATTCTACCATGGTTTGTAGAGAGCTTACTTTGGTCAATCACTGATACACATGATGTGATATTAGCCTGGATGTATTAATATAACTTATATTAGTTATAGTTCAGGGTTAAAATACACAAAATAAACATGTTTATTAACCTTCAAAGCTCAAAAGTAAGACATGTAATTTTTTACAACTAGTGAATGTTGCGTCTAAGGGTCACGCCTCTCGATTTCAGATTGTCGGCATGCTCTATAAAATCACACATTATGCCGTCTTTCATTGGTTCATTATAAACAAATAAAGCCAGAAAATTGAGGGGTCTTCTCCCAGATAGCAAGCGGATCTGGGCCTTATACAGGCCAGATCTGGCCCTTGTGGCTTAGTTCCGGCCCATATATGGCCCAGAATCATTACACATCCGCTTGCTATCTTGGCTATATGGCAATATAGTGGGACCTCTGTATGAAAACGCCTGGTGAGAGGCAAGGCTTGATACGACAAGGGAACATGCATAATGGGTGGGGGACAACATGTTCACATGTGTCCAGTACTTGTATTTTTTTTTCAAGTGCCCCAGTAAATTGGAAACTAGAGTTCAGCATTCTTCTCTCTACAATGACTGAACTGGATGACAACCATATGTGGGGGTGACCATACTGTACGGATGTCCATGATTATCTCGACAACCGGCCAATGTATGAAGCTGACTTTGTTTTAGTCTGCGGTATGCCTGAACATGCAATGTTGCCTGTTAAGTTGTTTGGATCAGCGCTTCTCGGCGGGCGCTGTCCAGTAAAAAAGTAGTTCCAAGCGCGTTGCAGGATACACTAAAGTGCAGTGCTACGGTCAACCCAAGATCCATGATGCCAAGGGGTGGATTACCAGCTGGCTTACAATGCTACCAGCTAGCTAGCTACAGATAGCCTGCCATTAGCATCCTAGCTTACTGTAGGAGTAAATGAAGGTCAAAATAATGTTACCTAATGAACAGAATGTTTGATATACATTAGTGTTTCCCCTAGGATGGTAGGGGAGGTGATGCATGCGCACGTGTAATCATGTACAGCTGTTGTATGAAATTGAGTGTTCACTGTGAGTAAAATCAACCAAATGTCTACAGGTGGACATCATTGGATTCTCTCCGCTTATTGCTTTTGAGCAATTTGGAGGCGATTGCCATCGTTAGAAGCACAGAGAATAACTGTCCATCCTCCGGCATTCAGTTGGGACAATATATTTCTCCATTAATTGTCTATGGCAGCCGTTTCAATACACGTATCTCGGCTTCTGGGGGGATATTATGGGATGCATCTGTGTCATGGCAAGTGTTTTTTGAACGGGCATGAATCTTAAAGCTAAACCTTATTTGTGTGTGTGTTTTAAATAATGTTGCCTTCTGTGTATGTTGTTTGTTTGTATATGTTGCTGTTTCTAAAGCCGTGAAACAGGGCACCATTGAAAATGAGACCTGGGTCTCAAAGATAAATAAAGGTGAAATAAATAAAAATAAAAAATCTACTGCCAGATCAATAGTTGGTTATTCAACTGCTGAAACGGAGATGCTCAAAAACGTATAGAACGATTCACTGTGGAATAGCAGGTAGGTAGGTAGGTAGGTAGGTAGGTAGGTAGGTAGGTAGGTAGGTAGATAGGTACAGTAGATAGGTAGGTAGGTAGGTAGGTAGGTAGGTACAGTAGATAGGTAGGTAGGTACTGTAGATAGTTATCATAACATATCACAACTGGCCCACAGGCACTGTGCACTAGTAAAACCATTTCCAACAGTGAAATGTTTCTGCCGGCTCCAAGATTATGCTCATTATAGACAAACTCCAATCCTCAATTTACGTATTACAAATTTACAAATTACAAAAGAAGTACCATTTCTATACAGTATAAAGATAAATATAAGTTACGGGACATGGTACAGTATACCAAAGCGTGTGAACATCCACGTAAGTGACACGTTATCCTAAGCCAGGGTTTGACAAACTTTACTATCAAAAGAATCCAAAAATACATTAACAATCTGACTGGGGCCGCAAAACATTTGAGCCCTATAATGAAGAGACCTGGTGGTACGGTACGCACACGGGCAGGCGCAGTAAGGGGGGGCGCAGTAAGGGGAGGGGGAGCAGTGTGGGGGGGGGGTGCAGTGAGGGGGGGGGGGGCGCAGTGAGGGGAGGGGGGGTCTCGGGGAGAGAGGGGCTAAAGAGCTGCATGTGTCTCTGAAGCTGCAGGTTACAGACCCTTGCCCTGAGCCAATTGGCACATTTTACTGGTTGTGCAAAGTGAGGACCAATGAGGCATAAACAATTTCAAGTTAGTTTACTTGGCTGTATTAAACTTAATTCGGTGACAAAGTGGAGCAACAACATTGACTTTGATGTTGTTTTCTGTTCTGTGAGGCGGTAAATAAAGCTTACATGGACACAGCTGGCTTAATGGATTTTATTTATATAGCCCACTTTAAAATACTATGAAGCCCCAAGGTGCTTAACACAAAAGTCTAAGGCAATATACACACAAACAATAGTGTAATATTAAAACGAACCAATTTAAGCAACAAAACAAGCAATTAAGAAATGAGTTAAAAGATGAAAGATAAAATGGTATAAGGCCCAAGTTTAAAAGGAAAAACATAATAGACCTACAGGTTTAAAAACACACGCACAGTGACCCCGTGGGGAGGCAGAGAGGAACAGGTGAGTATTAATAAGATTGGATTAAAAAACAAATAAAACCTTATAACCAACCTGAGGGCCTTGTTATTGTTAATGTTTTCACAAGCTACATTAGCTCACTGCTTTCCAGAAACACTTCAGGCTAATAGCTCCCCCCCATAGACAAAGCACTGTGAATGGATGAAGAATATGGTACAGTAGATACTTATGTTTACTTACTAAGTGCAACACGTGAACTGCTAATAAGCATTTACATTTTGCATCCATAAGGCGAAACTCAACCCATCTATCACGTTCCTCAAGTTGCCTAATTTCTCTTCATGTGTATACTCTATTAGCATACACAGGTATGTCTATTTGGCCTAACAGTAGAGGCTACCCAGATAGCAAGCGGATGTCTAATGATTCTGGGCCATATATGGGCCGGAACTAAGCCACAAGGGCCAGATCTGGCCTGTATATGGCCCAGATCCGCTTGCTATCTGGGAGTGCAGCCTGATAGTTCATAAGATTGTCAGGTCACGTTTAGCACCATGGGGAGGACAGATCCCCTCAAATCTCCTAAACGAACCACATCATTGTGAACGTTACGTGCTGCTTGGCAAACGCGAGTTAGTCCGTGAGGAATGATGTATCGTTAAAGAGCCTGGAAACCGGGTCCTTATTTATCAGGCATTCCCACGTAGGGACGACATAATACCAAATATCTGAACCAGGATATTTGCCATTTCTGTGAATAAATCTCAATCAGAAACGGGCATCGCATGAAAATAGCATGAAGATAATAGTGACACACCCAACCTGCAGATCGTTTAGAGTGAATTGATTTTGGCCCTGTCTATTTGAAATAGCCTACAGTAAGTACAGTTTTCCTATGTTGACTTAAAGGAGTAGTAAAGGGGAAATCATGTTTAGCCCTGTTTTAAGGTTACTTATGATCATATACATTGGTTCAGATCAAAACGTTGACAAAACTAGCACTTTTAAGAAAGTTGATAATTGCTCTACCACCGTTTTGGTCATACAATGGATGTGGATGGGCACCTTGAAAAATCATTCAAAAACATGTTAAACTCTTGATTTCAAAGACAAGAAGCTCACTGAGGGGGTAATTGGTGTCCGTTGGTGTTCTGACATCAAATTCGCCACAAAGTATGAATCCTGTAGGGTTTTATTGATCATTTTATGAAATCCATTGACTTGTATTGACGCGACCGTTGTAGATGTGTAGATCAATCCGCAGAGGGGATTCAGGAAGCGGAACTACTTACGGTAGCTATTGTTATTTTTAAAGCAGAGGTTTACACACGTATGTGCTGCGACTAAATAGTTATATGCTAAATATTTTTTTTAAAAGCCTTTCCAGATGAACTAGATTCTTACTTTATGAGTTGAGTTGAGTAGAGCAATTATCAGACTTTCTCAAAGTGCTAGTTTTGTCAACTTTTTGATCTGAACCATTGTATATGATCATAAGTAACCTTAAAACAAGGCTAAACATGATTTCCCCCTTTACTACTCCTTTAATGTAAATCCAGATGTTGACTTATGCATGCATTCTTTGCACCGGAGAGAAGTTTTGTGGGGTCAGCTGTCAAACGTGCAGGTACTGGGCTCCCTCCCTCTCTCTCTCTCTCCCTCCCTCTCTGCCTCTCTCTCCCTCTCTCTCCCTCCCTCTCCCTCCCTCTCTTTCTCTCTCCCTCCCTCTCTGTCTCTCTCCCTCCCTCTCTGTCTCTCTCCCTCCCTCTCTGCCTCTCTCTCCCTCTCTCCCTCCCTCTCTTTCTCTCTCCCTCCCTCTCTGCCTCTCTCTCCCTCTCCCTCCCTCTCTTTCTCTCTCCCTCCCTCTCTCTCTCTCTCTCTCCACATCTCTCCTAGTTAAGTATCACTTAACTCAAAAAGTTAGAAAGGTTTGGTACAATTAGGCCTACATGTATCTCGAAGGAACCACATTTTTGAAAAGAGTCGGACTGTCCATCACTAAGCCCCAGCACTAGATGTCAATGGGGGTGTTCGTCCAATGTGTAACTTGGCTTCCTGTCTTTGTATCTGTCGTTCGTTGTAGTCAGTCAACAGATGCAAAATAACTGAATAGGTGTAATGGAGTTACTGATGTGTACAGTTAGGCCTATAACCATATATTGCATATCACCTTCAGATCAGTGGAAATGCAAGGAAGGTTAGGAGACGTGGAAGAACAGCCACTTGCCACGATTGATTGGTCTTATTTTCCCAAGCACCTCTTGTGGTTGTTTGTGACCGGTCCGATCCAACTGCCTATCAAGGAAATGTTTACACTTAGGAGGAAGGAAGTCTCCTCCACTGATGTCATTGATCGTATGGAAGTGGGCAAACACTGAGACACCTTGCAATCTATCACTGGTACTGTAATTGCTAAACTAGAGAGAGAGAGGTAGCCTGATATATGAGAACATTTTGCGAATATGTGGCAGTATAATTACAATGATGAACAGTATAATTCAGCAAAAATAATCGAACAATTACTTATTGATTTTCCCTGCGAGACGAAATGGCATCAGCTGAGTATATTGAGAAAATTACTTTTTAAATATCTGAGTTGGGTTGGAAGTGAACAGAGATCAAAACAGTGCCTTTGACCATCAGGAGACAGAAGGGCAAGTAGAAAAGAATGAACACAGAAATATCGGAGAAAGGGCGCAGAAATCTCCACGCACAACCTCAGCTAGTACATACTTAATACATAATTAATACCTCTCTCTCTCTCTCCATCTCTCTTTCTCCTCTCTCTCTCCCTCTCTCTCCATCTCTCTCTCTCCCTCTCTCTCTCTCCATCTCTCTCCTCTGCCTCTCTCTCCCTCCCTATCTGCCTCACTCTCTGCTCCTCTCTCTCCCTCCCTTTTTTTCTCTCCCTCCCTCTCTGCCTCTCACTCCCTCTCTCTCTCTCCCTCCCTCTCTGCCTCTCTCTCCCTCTCTGTCTCTCTCTCCTCTGCCTCTCTCTCCCTCCCTCTCTCTCTCCCTCCCTATCTGCCTCACTCTCTGCTCCTCTCTCTCCCTCCCTCTCTTTCTCTCTCCCTCTCTCTCACCCTCCCTATCTGCCTCACTCTCTGCCTCTCTCTCTCCCTCCCTCTTTCAAGCATACACTCACACACTTTTTTTTTTACTAATTCCCCACAATAAGTTCTTATTAGCCTAGATCACTCTCCACAGCCACCAGAGAGGTACCAGGAGAAGTATGTCAACGTACAGTACGTCCACATGAACTTGGCAGCCCCTGTTCTATTCTGGCAACGGAACATCACAACCTCAAAGAATGTCAATACTAATATCCATAGGGTATTGAAGAGACAGTTTTCCACCCGTGTGTTCTTGGCCGGGGTTACCCTCAGTTTCATCATGTTTTTCCATTAGGCCTTTTTGAATTCCCTAAAAAAAAAAAAAAAGTGGGCGAGGGAAACGGACTGTGTGTGATAACCAGCCATGTGTGTGGTTTTCCCCGTGGTGCAGCTTTAGGAGTGAACAACTGCCCCCTGCTGTTCCCAGTCGGGTACAGCAGCAGCCCCCTCCGCAGATGCAGGCCTAGAGGTGGCGAGCGCTGCGGGAGACTTGTTAGATGGATGGCTACGGCAGCAGCCTGTGCCTCTGGTAGAGCTAATGACTTTCCACGCTTTATTAGGCTGCAGCCATCAACAGGAAGGGAATGAGAAAACACTTCTGGCTTCAGCGCCCGTCCCCCTTATTGAGTCACACACCTACGCCCGCGGAGGCCAGCCTCGTGGGGGGCGGGTTTGGCTTTTGATCTCGGGAGGTTATTAAAAAAGCGTTACTTGCTTTTTTTTTTGTTGCTGATTTTGATTATGCTTTTTCTCTTTCTTTCTTTCTTTCTTTCTTTCTTTCTTTCTTTCTTTCTTTCTTTCTTTCTTTCTTTCTTTCTTTCTTTCTGTCACTTATATTTTCCGACGTGTTGTTGTCTGACAAGATTCCGATTCAGTTTCAGGCTTTATTTGTGAGTAACGTAGGCTACAATCACGGTGAATCACATGTTGCTGCCGGCTGCTTGATGTGCTCATTTCAGATAGCCTAATTACATGTTTACAGTGGCGAGAAGTAATCCCATGGCTTTTGCAGTGACCCCTGCATACCTTTTCCATCTTGTTGTCATATTGTTCTCACACCACAATAACAATCATGTCCATGTTTTTCTTAGTTGACAGCAGTGCAGGAATGCTATCAGCGGCAGGGTTGACTTGCATGGTGAGGAGTGAAGGTTAGACTCTTTCACAATTTCACCCCTCAGTGCTTCTCCGGGGACCAGGGTTATTACTTTTTAGCAGGGCCCTGGGCGGCCATCTTTTTAGCAGGGCCCTGGGCGGTCATCTGTGAAAATTGAAAGCATGCTCTCACACTAGGGGCAAAAGTGTTGCCTGACAACTGGAGAGTGCAGTTCCTCTTCCTGGTGGACCTCAGCCAACGGGAGTCCTGTATTTGATAAAAAAAATAAAAGTGTACACATGCCAGCAAATAGAGGTGGTCGTGCCTCTACTGTATGGATATAGTGTACAGTATGTCAGCCCAATTAAATATGTAAAGAAAAAAACAGCGCAAGGAGAACGTTTCTATAGTGACACGGGCCTAGGATGCCTCTGCCTCGAAGAAACTCGATCTTCTTACAAAAGCCAGACTCGCAGGCCTGCTGCTCCCCGGTGTGCATGACAAATCCTGAACAGAGCGCACTGCGACAAACTAAAGCGTAGCAAACGCACCACGCACACCGCCGGCATTAACAAACAGCACGGCGTGTCTGATTGGTTGAAATCCTGTTTTGTTGTTTTTCTGCTTTCCAATTTAACGCTCTGTCCTCAGCTGTCTCTGGATTCCGGTTCAAGTAGGGGCAAATTATTTTCTACTGTCAGGGTCAAAATAGCCTAGGAAACCCAACGGTGTGCTTTCACTGACGGAACACGGCGCAGAAAACCCCGTCATAATCATCGTTTTTATGTTCCTGTCACAGCAATAAAGACTGAGTGGGAGGTTCAAGTCCCGATGATTATCACACACCTGAGTGTGTGAAATTTGTTCTCCACATTTGACCCATCATCCCCTGGGGGAGCGGTGAGCTGCAGCAGCGCTGCACTCAGGAATCATTTGGTGATCTAACCCCCCAATTCCAACCCTTGATGCTGAGTGCCAAGCAGGGAGGCAATGGGTCCCATTTTTATAGTCTTTGGTATGACTCGGCCGGGGATCGAACTCACAACCTCCCAGTCTCAGGGCGGACACTCTAACCACAAGGCCACTTAGCATGTATTGTAGGCTACGATACCCTACCCAGATAGCAAGCGGATGTGTAATGATTCTGGGCCATATATGGGCCGGAACTAAGCCACAAGGACCAGATCTGGCCTGTATATGGCCCAGATCTGCTTGCTATCTGGGTACCTAGAAAAATCTATGGGGATGTGGTGTAGACTACGTGTTGTTGACAGAGATGGGCTTGAACCTCTCAAAGGCATATTTGCCCGTTTTTTTTTTACCCTGATGAAGGCTCTAAGCTGAAACGCGTAGGTCCAGTTCTCTATCTGTGTAGCCATGCCATAATAAAGGCTTTTTAACTTTCAATATACAACAGAGTTGCCTTGGATTTTTCAAGTTTCTTATCCTGCACTTCACTCTCACACTCCCCATTTTTGGGTATGTGCAAGGACTCACTTGAACCTGTTAGATTCTTTGCCCGTTTTTTGTTGGGGGGGAGGGGGGGGGGGGATAACCTTCATCGTTATCACACCTTATTTATTCATACCATCTGGTTTATAATATTTAAGGGAGACCCCAATCACGCCGCCGTGATTGAATAGCAGAATCTGGCAAATAGCTGACTCCTAAGGGTTAAAGATCTCATTTGTAATTTGCTGTAGTAATTTTTTATAGTAGGCCACGCCACACTGTATTTTACCAGAAGTGGGAAGCTGTAGGGCTTTCATCAGCTCATGTGTTTCTAGCCAGCAGGGGGGGGGGGGGAGTTGACAGCGAGAGGTGCCCACAATCCCCCCCCCCCACACACACACACACACCTCCAAGAATTCCAGGGTGAATTATGCCCCTTTTGTGTCCACCACACTACTGATTATCAGTCGAAAAAGTTAATTGTCCAGCCGATGGCCAGGCTGAGCGTTTTACCAGAGGGACAGAGTGTTCGATTGGCTAGTGCTCTGTCAGAGATGAAAAGAAGATGGAAGTGGAATCGCCACTGTGCGCAGCAGCAGAAAAGAATGCTACCAAGTAAAGACAGTTTTCAGATTCAGCTGAACAACACAGCTGTATTCTATTCTGTTTGTTGTCAAATGTTCCCTTCAGAGTCCACTTGCCCATCTGTGTAACTTGTCCTGGGCAAAGACGAAACCATAGATCAGTTCCCTGCGTTTAGTTCAATTTACTTACACAATTTGCAATTTGAGAATTTAGCAGACACTTTTATCCAAAGCAACTTGTTTTGAGCTATAGTAGTGTTGGGGTTAAGTGCATTGCTCAAGGGAACAACGGTAGCCAATGATTGTCAAGTGGCCTGGCCCGATCTTGAACCAGCCACTAGTCAGACCCAGGAGATAAGGAAGCAGTGACGTATTGGGTACTTGGGTTAGGGTTAGTATCTGGCACCATCCTTAGGCTCCGATGGGAACTGTCCTTTCAAGTACACAGCAGTGACCTGTATGAAGAATCAATCATTCTTATCCCTACACTTTCTTAATATCGTCTTCAGCTCACGCACAGCAGATGTCGTTCTTTCTGATTTTCTCTCAAGGAAAACACATTTGAGTGGGATTCAGGGTCTCAAGTAAAGAGCAGACCTTGCAGTCGCAGGGGCAGCCTTACTAAATTCAAAGCCAGTTTAATTTGTCACTCCAAGTACAATATGCAGTGAAATGTTACTGTTAGCTCCTAAGTGTGCTTAATAAGTAAAAAGTAGTTAAAAGATTAAGTAAATACAAAAATATACACATAAAAATAAATACTAAAGACGTACAAGAATGGAATGGGTTGAAAGATAATCAACTCCACACTTCAACAACAACAACAACAACCACAAAACTGGAAGGGCTTTTGGAAGGAACCGGAAGGGCTGAGCTCTTAAATACACCAAAAACAATAGCCCCACCCCCCTAGAGTCCCAGGGTGAATTATGCCTATAGTGTCCACCATATGAGCCCCCCCCAGAATTCACCCTAAAGTCAGTGTGGTGGTGGGGGGGGGGTCTCGCTGTTGCCGAGAGACTTTGGGCAAAGAGGCGAGTAAGCAATCTTAAACCAGTAAGCCCCAAGGCGGTAAATCAATGCCACACTTCAACAACAACCACAAAAAAACGCCAAAAACAATAAGCCAACCTCTAGAATCCCATGGTGAATTAAGCCTCTAAATCCTACTGTCCACCACACACAGATGAATTTACAGTTGGGTTAAATAACCAGATAAATGTATGCCTATTATGTATAAAATATGGATGTTAAATGAACCTCGGAATGACCCAGAAGCAACATCACTCTACAAACTCTACTCTCACACCTGACTCATCGTGTTGCTAAGACATATGCTACCACAGCTGTCTAGAGTTGGATTAGCATTAGGAGGATGTCAAATCTCAGTACAGTGCTCATCCGGCAGATGGTGAATCATGAATGATGTTTTTGTTCTTTCTTCTCCTTCAAACCCTCTTCAAACCCAGGGTCCTGCTAGATCTGATTTCCCTCTCTTCCCAGACTTACAAAAGCAGGTTATCACATCACATCAGGCTATCACCTTAAATGTGTCTAAAGGCCAGGATGGAATACGTTCACTTATCTTTGCCAGTTCTCTCCTAAATTAGAAGAATATGTCAAGACATGTTTGGATTAGTGTAGTGTGCACATGACAACGGAGCACATAGTATACAGTGAGAATACTCCCAGATAGCAAGCGGATCTGGGCCATATACAGGCCAGATCTGGCCCTTGTGGCTTAGTTCCGGCCCATATATGGCCCAGAATCATTACACATCCGCTTGCTGTCTGGGCTGTAATAAACCGTGGGTCTCCCTCAAAAATGGGGTAGTGGTCAAATGTCAGGTAGAAGACGACAGCACACACTCATAGAAGAATATCACCTTTATTTATAATCAATTTATAATCAATTTCATTAAACAACAAACAACAAACATTGTCTAAAGCGCCCCCTGGAGGCGGCAGGCTAACCGGTCACCAGGGACTGACCCTACAAGGTAGACTACAACAACGTATGGGCTAAGCCACAGCGGTCTGCTTCACGCGAGCTCACACTGGACAACACCACACAGCTCAGCACTGCATTAATGGTCCAAGTACCCACTGCAAAACACAGTATTAATGGTTCAAACACCCACTGCAAAACACAACATCCATGGTTCAAGTACCCACTGCAACACAACAATCTAAGGGGGAAGGACTCCCCAGAATAAAGGCCCACTGGCATAGATGCGTGTGCATCCTCAGAGATCCCTGTAGGCTATCGCCCACCCTCGGTGCCCCTCCCACACCCCTGGCCCTTGTGGCTTAGTTCTGGCCCATATATGGCCCAGATCCGCTTGCTATCTGGGCGATAGGCTACTCCCTCTCTGGGACACTGAAGACCAGATTGCTACAAATTTAAGATACACGTGTAACAGGGCCGGCCCGAGGCATAGGCGAAATAGGCGGTCGCCTAGGGCGCCAAATGGCCAAGGGGCGCCTGGCCAAGGAGCACCAAAAAAAAAAAAAAAAAAATTATTTTTTATTTTTATTAAAATAATTTCATTCCGTAATCCCTACTGTCTCTATTACGCTTCGCAATGCGATGCGGCGCCTCCGCCCTGCGCCGGGCGCCTCCCCCGTTAACAAATCGCGCAGCAGCACCCCCCGTCCCCCGTCAACAAATCGCGCAGCAGCACCCCCCCCCCCCCCCCCCTCCCCCCGTCAACAAATCTCGCCTAGAGCTGCTGAAATGCTAGGGCCGGCCCTGACGTGTAATACAAAATATACAATACAAAAACAATGAAATATAGCAAGATTAAAGCAACACCTCCCTCAGGGCAAGCGTCGACACCCTCCCCTCGGGGAGGGGAGTTGAGGGCCTTTTCTGGGGTACGTTAAGTTCGACGCTGGCTACAGATCGTGGCGAGGCCCTTTCTGGTTCGCCAAGGTTCAGCAGCGGCGATCGGGGTCGGCTACTCCAAAACTGCGCCTCGAACTACTGTAGTCAGAACAAGGCACTCCTATAATGTATCCCCTCTAACGACACTAAATGCCCCAGCCCCCTGGCTATACCTATCTTCGGTGTCCAGAGCCCTAACCAGCCGTGGGCACCCCCTCACATCAAAAGACGTGAGTGCCTATAATAAAACTAGCCAGATTCAAACAGATGGGGTTCACCCCAGTAGCCTCAGCCCAGCGCGCCCCACGCTCCCGGCTCTAATGCTTATCTAGAGTCCATGTCAGAGCGTGAGCCATTAGCTGGCAGCGTTCACAGATGTTCCCCATCAGCCTGATTACCAGATTGAGGCACGAGTGTCATCAGTTTAATCATATGATGGACTATACAGAGTTCCATAACAATACTATCATCCTATACTACAGCATTAATAGGCTAAATACCATCAATCAATCAATCAATCAATCAAAGCTTTATTTGTATAGCGCATTTCATACCCAGAGGCAACACAATGCGCTTTACAGAGAACAAGGGAGGTGGGCATACGACCCACTCTCTACATATTCCATAGCCCGGTAGTTTCTGTAGGCTTACATATTCTGAGCAGATGCGTAATATGACCTTTATGGACACACACATCCCCTGATGTCACTGGCCTGACTGTCATACTGTCACAGTCGCCCTGAGCAACAAAAGCAATATCCTGTCTGGGTGATGACCCTTGTTCACCCCGACGAACACTGGAGCAGTCACAAGCAGACAGCACCACTTTAGAAATGGACGTAAGGGTGCCCCTGAGTTCAAACGGTGTACATTTAGAACATTGCGCCTTTATTGGGACGTTGAGCCCATTCACAGCTGTTTTCACCTGTGTCTGTGCCATTCTTATAGTTCACTATGTTGCATTTTCTTGCCCACAAGCACCTCAAAAAGGGCTTACATTTTCGTCATTTAGCAGACGTTGTAATGACTTACAATTATGAGCTGTGGGGCGGAGGGTTCAGTGTCATTGCAAAGCAATTATTATCAAGTGGAAATCCCTTGTCAAAGGGCGGTCCCTGTCTTGAACCAGCGACATTTCGTACACTGGTCAAATGCCCTAACCATCTGGGTCTGAACTGAGAAAGTATTAATTTGATGGCACGGATGGGCTGTTTTTGGGTAGGGCTGGCCCCAGACCCTACCCAGATAGCAAGCGGATGTGTAATGATTCTGGGCCATATATGGGCCGGAACTAAGCCACAAGGGCCAGATCTGGCCTGTATATGGCCCAGATCCGCTTGCTATCTGGGTAGAAATGGGTTTATCCGGTTATCCCTTCCTCCCTCCGTCTGTCCGTCAGGTAAATGTTGGCCTGGATCACTCTGTTGGCACCACAAGAGGCAGTAGTCCGTTCACAACACAGGTCTTTGCAGGGTTGTGGCTGGATGGGGTACAGCTACGGCCTGTGTGGAAAGGCTGTTCCAACTGATCAAATCGGGGGGGGGGGATACTTTTGAGTCCCGAAAATAGCTGGATATATAGCACAGGTAAGGAGTCATTACTTTATTACATTGTTGCAGAATCCATCAAATTCAAAATTGCCTATTCTATGATGAGAATGTGTGATGGATGCTACCGTTGGCTAGCCTTTGCTAACGCTAGCTGTGCTAATGAGCTAACTAGGTGGAGTCCCGAATATAGCTGTATAGGCATCACAGGTAAGGAGTCATTACTTGATGAGACATGATGAGAATGTCCTGTTATATTACCTACGTGTTAGCTTCAGTTTAATGTACATTATACAACGGGTAATTCTGACTTCACAATCTGATTGGTTAAGAGTCATTGTATATGCCACGATATACCATGGGCAAAGCTTCTTTACCGTTCTCAGTGGCATGATTAGCTTCCGTCCTACCAGTCCTGCACAGAAACCAGCCAGCCACGCACATAAGCCAGGTTGGACTTGGCCTGGTCCTTTTTTTGGTCATTCCATGAAATGTGCCTATAATGCTGATGCCTGATGGAGGCCTATACGTTTTGAACTACTAAGCCTTTCTACAGAATTAGGATGTTTTTGAGAAAGCTAGTGACATTTATATATACTATTTCAACTTGTTGACTTCCGAAATATGCTTTTTCAGTTTTCTACTAGGTCTGTCAGTCAGTCAATAGACCTGGCCTGTATTCCAGTTTTTTGAGCATCTTTAGTTCAGCATTCAGCATAAGACACTGGATTTTACGTTTAAATAAATGATTCAACAATCCAGTGTTGCTGTCCGTGGTTCTGAGGCCACCTCACCCCTGTCCGATCCACACACACACACACACACACACACACACACACACACACACACACACACACACACACACACACACACACACACACACACACACACACACACACACACACACAGGCAAGCTCTACAATGCAATTACTCAGTAACTCATCCACACTTTTCATTGAAACAAGTGAAGTGAAACGACAGCCATAATGAATCATAATGTGTGTGTACATTTTTAGCAGTCCAAAAAACAGAGTCTGGTAACGGATTGGAACATGCTGAACCGATGACGCGACATTTTACGACAGTTTCTTTCGGAAGTGGACTCGGCATGGCGCTGAGCATGATTCGAACACCGGCGGCGTGGACATTCGATTGTGTGAAAGTTCTGATCTTCACCTCGACCAGACCAGCCGGCGTCCGGAGCAGAACATCTCCTCTGCAGGGAACCACACCTCGGCACTGCACACATATCCTCCCCCTGCAGGGCACAAGCCTGACGGGGAAACAAACTAGTCCGATTTGCTTTTTTCACATCTCATTTTGTAAGAGAATGTCGTCGAGATCTGACCCCGCAATGTCTAAGAGGATGGTGTGGGTGGACCTGGAGGTAATGATTTAGCAGAACTAAATGTAAATAAATGTAGATAGTTAGGAAATTGCATGGCAAGAAACCGGCTTACTTAGCTGCTACTGGATTTAGCTTATTGCTATAGCAGACTATAGGTTTGTGAGCTCCCTACTGTACCTATAGTATATTGTTACCTAACTAACGTTAGACTAAGTTATAGACTAACGTTAGGTAACGTTACCGTAATATATCTAATAGGCCATGCTGACTCACTAACTGATGTCACCGACTAGTGCTGTTGCCTGCTAACGTTAGATTACTAAAGTTAGTGAGCTATTTAGCTAGTTGCTACTTGTTTAATTAACATATAAGACATTGAGAGAGACCAAGAAATGTTCTCTCATCTATGTAGAGTTTCTGTAGCTAGTGCTATCATAGTTTGGCCGTGAAAAAAGGCCCGGATGAGAATGATAGAGCAGTTTTAGGGAAGCTGCCCTTCTCGGGTGGGAAGAGCATCCTACACAGATAACATCCTCTCCATTTTACAGATGACAGGTCTGGACATTGAGAAGGACCATATCATCGAGATGGCGTGCATAATTACGGACTCCGAGTTAAACCTCTTGGCTGAGGTATTAAAGATGCATATTTCCATACGAAGTCATGCATTCCCCACTCAAGTGTGACTGCGTGTGTATTAATGTAGGCGTTTTTTGTTGACAGGGTCCTAATTTGATAATCAACCAACCAGATGAGCTGTTGGATGGGATGTCGGAGTGGTGTACGGAGCACCATGGCCAGGTAAGGTTGTGTTTGATGTTCCTGTCCGTAACATCTGACGCAGGTCAATCGCAGTCCAGCACGAAGACACTCTTAAATGGAACATTTCCTGGATGTGGAGAATCTGTCTAGGACTAGTCTTAACCTGGGTCCGGGAATCCAGCCCATGCAGTGCCAAAAGGTGCATAGGGTAGGTCAACAACTGTAGCATGTGTACCTGTCTAATGCTCATCTGTGTGTGTGTGTGTGTGTGTGTGTGTGTGTGTGTGTGTGTGTGTGTGCGCGTGTGCGTGTGCGTGTGCGCGTCCCAGTCAGGGCTGACCCAGGCGGTGAGGGACAGTAAGATCACGCTCCAGCAGGCAGAGTACGAGTTCCTCTCCTTCGTCAGACAGCACACCCCGCCTGGCCACTGTCCCCTGGCCGGTGAGTGACCCCCCTCATCTTAACACGCCCTCCTCACCTGCTCTGACCCCAACACCTGTTAAACTGCATAACACGCCCTCCTCACCTGCTCTGACCCCTATTACCTGTTAAACTGCATAACCCGCCCTCCTCACCTGTTCTGACCCCAACACCTGTTAAACTGCATAACACGCCCTCCTCACCTGCTACGACCCTAACACCTCTTACACCTCATAAAACACCCTCCTCACCTGCTCTGACCCTAACACCTGTTACCTCATAAAACACCCTCCTCACCTGCCCTAACACCTGTTACACCTCATAAAACACCCTCCTCACCTGCCCTAACACCTGTTACACCTCATAAAACACCCTCCTCACCTGCCCTAACACCTGTTACCTCATAAAACACCCTCCTCACCTGCCCTAACACCTGTTACCTCATAAAACACCCTCCTCACCTGCCCTAACACCTGTTACCTCATAAAATACCCTCCTCACCTGCCCTAACACCTCTTACACCTCATAAAACACCCTCCTCACCTGCCCTAACACCTCTTACACCTCATAAAACACCCCCCTCACCTGCCCTAACACCTCTTACACCTCATAAAACACCCCCCTCACCTGCCCTAACACCTCTTACACCTCATAAAACACCCCCCTCACCTGCCCTAACACCTGTTACCTCATAAAACACCCTCCTCACCTGCCCTAACACCTGTTACACCTCATAAAACACCCTCCTCACCTGCCCTATCACCTGTTACACCTCATAAAACACCCCCCTCACCTGCCCTAACACCTGTTACACCTCATAAAACACCCTCCTCACCTGCCCTAACACCTGTTACCTCATAAAACACCCCCCTCACCTGCCCTAACACCTGTTACACCTCATAAAACACCCTCCTCACCTGCCCTAACACCTGTTACCTCATAAAACACCCTCCTCACCTGCCCTAACACCTCTTACACCTCATAAAACACCCTCCTCACCTGCCCTAACATCTCTTACACCTCATAAAACACCCTCCTCACCTGCCCTAACACCTCTTACACCTCATAAAACACCCCCCTCACCTGCCCTATCACATGTTACACCTCATAAAACACCCTCCTCACCTGCCCTAACACCTCTTACACCTCATAAAACACCCTCCTCACCTGCCCTAACATCTCTTACACCTCATAAAACACCCTCCTCACCTGCCCTAACACCTGTTACACCTCATAAAACACCCTCCTCACCTGCCCTAACACCTCTTACACCTCATAAAACACCCTCCTCACCTGCCCTAGCATCTCTTACACCTCATAAAACACCCCCCTCACCTGCCCTAACACCTCTTACACCTCATAAAATACCCTCCTCACCTGCTCTAACACCTGTTACACCTCATAAAACACCCCCCTCACCTGCCCTAGCATCTCTTACACCTCATAAAACACCCTCCTCACCTGCCATAACACCTCTTACACCTCATAAAACACCCTCCTCACCTGCCCTATCACCTGTTACACCTCATAAAACACCCTCCTCACCTGCCCTAACACCTCTTACACCTCATAAAACACCCTCCTCACCTGCCCTATCACATGTTACACCTCATAAAACACCTTCTTCACCTGCCCTAACACCTCTTACACCTCATAAAACACCCTCCTCACCTGCCCTAACACCTGTTACACCTCATAAAATACCCTCCTCACCTGCCCTAACACCTGTTACACCTCATAAAACACCCCCCTCACCTGCCCTAACACCTCTTACACCTCATAAAACACCCCCCTCACCTGCCCTAACACCTGTTACACCTCATAAAACACCCTCCTCACCTGCCCTAACACCTGTTACACCTCATAAAACACCCTCCTCACCTGCCCTAACACCTGTTACACCTCATAAAATACCCTCCTCACCTGCCCTATCACCTGTTACCTCATAAAACACCCTCCTCACCTGCTATGACCCTAACACCTCTTACACCTCATAAAACACCTTCCTCACCTGCTACGACCCTAACACCTGTTACACCTCATAAAACACCCTCCTCAACTGCCCTAACAACTTTTACACCTCATAAAACACCCCCCTCACCTGCCTTAACTAATGCACGGTATACCACTACTAAAATAGTACCGCTGTACTAAAGTGTTCAAAATGGTACTATACTGCATTTGGAGAAAAAGGGTGTTTTCCTTTGTATTTTTTTTACTTTTTTTTTATTAATTCATGCATGCAAATGCCTTCCTATTGGAGCACAACGCTGTCAGGATGACGTTAGTCATGTATGTGACGTGGCTGTAATCAACGCCCTGTAAGCTGAGCCGGGGCACATGTGAGTGAAGAACAACAGCGGGGAAAGCGAGGCGGAGAGTGCGCTGAGGGAGAGATTGACGGCGGATCAACATTTCGGTTTTAAGAGAAGAGATGGCAGCCGCAGCAGCCTCGGGAAAACCCGCAGCTAGTTGATAAAGAGGGAGCCCGAAGTGCCATATGGAAGGAAGTATTCAAAATGGCGTTAACAGTTAACACAGAAGCACTGCTCCGCAAGCCGTGCTATAAAGTCAGTCTCGCCAAGGGAGGTAACGCATCAGACTTGGCGAAACATTCGAAGGACAAACATCCCGACCTGTCCAAAGGATTCCAAGAACGACAGGTGACTTAGTTGACTAATTCACTTCCCCCTGTTATGTCCATGAAAAAAATAGTCGACAAGAGTGATTGAAAAGCCTAGTAATAGCCTATGGATACAGAAGCACATTGCCGTGCAGAAAGCTAGTAAAAACTGCATCCCCTGTAGCTAGCTACCCACAACAGAAATGAATTGATGCGTACCTGCATCTCTACAGCGCAGTGACAGTCACAAACATGATTTATTAACAATTGCCCATTTAATGTCATACATACTGTTTAAAGACAACGTTGGAACTCTATTTTCTTTTTCTCTTAAACATTAGCCTATAATATGACATAACCTAGTTGTAGATAGGCAAAATGTATGATCTTCCCTCAAGGAATTTCTTTATGTATAATGAAATTCCCAAGATGTATGACACGGTCTGTAATCAGTGCACAGCAAAGCCATTCTTCTCCTGCACCACGGACCTCTGGAACAGCAGAGCTGTAAGAACATATATGGCTGTAACACTCCCAATTCATCACAGAATCCTGGGAAATGCAGTCCTGGTGCATAGGAGGCTCTACATTGAACTCTGACCACACAGCTGACCCTGGAAGATATTATCACAGATTCCTGGGGGCTAGATATGGCCGAAATGTGTTGTATCACAACAGATAATGCTTCAAACAACCGAAAGAGATTTGCTGACTACACCTGGATTCCCTGTTTTGGCCACAACCTTTTATTTGGCGATCAAGAAAGTCATAGAGATTGATCGTGTGGCAAGCTGTCTATGGCTTCTCAAGATCCAACAAGATGTCACGACTGCTGAAAGACGAACCGAAAACGTTAAATCCCCCACAACATAAACTGATCCATGATGAGCCCACCTGACAGGGTTCCACCTTTTGATACGGTGGAACGTTTCTGTGAGCAGCAGCAAACAAGTCTCTGTTGTTCTGGCGGACGACAGTTTTGAAGTGGCACCTCATGCCCAAAGATGCAGACGTGACAACCTTGGAAACGGTGAGGGATGTCTTGGCTCCACTCAGTGATTTCCCAGATGTAAGTAGAGAGAAAACAACTCTCTCATCTGTCACGCCACTCATGTGGAAGATGAAAGCCTGCCTGAAAGATGAGGAAGGTGACAGTCCACTGGTGCTGGAAATGAAGCAGAGAAGTAGAAGACTTTGAAAAGAAGTACGGTGAGCACGATCTGAAGACGGCACTGAACATCTCCACCTTCCTAGATCCAAGATTTAGGAATATATTTGTTACAATGGGAGAGTGAGTTAAGAGGGAACTGCTCCTAAAACACACAGTCCAGCTGCCAGAGCACAAGCAGGAGCAAGAAGACACAAAGGATGATATAGGAAAAAAAGTGATCTAAAAACTTTGCTCTGCAATATCCCCTCAGAAAAGAAGGGGGCAGATAGTTGTACAAGGCAAGGTTCTCCCACGCCCACAACACCCAGAGACAAACTAAACCACTGACTATAAACAATTAAGGGACATCAGCCCTGCAGAGGACCCCTGACCTGGTGGAGACAACATGAGGCAGACCTGCCCATCCTGGCTCAATTTGCAAAATAGTATCTGCATTACAGCATCAAGCTGTGCATCGGAACGTGTCTTCAGCGCATCTGGAAATATCTGCAGTCCAAGGCGTCCTAGATTGACAGAGGGACACGTAGACACCCGTGTTTTCTTGGCCAGGAATCTCAAGAAGGCAATGGGACTGAGTGAGTGAAGATTGAAAAACAGCCAGAGGCAGCCGCCGAGCTAGGACTAAGATTTAGCCTAAGCAGTCTAATATGCTAGGAAGTGGGACAGAATGTACTGTATCATTCAAAGAGAAAAAAAATCATGTTTTTTGACAGTTGTCATGTTAATCCAGATGCTTTCATTCATTTTATTCTCATTGTTCCAAAAGTTTGTGTTTTGAGTGCAATACTAGTGTGACAAAGACAAGTTATCCGGCATTTTGAATGCCATTGCTTATAATTTAATTAATCTATTGGCATTGTTCTTAAGGTTTGTTAAAAATAGAGATTAATAATGACATTTTAGAGTGTTTCAGGAAAAGTATTGAAAAGTATCAATTCATGTCGGTATTGTATCGAAACTAAAATGTTGGTATCATGACAACACTAGCTCTAACACCTGTTACACTTAAACACACCCCTCCTCCCCCACTCTGATCCTTAACGCCTGTGTCACCCCTGTCCACATGGTGGCAGTCATAGACCAGGGACACAGAAATCACTTGAGGCTTCAACTGAGAATTTTAAATAAACCAGAGCTTGTTGTGAAAATAGTGTCCTACATGCCATTATGGTACATGGAAATCAACCACCTTATTCCAGCTCTTCCAAGCCCCATATTCAAGCTCTTCAGTACTCTGGGGCAGTGGAGGACACGGACACAATTATCAATAACTCAAAACGGCTCCGGCCCATCCTGTAGCCTGGTCACACACTCTTATCGTGTATTTTGTTGTGCTTTCCGTTCACGTAGGTAACTCTGTGCACGCTGACAAGAAGTTCCTGGATAAGTACATGCCCCAGTTCATGCACCACCTCCATTACAGAATCATCGACGTCAGCACCATCAAGGAGCTTTGTGGGTATGTGCGCGTGTTTGCCTAGTCTCACCACTAGTCACTGCTTTCGTTACTCCACCTCCTATCTGACAGCAATGACCTCTTTCTACGTAGCGTACCTGTAGTGATGTTTCCCCCCCGTGGTCTTTGTGAAGTTCAAAGGCCAACCCCACCATCACGCCCACTTGACGGTGTCTGCCTGTACCCATTAGCACTTAAGTACTCTAGCCTGCTCCGTCTCCCTCCATGTCTGGATATTAATCTGCTATGCCCAGACATGCTTTCACACTGATGGGAGTGGATAAGGCCGGGAGCGGGGAAAGTGGAGCTCCAAGCCTGTGAAGTACAGTGTGAAGTGCCATTAGTGTTTTATCAGCCCGTTCACTCTTGTTTAATGGCTGTATTTTGCATTTCAAGCACATGGCCGCTGATCTTGTCATTGGTAAACACGTTTTAGTGTTAATTCATTCCGTGTCTAGTCGGGTTATTTTCCATCAAATGGGCTCGTAGGCGTTGAAAAGGTTCTGTTGCGTTTACCGCACCATGCTTTTGACGGATTCATGATTTTATAGAAAACTGAAATTAGATGTTTATTTCTTTTTAATCAATGAAGCAGAGTTCACAAAATGAAAAGGCCAGTTATTAAAGGATTTAAACTTTGTATTAGAACGAACCGTCAAATGATTTCCTAATTCCACTTTTCCTGTAAATTCATAATGTATAAACAACAGATGTCTATGTCCACACATGGCTATTTCCAGTGTTGGGTCGGCAAATATCAGCATAGGATAGTCTACTTGGAATGACTCACAGCAATGGCCTACCAAAAATGCAAATAAACAGGGGCTTTCACAGATATGAATATCTAATAATATTCTATTTAAACAAATGATAAGCACACATGTTTGCATCACACTATAAACAAATAATAATACTAATAAGTAAACCGAAATAATAATTATTTTGATGTTTTTGCTTCTGGCAAGGTACGTTTATTTCCAGCGTCTGTTTATGAAAACAAAATAGTCAGTTCTGACTCCGGGTGGGAGTCCAATGCTTTCACCGCTACTCTATTTGGGATTGACGGGTTGATTTTGGTGTCCTTCTTTATTTTGGTGTGCTGGGACTACTGTCTTTTGTGGTGCCAACAGAGAAAAGCAGGTCAATATTGACCGGAGGAAGGGAGGGAGGGAGGGAGGGAGGGAGTGAGTGACAACCGCACAAATGCTATCCTATGTGCAGGTGTAGTAGTTTTCTGTAAGGGTTTCTGTCACTAGTTTCAGTGATCTGTCACCATCCAGATAAAAGCTATATCAGGCTTAGGTGTCTCTAATACCAGTGTATATTTAGCTACGGCTAACGGTGATACCGTTGGATGAAAGGTCAGTCTAACGGTCATAGAAGTTGAGGAAAGGTCAGGAGTCTCAATTGACGTGGTCAGCAAAAGAGCCGTCAGGTCATCAGAAAGTAGAGATAGGTCAGTCCCCGAGTCTAATCTGGGTGTGGGATCAAGTTGATGCGGCAGAATACAACACTTGTAGCTCCTGATAGGGACAACCTAGAATGACCAATCACAAGTTGGAACAGGTTATGTTTCATCACTGCTCCTCACCATAATTAAAGAATGGTCAGGTGACCAGCCTATATTAAGCCCCACACTGAACAGTATAAAAGTAAGAACCACTGGACTGGAACGGAGCGCTCAACCTCGTAGCTCTCTTGCTTAGGCTATGTTACGCTGGCTTTAGCTTAGCTTAGCAAGCTAGCATGTCAGCATGCTAGCTCCACCTGTTGTCAACATCTGCTCATCTGTTCACGGTATGTTACATTGTCTAATCCTGTTACGTAACTGTGTTGAACTAAGCTATGTCTGAAATCTATAATTGAACCAATGCCTAAAGCGTGGTTGATGTATTGTGTTTTTGATACATGCTTATTATGATGAATAAACATCAGAAAGATTGTTCTCTTCTCAGCATTCATTGATCACTAGTCTCAAATAAAGAGATCGTACCAGCGGAGACACATCACTAGTCTCAAATAAAGAGATTGTACCAGCGGAGTCACATCACTAGTCTCAAATAAAGGGATCTTACCAGCGGAGTCACATCACTAGTCTCAAATAAAGAGATCGTACCAGCAGTCACATCACTTCAGCGTCCTAGAATGGCGCGGCCTAGAATGGCGTGTCCTAGAATGGCGCGTCCTAGAATGGCGTGTCCTAGAATGGCGTGTCCTAGAATGGCGTGTCCTAGAATGGCGCGTCCTAGAATGGCGCGTCCTAGAATGGCGCGTCCTAGAATGGCGCGTCCTAGAATCGCGCGGCCTATAGTCAATCATGGGGATAACGCGGTAGTGGCAGTAGCCTGGCGCAGCTCCAGAATGGCGCGGCTTTGGGGGAACAACCAATATGGCACATGATTTAATTTATTTATTTTTTCTCTTTGCTTCAAAGGCGGTGGTTTCCTGAAGAGTACAAGCTGGCACCACAGAATAAGGCTTCCCACAGGCAAGGCTGAACACTCGAGTCACAATACCAGTCTCAAATAAAGAGATCGTACAAGCAGTCACATCACTAGTCTCAAATAAAGAGATCGTACCAGCGGAGACACATCACTAGTCTCAAATAAAGAGATCGTACCAGCGGAGTCACATCACTAGTCTCAAATAAAGAGATCGTACCAGCAGAGACACATCACTAGTCTCAAATAAAGAGATCGTACCAGCAGAGACACATCACTAGTCTCAAATAAAGAGATCGTACCAGCGGAGACACATCAATAGTCTCAAATAAAGAGATCGTACCAGCGGAGACACATCACTAGTCTCAAATAAAGAGATCGTACCAGCAGAGACACATCACTAGTCTCAAATAAAGAGATCGTACCAGCAGAGTCACATCACTAGTCTCAAATAAAGAGATATTACCAGCGGAGTCACATCACTAGTCTCAAATAAAGAGATCGTACCAGCGGAGACACATCACTAGTCTCAAATAAAGAGATCGTACCAGCAGAGACACATCACTAGTCTCAAATAGAGAGATCGTACCAGCAGAGTCATATCACTAGTCTCAAATAGAGAGATCGTACCAGCGGAGTCACATCACTAGTCTCAAATAGAGAGATCGTACCAGCAGAGTCATATCACTAGTCTCAAATAGAGAGATCGTACCAGCGGAGTCACATCACTAGTCTCAAATAAAGAGATCTTACCAGCAGTCATATCACTAGTCTCAAATAAAGAGATCGTACCAGCAGTCACATCACTAGTCTCAAATAAAGAGATATTACCAGCGGAGACACATCACTAGTCTCAAATAAAGAGATCTTACCAGCGGAGACACATCACTAGTCTCAAATAAAGAGATCGTACCAGCGGAGACACATCACTAGTCTCAAATAAAGAGATCGTACCAGCAGTCACATCACTAGTCTCAAATAAAGAGATCGTACCAGCGGAGACACATCACTAGTCTCAAATAAAGAGATCGTACCAGCGGAGACACATCACTAGTCTCAAATAAAGAGATCGTACCAGCAGAGACACATCAATAGTCTCAAATAAAGAGATCGTACCAGCGGAGACACATCACTAGTCTCAAATAAAGAGATCGTACCATTAGTCACATCACTAGTCTCAAATAAAGAGATATGACCAGCAGTCACATCACTAGTCTCAAATAAAGAGATATTACCAGCGGAGTCACATCACTAGTCTCAAATAAAGAGATCGTACCAGCGGAGTCACATCACTAGTCTCAAATAAAGAGATCGTACCAGCAGAGTCACATCACTAGTCTCAAATAAAGAGATCGTACCAGCGGAGTCACATCACTAGTCTCAAATAAAGAGATCGTACCAGCGGAGACACATCACTAGTCTCAAATAAAGAGATCGTACCAGCAGAGTCACATCACTAGTCTCAAATAGAGAGATCGTACCAGCAGAGTCATATCACTAGTCTCAAATAGAGAGATCGTACCAGCGGAGTCACATCACTAGTCTCAAATAAAGAGATCTTACCAGCAGTCATATCACTAGTCTCAAATAAAGAGATCGTACCAGCAGTCACATCACTAGTCTCAAATAAAGAGATATTACCAGCGGAGTCACATCACTAGTCTCAAATAAAGAGATCGTACCAGCGGAGACACATCACTAGTCTCAAATAAAGAGATTGTACCAGCGGAGTCACATCACTAGTCTCAAATAAAGGGATCTTACCAGCGGAGTCACATCACTAGTCTCAAATAGAGAGATCGTACCAGCAAAGTCATATCACTAGTCTCAAATAAAGAGATCGTACCAGCGGAGACACATCACTAGTCTCAAATAAAGAGATCGTACCAGCAGAGACACATCACTAGTCTCAAATAGAGAGATCGTACCAGCAGAGTCATATCACTAGTCTCAAATAGAGAGATCGTACCAGCGGAGTCACATCACTAGTCTCAAATAAAGGGATCTTACCAGCGGAGTCACATCACTAGTCTCAAATAAAGAGATCGTACCAGCAGTCACATCACTACTCTCAAATAAAGAGATCGTACCAGCGGAGACACATCACTAGTCTCAAATAAAGAGATCGTACCAGCAGTCCCATCACTAGTCTCAAATAAAGAGATCGTACCAGCGGAGACACATCACTAGTCTCAAATAAAGAGATCGTACCAGCAGTCCCATCACTAGTCTCAAATAAAGAGATCGTACCAGCGGAGACACATCACTACTCTCAAATAAACAGATCGTACCAGCGGAGACACATCACTAGTTTAAAATAAAGAGATATTACCAGGGGAGACACATCACTAGTCTCAAATAAAGAGATCGTACCAGCGGAGTCACATCACTAGTCTCAAATAAAGAGATCTTACCAGCGGAGTCACATCACTAGTCTCAAATAAAGAGATTGTACCAGCGGAGTCACATCACTAGTCTCAAATAAAGGGATCTTACCAGCGGAGTCACATCACTAGTCTCAAATAGAGAGATCGTACCAGCAAAGTCATATCACTAGTCTCAAATAAAGAGATCGTACCAGCGGAGACACATCACTAGTCTCAAATAAAGAGATCGTACCAGCAGAGACACATCACTAGTCTCAAATAGAGAGATCGTACCAGCAGAGTCATATCACTAGTCTCAAATAGAAAGATCGTACCAGCGGAGTCACATCACTAGTCTCAAATAGAGAGATCGTACCAGCAGAGTCATATCACTAGTCTCAAATAGAGAGATCGTACCAGCGGAGTCACATCACTAGTCTCAAATAAAGAGATCTTACCAGCAGTCATATCACTAGTCTCAAATAAAGAGATCGTACCAGCAGTCACATCACTAGTCTCAAATAAAGAGATATTACCAGCGGAGTCACATCACTAGTCTCAAATAAAGAGATCGTACCAGCGGAGTCACATCACTAGTCTCAAATAAAGAGATCGTACCAGCGGAGACACATCACTAGTCTCAAATAAAGAGATTGTACCAGCGGAGTCACATCACTAGTCTCAAATAAAGGGATCTTACCAGCGGAGTCACATCACTAGTCTCAAATAAAGAGATCGTACCAGCAGTCACATCACTACTCTCAAATAAAGAGATCGTACCAGCGGAGACACATCACTAGTCTCAAATAAAGAGATCGTACCAGCAGTCCCATCACTAGTCTCAAATAAAGAGATCGTACCAGCGGAGACACATCACTAGTCTCAAATAAAGAGATCGTACCAGCAGTCCCATCACTAGTCTCAAATAAAGAGATCGTACCAGCGGAGACACATCACTACTCTCAAATAAACAGATCGTACCAGCGGAGACACATCACTAGTTTAAAATAAAGAGATATTACCAGGGGAGACACATCACTAGTCTCAAATAAAGAGATCGTACCAGCGGAGTCACATCACTAGTCTCAAATAAAGAGATCTTACCAGCGGAGTCACATCACTAGTCTCAAATAAAGAGATCGTACCAGCGGAGACACATCACTAGTCTCAAATAAAGAGATCGTACCAGCAGAGACACATCACTAGTCTCAAATAAAGAGATCGTACCAGCGGAGTCACATCACTAGTCTCAAATAAAGAGATCGTACCAGCGGAGACACGTCTCAAATAAAGAGATCGTACCAGCGGAGTCACATCACTAGTCTCAAATAAAGAGATTGTACCAGCAGTCCCATCACTAGTCTCAAATAAAGAGATAGTACCAGCAGCCCCATCACTAGTCTCAAATAAAGAGATTGTACCAGCAGTCACATCACTAGTCTCAAATAAAGAGATAGTACCAGCAGCCCCATCACTAGTCTCAAATAAAGAGATAGTACCAGCAGTCACATCACTAGTCTCAAATAAAGAGATCGTACCAGCGGAGACACATCACTAGTCTCAAATAAAGAGATCGTACCAGCGGAGACACATCACTAGTCTCAAATAAAGAGATATTACCAGCGGAGACACATCACTAGTCTCAAATAAAGAGATCGTACCAGCGGAGACACATCACTAGTCTCAAATAAAGAGATCGTACCAGCAGAGTCACATCACTAGTCTCAAATAAAGAGATCGTACCAGCGGAGACACATCACTAGTCTCAAATAAAGAGATCGTACCAGCGGAGACACATCACTAGTCTCAAATAAAGAGATCGTACCAGCGGAGACGCATCACTAGTCTCAAATAGAGAGATCGTACCAGCAGAGTCATATCACTAGTCTCAAATAAAGAGATCGTACCAGCGGAGACACATCACTAGTCTCAAATAAAGGGATATTACCAGCGGAGTCACATCACTAGACTCAAATAGAGAGATCGTACCAGCGGAGTCACATCACTAGTCTCAAATCAACAGATCGTACCAGCGGAGACACATCACTAGTCTCAAATAAAGAGATTGTACCAGCGGAGTCACATCACTAGTCTCAAATCAACAGATCGTACCAGCGGAGTCACATCACTAGTCTCAAATAGAGAGATCGTACCAGCGGAGTCACATCACTAGTCTCAAATCAACAGATCGTACCAGCGGAGACACATCACTAGTCTCAAATAAAGAGATTGTACCAGCAGTCCCATCACTAGTCTCAAATAAAGAGATCTTACCAGCGGAGTCACATCACTAGTCTCAAATAAAGAGATCGTACCAGCAGAGTCACATCACTAGTCTCAAATAAAGAGATATTACCAGCGGAGTCACATCACTAGTCTCAAATAAAGAGATCGTACCAGCGGAGTCACATCACTAGTCTCAAATAAAGAGATTGTACCAGCGGAGTCACATCACTAGTCTCAAATAAAGAGATCGTACCAGCGGAGTCACATCACTAGTCTCAAATAAAGAGATCGTACCAGCAGTCCCATCACTAGTCTCAAATAAAGAGATCGTACCAGCGGAGACACATCACTAGTCTCAAATAAAGAGATCGTACCAGCGGAGACACATCACTACTCTCAAATAAACAGATCGTACCAGCGGAGACACATCACTAGTCTCAAATAAAGAGATATTACCAGCGGAGACACATCACTAGTCTCAAAAAAAGAGATATTACCAGGGGAGACACATCACTAGTCTCAAATAAAGAGATCGTACCAGCGGAGTCACATCACTAGTCTCAAATAAAGAGATCTTACCAGCGGAGTCACATCACTAGTCTCAAATAAAGAGATCGTACCAGCGGAGACACATCACTAGTCTCAAATAAAGAGATCGTACCAGCAGAGACACATCACTAGTCTCAAATAAAGAGATCGTACCAGCGGAGACACATCACTAGTCTCAAATAAAGAGATCGTACCAGCGGAGTCACATCACTAGTCTCAAATAAAGAGATTGTACCAGCAGTCCCATCACTAGTCTCAAATAAAGAGATAGTACCAGCAGCCCCATCACTAGTCTCAAATAAAGAGATCGTACCAGCAGTCACATCACTAGTCTCAAATAAAGAGATCGTACCAGCGGAGACACATCACTAGTCTCAAATAAAGAGATCGTACCAGCGGAGACACATCACTAGTCTCAAATAAAGAGATATTACCAGCGGAGACACATCACTAGTCTCAAATAAAGAGATCTTACCAGCAGTCACATCACTAGTCTCAAATAGAGAGATCGTACCAGCAGTCACATCACTAGTCTCAAATAGAGAGATCGTACCAGCAGTCACATCACTAGTCTCAAATAAAGAGATATTACCAGCGGAGACACATCACTAGTCTCAAATAAAGAGATCTTACCAGCAGTCACATCACTAGTCTCAAATAGAGAGATCGTACCAGCAGTCACATCACTAGTCTCAAATAAAGAGATTGTACCAGTAGGAAAGTCTTATGTTGAATATGCCCTAATGGTTGTTCTTTGGCAGACTATAAGGCCACAGCCACACTAGTCTGTTGTGTTTTGTATGTATCTGTCAATGTCAATTTACTGTATGGAAACCATCTGATGACGGACCATGTACAGGTGCATCTCAGAAAATTTGAATAATGCAGAAAGTTCATTATTTTCCGTAATTTAATTCAAACACTGAAACTTTCATACATTATAGATTCATTACACATGTAGTGAGATATTTCAAGGCTGATCGTCTCCATGCCACGCACCGCGTTGATGCAGTAATCTGTGCAAAAGGAGCCCCCACCAAGTATTGAGTGTATAAAGGAACATACTGTACAATCATAAAGATTAAAACTAAAAAGGCCTGAAATATTTCACTTTGTGTAATAGATCTAGAATACATGAAAGCTTCACTGTTTGAATTAAATTATGGAAAATAATGGACATTTTCACAATATTAAAATGTTCTGAGATGCACCTGATATGAGATGACGTGTCCCGTACGGGTTCGATTTCCATCTGATTTGCTGGATTAAAAAAAAAGTGAAGTGTGTGATTGTTTTTGCGTCCAGAGCGCTGGGCGATATTCAGGAGAGCATCAAGGAGCTGCGGTTCTACAGAGCCCACGTCTTCAAGTCACAGATGGAGGAGAAGAAGTGCAAGATTGTGGAGAACGGAGACAAGTGTGTGTGAGGGGGGGGGTAAAAAATAAAAGATTGAGGGGGGACGGATAGTAACAAGTGTGTGAGAGGGGGGGGCTTAAGAAGGGTTTGCATTCTGGGATCCAGGGGGTTAAGGTGTGTGGGGGGGTCCCAGGATGGGGGGGGGGGGGGGGGGGTATCAGACAGTAACAAGTGTGAGAGGGAGGGTCCCACTTTGTGGGGGGGGCGTAAGGGGGGTCGCATTCTGGGATCCAGGGGGTTAAGGTGTGGGAGGGGGTTCCCAGTCTGGGATCCAGGATGGGGGGGGGGGGGGTGGATCAGACAGTAACAAGTGTGTGAGATGGAGGTTGGGGGGGTAGTCGGGGAGGTGAAGATTTTAAGAAGGCGGTGAAAACCTAAATATACTTTGCACAGCTGAAAGTTAGCATGAATGAATGTGTGTATGGGTGTGAGTTCATTGCCAAATGTCCGTCTTCCCTCGCGCTCCGTTTAGTTCCTATTTTATTCAGCTGTTAAATAAGCTTTGATTCATGTGAACATGTAGGAGTTTTGAGCAAAGCTACTTTGTACATGTTTCCATCTGATGGTTGATTCATTGAAAGTGAAAAAAACGTCGTGAATTTGTGCTTGTTCCTATGTTGTTGAAATCCAAGTCCAGTAGTTCTGTTGGAATGGACTAATTATTATTTTGTAATGACTCTCAATGAGACAATAAACTCAATGGTCATTCTCAAAATTAATAAGAAAATGTTCTGTGTCTTCTGTTTTTGCAGCTGTGCAGTGTGTACCAAAGAGGTTTTGATATGACATGGCTTTTGCTCGGTAGGTGTCTTGATCAAAAATGAACACTGGGTGGCAGTGTGCTCTAATATCAATTATACTTGGATGCGAAGAGGACAGTAGGGGGTGCTGCCTATCCACTGATACAGCAAAGGTCATAGATTTTATACAGAAATACTATATAAGAGAGATATATATAATCTCTCTCAAACCACAGGCCTATAGGCCACCTGACAGCTAAACAAGCAACCAGCACTGTTCTTCCCCAGGCCTCAGTGAGAACAGTGGTAGAATGAGTCACCTTGGGCAGCAGCTGTACGGGTAACTAATTAATTGCACAGACTGAGGCTGATACAGTATGTGAACTGCCACTCGCTAACTACCATGATCAACAGTACCTCATTAGAGCTGCAGCAGACAAGCTAATCGTCGCAATGTGGCGAATGCCGAAATAACATTACTCTAGATTAGAACAGTGACCACCAGTTAACTATCCAAGGTTGAACTACAAGCAACCTGCACCTCCCCTGTCTTGCTCTGAATGCATCTTATACAATATATGGATTTGAAATATAACCAAATGTAATTCCCCCGTCGTCCTGTCTCCGTCTGGGTGTCCTGCCGTTTGAGCTTGAGGGACGGTGAGTTCTGTGGAGTTAATGGCCTGTGTCTTAGTGGCCCTCTGCGTCCCTCCCTCCTCACGGATGGACAGACAACTCCACACCCTTCTCTCCCTCCTGTCCGGATGGTCAGCGGGTCATCGGCTCTGAGGAGAGAGAGAGAGGGCAGACCGGTGAATGAGACTCTGGCCGCCACAGCGGTTAAATCACGCCGGATTCAAGACCACTGGAAGACCTTGCAGGAGGAATCGTTTTTTAAAACCCACATAAAAGTGATGGTGGATGGATGGTGGATCGTGGGTGTGGAACGAACAGGGGAGGGAGGGAGGGAGAGAGAGAGAGAGAGAAAGAAAGAGAAAGAAAGGTTACCTTGCCAGGTCTCATCAAAGTGTCCACACGCGCACACATACAGGCGCACACGCACACACACCATCGGGCAGTTGGGTCAGTATAAATGGAGATGGTGTGATATAGAATTCTTTGTTGAGCTCTAAATAAATAACGTGTGTATGTGTCAATGAATTAGGCTGTGTTTGTCTGGGTGTGTTTACAATGCGTATGAATGAATGTGTGTGTGATGTGCATGAACTGTATGAACCGTTGCATCTGTGTGTGTGTGTGTGTGTTCGTTCTCTCATGTCTACACACCAGCCCACTATCACTTTTAAGTGCGTTTTAAAAAACGATTCTTCCTGCAAGGTCTTCCCGTGGTCTTAAATCAGGCGTGATTTAACTGCAGCGACAGACAGTCTCCATCAGCGGTCTGCTCTCCCTCTCTTTCTCTCTCTCTCTCCCTCTATCTCTCTCTCTCTCCCTCTCTCTCTCTCTCTCTCTCTCCCTCTCTCTCTCTTCAGAGCTGATGACCTGCTGCTAAGCGACAGGTATGTGTGTGTGCACTGTTGCATGTGTGTGTAGTTTTGCATGTGTTGCCGAGTGTGTACTGTTGCATCTGTGTATGTATGTGTACTGTTGTGTGTGTGTGTGTGTGTGTGTGTGTGTGTGTGTGTACCGTTGCATGTGTGTGTGTGTATACTGTTGCATGTTGCGTCACTCCGGAACATTTCAAAACAAACAAATAATTATTGTCATACAGTGAGACATACACACACACACACACACAAAATGACAGGAGTGTCCACTGATGAAATGCCTCTCCTGCTCTTAACCAATCCTGTCCTTCCTCCGAGGGCAGCCGGGAGCAGACCGTAGGCAGCGTGCGGGGACCAATCCAAGCGCTCCTGTCCGTCCTCGTCAGGGACGGACACCGTTGGCGATCTGTTCTTCAGGTTCTTCGTATAATTTCACTCGGACAGAACGCATTATTTAATGGTAGCGCCGAGGCTTCAAAACCCAGCATTTGTTAAGATAGACCCTTTTGCTTATGTAAGTGAAATTTCATGTTTATCTGACACTTGTAAATATGAGCGCCTCTCCTAACTAGGCCAACACCGATTTATTTTGACGGCAAAGTGAATGGACCAGCAAAGGACTGTTGTCTGACATGAGCGAGTGGAATGCGACAACGGGACTGAGAAGGGCTAGTTGAATGTAGAGTAATATCTGAAGTAAACAGTAACCCATAAACTGGCTGCACGCTAAGCTAAAGCTAAGTTCAGGAAATGAAGCCCAATGATGGCTAGCTAACGTTAGCTAGTGCTAGCTAATACGCTAGCTAGTGTTAGGTAGCTAACTCAAGGCCCGGGGAGTCGGAGATACTGTGCACTCTCTCAAAGTGCTTTAGCTAAGGTTAGCTACTACAAGCTAGCTAGTCCTTGTCACCAACACTTGCCTCACAACGTACGTAGCTAAACTATTCACACAGCAAGCAACGCCAGCTGACTGGGACTGTCTCGTGAGTAGAATAACCAGTGTTGTGAAATACATTTAACAACTGGTCAGTTGATATGTTGCACAGCAATCGAGCAGGACAATATCATTAGGGCTAGGTAAGGTAGCTAGCAAAGTCAGCTTGCCCAGCTGGTATGGTTATAGGCTCATTCCTATGGGATACCTTAGTAGTTTGTGATTTAGCAATGGGTTGACTAATCACTAGATCAATATTCAGTCGAGATCACTTTTGTCAAGGTTTTGATCTGAACCATTGTATATGATCATAAGTAACCTTAAAACGGCTAAACATGCATTTTCCCTTTACTACTCCTTTAAGTTTAAAGTGAAGGGATTAAGAGAGGATGTTTTTCTCCAGTAGGTATTAAGCAAATCGTAACCATAACCTACAATTAGGATGGGATCTGCAAGTTAGGAATTTCTTGTTATATGGCTTTTGATCAGTATTTCTGTTCATTAATTGAGCTTTTTTATGTTTAGGTACCATAAAAGCAAGTGAACTACCTGATCAACAAAGGGATGGCGTCAAGAGCAGCAATGCAGTCATCAACTACGTTTCTTCAACAAGGAATTGGAGAAACACATGTGGACCTTCATTGTGACAACTGCAGTGGACAAAACAAGAACAACTTTGTGCTGTGGTACTGTGCTTGGCAGACCATGCACAAGCTTCACCTGAAGCTAGACCTACACTTCCTGATTGCAGGCCACACCAAGTTTGCCCCTGACTGGTGCTTTGACTTGATCAAGCAGTGCTATAGGAAGACCAGAGTGGACACTTTTACTGACATTGCTGGGGTGGTGAGAGACAGCGCTCCTGTGAAGAAAGTCAACACCCCACAGCTTGTCGGACTTGAGGACGGCACAGTGCTTTGTTGAAAGCTACAACTGGCACCAGCATCTGAGTAGCTATTTCAAAAAGCTCCCAAACATTGAGTTACCAGCACTTCAGGTAATTATCATTGTCATGTATTAGCTATTCCATTTTATGGACATGGTATGGTTGTATTTTATTTGTGGCCAATATTTTAATGCACTATCTCCATTCTGTTCTGTTGCAGCTTTGATGCTGGGATGCCTGGTGTGGTTGAGGCCAGAGAACACCGTGATGCAACACCAGTCAGGTGTCGGCTGCTTTGCAACGCTGATGTCCAGCCCCTCCAAAGATGGTCTTCAGGTGCAAGCCCCACCCGGACTGGACATGGCCAGACAGCAGTATCTGATCATGGATGGCTGTGACTGTGTCCATGATACAGGCAGTGCAATTACATAACATGTCAAGTATACTGTACAGTAGTATACAGTGGTGCAGAGAGTTGTCTATTGTATAGACAAGGTGTTCAATTGCTCAAGTGTTGTCAGGTGTTGATTCAAGTGATAGTGTACAGTAGTGCAGAGTCAGTTGTCTATTGTATAGACAAGGTGTTCAATTGCTCAAGTGTTGTCAGGTGTTGGTTCGAGTGTACAGTGGTGCAGTCAGTTGTCTATTGTATAGACAAGGTGTCACATGTTCACTTCTGTTATGCTGAGGCTCAAGACATCACTTGCCCCCTGCCAAAGAGTAGCTCGGAAGAAGCCCCCTGCCAACCAGCAGCTCAGAAGAAGACTGTCCGTTTATAGTACTCTGGTTGTACTATACATAGGCCCTCACTCTCATTATAACAATGCCACCCCCTGGACCAACAAGTGAACACTTGACACCTTGCACCTTGTCTATACAATAGACAACTGACTATGCAGCACTGTACACTCGAACACTCGAACCAACACCTGAGCAATTGAACACCTTGTCTATACAATAGACAACTGACTCTGCACTACTGTATACATGTGCATTACATGCCTCTCTTCTTTACAAAGATGGTCACAACCACAACATGTCCTGAGAGCACATGCAAAATAATAACTTATGGCTACTTTTAATGTGTACGTCTGTATGTTTAATAAAGCTTTAAAGAAAAGTTTCAATCAAGACTTAAGTATTACCTATTCTCTTGAGTACTATGTTTACAATTGTTCATTCATGATATTATTACAATTGGCCTTTCAAGTCTGCCTACACTTAGGTTACTTTGCTAAGAACCATTTTAATTACAATTTACTTCTAAGGGCAAATCCTTTACTTTCATATCAATATAATATGAAGATCCTAGTAGATGTCCAAATAACCCACTGTGTCCTGGGTCTACTTATTCACCACCTAAAGGGAAGTGCAAAACAGCAAGTCATGACCTTTATTCAGAAACAAAAGTTGAACCCATTGCAGCTAAATAGCTAACATTACAGGAATCATCAGTGTAACTGCTTTAGCCACTGACCGCTACCATTAATGTTATGGAAGCTGCTGATAGTTGTTGTGAGCCCATGAGCTTACTGGCTATCCTGCTCTCATTGTGCTGGATTAGCATTGGAAGCATTGGAACTGATGTGTCCAGGTGACAAGACCCATCTTTATTTATCAGACATTACCGTCCTACCAGTCCCGCACAGAAACAAGCCAGCCAACACACATAAGCCAGGCTGGACCTGGCCTGGTTTTCAAAGATGGCGCGCTTCAATAGGGCTTCACTTTAGATTTCAAATCCTGGGGGCCTAAGTTTAGCGAAATTGAACACTAGGGCACTCGAGCTGTGCTCTCGTGCCTACGACCGTAGTACAGCCGTGCCATTAACCAAGATAAAGCACTCCCTCTTGTGGATTATTGCTTAAATAGGAAACATCAACCACTAGACCATTCAAGATATCTATTACGACAAGACTGTTTTGACACAGGACAAGATTGTGCACGGATGTGTGCATAGCATAGCCTACACTGCTACAGATATAGGCATAGGCTACAAAGATGTAGCATGGGTCAGTTTGAATCCGCCCATTCTAAAGTTTGCTTATTCTTCTGTCAACGAGTTGACAACTCTATCTGATATCAGCTGGCTAACAAAGATGTGTAACATTAGTGACTGAAATTATATCCGGCAGTGACCGGCACCATACTTGCAGAGAATGGATACTGTTGCTAGGTGACAAGAAACACATTAAACATGTAGCCCTGTCTTTGTGAGACAAGTTGTTGCAGGAACATGCAGGCAGGGGAAAAGAAGAAAACTTGGGACCCTAGTCCCTTCAGAAAACAACAGTGAGTACAATTCCATCAATTTAGAATTTAAACTGAAATATAACTGCATAATTTAAGCAAATTATTGCAAATGTTCTTTTATGTTTTTTGCATTTTAAGTTAAAGTCACTTCCTGAATTGACTGAATTTAAATTGAATTAATTTGACTCCAAACTTGGCGTATACCATTAAGTGCAGGTTTCTACTGTTTCTTTGTTACTGTTTCTACTTTTCGTTACTGTTGCTATCAGTATAGTGGTTTTGATTGGTACACACTGGTGCACAAACGTACATCTCTGACTGGTTCATTGTACACGTCTGGTACAGTAGGTACCGTAGTTGGTATTAAGGAGACTGTAGTACATTTGAGTTGTTCTTCCATAGTATGACGTTTTGGCCCAGAAGTCACCCTGTGGTGTTTCCACATGTCCACACAGACCACTGGACCAAGATGAAGACCATGGTAAATGCATGACCAGGGGCTACCTTTCCTTAGTCTACGTATGGTGTTACTGTATACAGTACCTACAGTACAGTATGTGCAGTAATTAGGCATGATTAATTGAGTAAAGTGTGTCATCCCTTTGAATTATTTAATTTTAACCACATTCTCACCCAGGTGCCAACCTATTTCTGGTCATTCCCTGCTGCCATGGTGACAAAGAGAGGTACACGCCATTTGTCAAATAAGATCATTAAAATGGGAAGCAACAGCTCACTGTGATCACACCAGATGGAAAGGTATTGAGTAATTCTATGACTTTAATATTCAAAAAGATACATAATTAAAATATATGCAGTCTTGATGTGGTCAGTCAAGGTCCCTCCTCTCTCGTTCCTGAATAATGTACCTCTTTCAATAACCAAACTCATTTTTTACACAAGATTTGAATTATAATGGAATGCTGCTGCTGCTCCTATTCACTTACAAGGATTCAGGTTTAGCTCTGTCCAACAGAAATGTTTTTCCCATCTTATGACTCACATTCTGTGATCATTTTTGGTCTTTCAGTCAGAACTCTGTGAATTATACGCTATTTAGCCTTGACTTCTAAAACTTTGATTGCATTGAGTCTTTTCAAGCTTTTACTGAGTGGAAATGCCTAATGGATGATAGCATCTGTTTCTCTGCTTGTCAGGCCTCTAATGGTACACAGTAAGTATCACTCTGTGCATCGAGTATATGCTTCTAGTTGGGTATCCAGTTGTGGTGGCTAGTATTCATATAGTCTTAGTAGGCTGGGGATGAGGGTGTAGTGCACTGGTCGTTATTAGGTGGTGTACGGGGTTCAGTCTTTCTTGGCTTGTGTATGGGGGCTCTTGCACTTCATGTGGTTTCTTAAGAGGAAGAATATGTTCTTCTTGCCTACTCAGATTCCCCAGCTGCTTTGGAACCTCCACACAGCCTTCACCTTTTACCCCATTTGATGCAGAACATCTCTGATGTCACACCTGGGAACCCTATCAATTCTCAGACACAAGGTGGGTCCTCCGCCTCTCTCCTTTGGACCGAAAAATCAGATTCACTCGTACAACTGCAGTCAGCAGGAAGATCTAACTCAACTAAACACAGTAGTTTGTTTTTTTTTGCTTGTTGATTAACCTTCTGAAGGCATGAGTCCCAGTGCCCTAGGAGGAGCTAGTGGTGGTGTCCCGCTCCAGAACCTGACCCAGTACAGGAACCAGTACAATGACCGCGCCAGGAGGGGCTTCCAGTACTGGCCTGTCGAGAAGAAAGCCCCAAAATGTAAGCTTCTGACAAGTACTTGTCTCCCAATACTTGTTCTCTGAAGTAACACATCAGTTTACATAACCTATGTGGCACCAGGGCCGGGGATGTGTGTGTGATAGTATTACACATGTGAGCAAGGAAAATAAGATCCCTTCCCCTATGTCTAATTCATTTGAGTCCCTGCTGCTCAAGTCTTTACCACAGTCCTCTCAATCTTTATGCTCTCCTCTCCCTCATATTTATATAAAAATGTTATCAGGGGCCTACAAATACAAAACCCAGAGTGCTTAGTGTTAACTCTTTCCTTTCTGTTCCTCCTGGGACTGGAAACATCCCTAGGTCCCTCTTTCACATAGACTGGTTTTCTCTGATTCCATCCCCTCCTCTGGAGCAGGACAGCTTTAACTCCATCCTTTCCTGTGTCATTGCCTTGTAGATGTAACCCGGTCAGCTGCGCTAGCTGACTCTTATCACATAAGGATACTGAAGATATGTCAACCAATAAAGAAGTGAACAATATTTCAATGATACCTGTAGTGAGATGGTGTACAGAACTTGAAGATTAATCAATGGTATTCCACAAAGGGATTAACTGTATATCTGTTACTGAATTACTGGGATCTACTGTATATTTGACAAAAGCATGACTGGATGTTGTTGTGTTATGATTAACTGATAGATAACCCTGGATATTATGTGTGCTTTAGCACACTCCCGAGCAACTGATGTACAGTCTTTGCTTCTAAAGGTCATGGATCGAGCTTCGGAGCCTACAAGACCTCGCTGGGATTGCCTGGAGTCTGAAGAGAATCAGCTGCTTTTTTATGTTGGAAGTTTGATGAAACAGTTTTGTTCTAGACCTAACAGGAATTGTATTTGTATCTCAACTCCTAGTTCTGTCTTTCAGTATTTGTTGCATGGATGTGATTTGTTGTCTGGTATCACTTTTGACATGATTAATTAGGGTTTGCAAATAATAAATAATAGACATTATATTAAGCAGCCACTACTGAATTGAGTATGTTCAACTATAAGTGTCTAGTGACCACTTCCAGGTTTTAACAGTCATCACTGTTATGCGATCTTTGAATTATACATCCTTATTGATACATAATCACATTGTTGTCAATGATCCCAAATCAATGTGTGTGTATTTATATATACATACATATATATATATATATATATATATACATATATATATATATACATATATATATATATGACTGGATAAGAGCAGAAATATATATAGAAATATATATATAGCAGCAGTTTTGTATATATTTTATATATATATATATATATATATTACACCTTTCTCAAGTTTTTCATGAAGATATATATATATATATATGATCAAGGCTGTTTTGGTGCATGTTTGTGTGTTAATATTCTCTGATCAGTGAAAATTGTAAGCCCAACCCTGACACACACACAAACTTCACACTGAGCCTGCTAAGCAGCCAGTTAAGCAAAGGATAAAGGCAGATGTTAACCTGTTGATATCCAATAAACCATTCACTTGAACAAACAGCACAATTGTTTTTGTAAGATACTGTACTGTATGTAAGTTATGTACATATCATCATTCAAGTTTATTTGAATAGGGATAGATAGTGTACATTGTTAGTTTGCGCAGCAATCTTCCAATGAACTGCATCATAGGATGTACAGCTATTGCAAATTTCCAATGCCCATCCCTAGAAGGGCCTTTAAAATAACAAACATAAAACATGTATAAAATATGCATGATATACGCAGCTGACAGCTCAGTCAGCCTCCGCCCAACAATGCAAGTTGCAGTTAACATTCAGTTGACCTTTGACATTTGAATACCAAAATCTAACCCAATTAATCTAATTAAGTCCAACTGGACATTTTGGCCAAATATGTAAAAATTCTGTCAAGGCATTCTTGAGATATCGTGTTCAGCAGGCCAAAAACACCTTTTGTGAGGTCAGTGACCGTGACCTTTGACCCCCACAATGTAATCAGTTAATCCTAGAGTCCAACTGGACATTTTACCCAAATATGAACAAATTTCATTAAGCCTTTCTTAAGATATTGTGTTCATCAGGCCAAAACACATTTTGTGAGATCTAATTAGCTCTTCATTCAGTCCAACTGGCCATTTTGGCCAAATATGAACAAATTCTGTCAAGCCATTCCTGATCTATCGTGTTCACTAGGCCAAAAACGCCTTTTTGGAGGTCACAGTGACCCTTGACCTTTGACCCCCACGATACAAGCAGTTCATCCTTGAGTGTCAGTGAACATTTGTACCAAAGGGGACGGACGGACGGACAACCCGAAACCTATCGCCTGGCAGAGGCATAAAAATATTCACAGCATACACATACTGTATACCTACCCCCTACATATATGCATACACACAATTATACACAGCACACTGTACACATGTATATACCCACCCTTCCTTACGCCTACATACACACATACTTACATTGTACACCTACAACCCCCCCGCCCCATGGAATTATTTAATATTTTGAGCTCTGTGGGTAGACCATTCCACGTATTAGCTCATACTATAACTATGATAAATAACCCCGGGGCTGAAGTATATTGTCATCTGCATTTACATGTATGGTGCATAACATTGAGACAACATTGGACAGGGTGCAGGGACGAGACAGGACAGTGCTAAGGGCGAGTACAAAACGCTAGTGCAAAAAAGGATGTGGAATGGTTTGTGTCTTATAACACACCACACAATATAAAGATTTGGTAGCAAGACATTGCTTTCTCTTCAATGAACACTAACATGCAAGGGTTTAGAAAGTCAGTGGGGAGACAGGCGAGACAGGGAATCCCCCTCTCTTCTTTCCTAGCATGCCCCCACCTCCTCTCCTTGTTCACCCCTCTCTTATCTCTCCTTGTTCACCCCTCTCTTATCTCTCCTTGTTCACCCCTCTCTTATCTCTCCTTGTTCACCCCTCTCTTATCTCTCCTTGTTCACCCCTCTCTTATCTCTCCTCTCCTTGTTCACCCCTCTCTTATCTCTCCTCTCCTTGTTCACCCCTCTCTTATCTCTCCTTGTTCACCCCTCTCTTATCTCTCCTTGTTCACCCCTCTCTTATCTCTCCTCTCCTTGTTCACCCCTCTCTTATCTCTCCTCTCCTTGTTCACCCCTCTCTTATCTCCCCTCTCACGTTTCTCACGTTCTTAGCTTGTCCCATTTTGCCCCAGCTTTAAATAACACCATGTAAACAAAACGTTAAAAATAGAGAACCCTAAGGTGGGCCTTAACTGACACGTTGTGAAATAGATTTTCTTATGAATAAGGGTATACCTGTTAGTCTTTTTAAACATTGACAAAATATGATTACCATGAGAACACTGATTCCATTACAGTGTCATACACATGGCCACATTATAGGGCTGTCTGAACTTTTTCAGTACAGTCGACAGCATCTTAGCTGTAATAAGCATTGAACTGTAGTCTTAATTACATACTGTACAGTATGCCATGTTGTTTATGTTTGTCGAATAAGACTGGTGAAGTATATAAAGACAACAATAACAATGAAATCCTATTTCAACTTTGAGTATTGATAGTTCTCTGCACAATAATGAACTTTAACAAACAAATTAATGGTCTTCTAACTTTTAACCCTGGTTGTAAAATGCAGTAAATCAGGAACTGGATGTTGGATGTTCTGAAGGAGTCAAGCTGAAAGAGAAGCTCACTTTTACACCCCCAACCCTGTCTGACAACTTCACACGAATCACAGATCTCTTCTTTGCACTTGTATCACTTTTTTCATCAAAAGTGTGTTTTGCTGCTGAAGGGTTAGTATCCTATTCATTAATTTGGAATCAGATACATTGTACATGACCTTCTTTATGAATAAACATTGAAGAAAGCAAATTTGCATCTGATTTGAGTAGACTATTTTGCATGAAATGTCATAAATCCCAATTTTTCTGAGATTTGGGGCATAAAGGGGTTAATATATTAAAGTCCTCACCGACATCACCGGGCACCCTCCTGTATTTTTGGGGGTAGAGGCAACCCCAAGCTACAAGGCTCAATAGAGAATACAACTTTACCCGACAAAACAGGTTCAGCCCGCCGAGGAGAGCCTGGTGACGCGAGGCTAGATTCAGCCAGCACCAGGATCCTTGAACGCAGTTAGGACGGCAGGCGGCACAAGCGACCCAGATAGCCATTCAGACGTCGGGCGCTTATGAATAGCCTATAATTTAATCATACAATTGAAAAAGAAGTTATCTGGTTTTGGTTTAATCTATATTCCAATTGCCGATTGGAAGACGAGGACCAGAAAAGCACGCGGATTTCCGCTTTTTTGATTCACACGAAAAACGGAAAAACTAAATAATGCATTGAATCGTATTATTTTATCCTGTTATGAGACAAGTTGAATAAGCTTTGGCCGCCAGGTAGGCTACGCACGGACCATTGTATAAAGCCACCTGAAAAAGCCTGTCAGGGTTGATTGAACTAACTCAGATCAGCTGCTGTTCAGAAAAGTTGCGAAGTCTCCCATCTCAGGGTTCAGAGTGCACAGACCACGTGGTTTCGGGCGTTTCTGACACGCACATCTCGTGGCTGCTGATGTTTCCGTTGAAGTTCAAACTGAGGGTAAATTTTACTATCAGCATGTAATATTTGATTATTTCAATAAATAATCCCGGATAAATCCCGGATTGTCATGTAAAAAAGTAGGCTGTTGAATGAGGAGTGATTTTTTTTTTTTTTTTTTTTTTTTTTTTTTAAATTGTGTCGGCTAGAAGTGAACGGGCAGTACATCAGCCAAGCCAGCATGTTTTCTAGTTAGCTAACTTAGCTAGCTAACTAGCTAACGCTTGCTGCTTCTGTAAATTACCAAAGCTTGGAAATAACGTCAATGCCCAACTTTCTGGGAAAGCAAGCATGAGAGGCTCAACACTTGCCTATAGCGTTTTTGATAGCTAGCCAATCATGTGTCCATCTTTTTCTTGCATTCCCTCCAGGTAGAACAACAGAAAATGCCCAAAGTGTCTCCTTGGAAAAAAAGATGGAAAACTAAGTTTCAGGTCGTGTTCTACAATCAACGGAAGGAGCTTACAAAAGGCTGCACTGCATGGTAAAAAAAGCCTCTCATTCTCTAGTTACCATTGCCATAACAAAAATTAGATATGACTGCCTTCCGTGTTTCTTGCAATCTGCATACTTAGTTTGGCTTTGGCTTATGGGTTGCTTTTTCTTTTTTTTGTGTCTCATTAGGGTGAATGAGATGGACAGCAAGAGAGAGAAGGTTAAGTTTGAGTCGCTAAGGACAACGATCGGCTCACCCACTAAGTTCCAGAAGAGCAATGTTGGGACACCGAGACCAGCTCGCTGGAAGATGTCGAATGAAGAACTGGGTTTCCCTTTACCGGGTCTAAATGTGTCTTCTGCGTCTGCCGGTCTTGGAGAACTGGAGAATATCAGTCTGGACACACCCAAGGGGAAAGTAGATGACCAGAGTGGGAGCAAACTCTCCATAGGCAAAGTCACAAAGCTCTGCAGGAGACGTCTCAAAGCCCTCAATCCCTCCAAGGTAAGTCCTGACTGTGGGTCCAGAAACACCATTCTGTTCCATTGTCCTTGGCACTTCTGAATTGTAATTTAACTCCGGTGTAACAGCTAATAACGCTAAGATATTTTTTCTCTTTTTTTAGTCGACACTTTTGGACAGGACCAGGTTAGAGACCACTAAGGGTAATTCCACACCTACACATACCTCTTCTGGCTTGAAGAGGAAAGACAGGACCCCAGAGGAAGGATCCAAGGCTATCTACCTGAAGACCTTGACGGCCGCTGTTGGAGAAGAGAGGTCCACCTCCCCAGCCCAGGTCTCCAGCACCAAGACCCCCACTCTCATCAAGAAGTTTCTCGGCAGTAGGGCATCGCTTAACACGACCGATGATGAGATGCCCAGTCTAGAAGTTGATGAAAGTGCAGCCTTTGAATTGAACTGCTGCTCAGCCCAGTCAGAGAGCGATTCTGAGGTTGTGGCTTCGGTCACTGATGAAGTGGACCACTGGTTCCGTCCACCGGTGTTTCTGGATACAGACACAGCAGATGAAGGCGCTGACCTCAAGAAAGATACACGGGTGAGTTCCAAACAAAATGAACTGCTTTCACTCATTAAAATTGGACTAAATATGCTGATTGAGATTTCTTTGAGTTCCTCTATCATTAAGTAATGTCCCAATTTTCACACTTTTTCCACTTTCCCTCTTCCAAGAGTGTGGTCATCAAAGCAGATGACTCGCCTGATTGGTCAGATACTGAGGACCACGTTGTGGTGGCGACTTTCTCCCAGGATGAGCGCTGTACTGAGGAGCCAAAGAGGAAGATCAACATCTCAACTCTCCCTGCCCTGGAATATGTATCCAATGCTGTCCCCAACTTCATGATGCCCCAAAACCACCATTCAGGCACCTTGCAACGCGACAGTCCTGTTCTACCCACCCAGGGTGTAGTGACCCCCTCCCCCTCCTCCTCTAACAGACTGCATGGTACTTCCCTCCCCCCCAGCGAGGGACCAATCATGCCCTTTCCACAGTCATGGAGGACAGTCTTTATGTCCTCTAAGCAGACCACCCCAGGGACGCCAAGCAGGAACCAGGATCAGACGCCCCCCAGACGCACCCCTGAGACACCCAGGATGAGCACGGGCAACCAGCGACCTACCAGCAGTCCATTCGCCTCTCCGGACCTCTTTGCACTGCCAATGCGCTCCAGCCCAACGGCCACCTCCAAGATCCCTCCCCTAGGACACAACCTGTTCTCCCCCTACCCCCCCTGCTACCCCGCCCCGCGCAGGTACTCTGACGCCCTACTTAATGGCTACCCCTCCACCTCCCCTGGTTCCTACAATGCCACCAACACCAGGAGGATGTCCGTGGGGGCAGAGCCTCTCTGGACCTGTGACCCCACCCAGGGGGTGGCGGCCAAGCTGGGCTTTGTGGACACCCACTGCCACCTGGACATGCTGTACGGAAAGCTGGGCTTCCGTGGCACCTTCGAACGCTTCCGGAGCGTCTACCAGAGCAGCTTCTCGCCAGAGTTCCACGGCTGCATCGCTGACTTCTGCAACCCTGGCATCATGGTGAAGGAGGCCTTATGGGAGGGGCTGCTGGGGGAGGAGCTGGTGTGGGGAGCTTTTGGGTGCCACCCCCACTTTGCCAAGGAGTACTCAAACACACATGAGCGCAGCATCCTGATGGCCATGCGGCACCCCAAAGCCGTGGCGTTTGGAGAGATTGGCCTAGACTACTCCCACAAGAACACCACCAACGCCTCCAAGCAGAAGGAGGTGAGCCCTGGTTTGCAGGATCTGGGCCAGGATTTTTTCTCATCCAATTTATTAATTTAGGCATTTGTGGGTTTTTGACTTTGGCTTCACAGTGAATGTCATGTTGGTTTGGCGCCCCCTGCAGGTGTTTGAGCGTCAGCTGCGCCTGGCGGTGGCCATGCAGAAACCTCTTGTCATCCACGGTAGGGACGCAGACGACGACCTGCTGGAGATCATGAAGAAATGTGTGCCCCGGGACTACAAGATCCACCGGTGTGTGTGTGTGTCTGTGTCTCTGTCTGTGTCTGTCTAATGTGTTAATGGCTAGTTTGAATGCATAAAGGGGGTAATGTCTCACACTTGAATTGTTTAATTATTTGCCATTTATGTTTCAGGCACTGTTTCACCAACAGTTACCCAGTGATTGAGCCCTTCCTGCAGGAGTTCCCTAATCTGTATGTGGGCTTCACGGCCCTCATCACCTACCCTCGAGCCTCCGAGGCCAGAGACTCCATTCGCAAGATCCCCCTCGAGCGCATCCTCCTGGAGACAGACGCACCCTATTTCTTGCCTCGACAGGTAGGCACACATTTACACTTAGATGTGGCTTTCACCAGCATTATGTGCTAGAGTGCAGAATGGTATGTATTGTATTTTATGTTTATATCTCTGCCTCGCCTCAGGTTAATAAAGATGTGTGCAGGTTTGCCCACCCTGGCATGGGCATTCACACACTCCGTGAGATCAGCTTTCTGAAGGGACAGCCCATAACCACAGTGCTCTCCACTGTCCGACACAACACCTTTGAGCTCTATGGCGTGTGACCATGCCAACCAGCAAGGTAACCTTGGAGACCTGAAACCATGATTACATAGAAAGGTGTGGTTTTGCTTGGGAAATGATCACAAGAGACTGATCTCACTGCACCATTGAGAGAGCAGGGCTGTTTTTTTTTCTAATAGGGCAACATGTACAGAAAGAAATAAGATACATAAAAAAACAAATGTGAGCAGTCTTTAGGGGCATGAAATGCTTTGTTTGCTATTTCTGTCCCAAAGACTTCAGTATCTAGGATCTCATCTGGACATGAGGCCACGTTCAAATATTTTATGTTCTGTATATGTGCATCATTAGTTGGAATAGCCATCATTGTTATATAGTTGATTGATCATTAATTGATTGATTTTGTTTGATGGTTGATTGGTATTATTTTGGTGTTGTGATGAAATATGACATTCTTCTATCCCTGTTCTGCATGTCTTTCCTCGTCTGCGTGTTTTTTTCTGCAGACTGTTGTGAGATGGTTTGGTATGATGCATTGTTTTCATGCGCTTGTTAAGTCAAAAATATTTTTCTATGAAACATCTGTACCAATGACTAATCTACCCTCATTTAATTCCACTCACAAAAGAGCATTGGTTCTTCAGAAGGAAAAATGCATTTCTCCAAATTAAACAGTTAGGTTTGGCCTTGAGAGAGCCATCAAGTATGTGTGCATAATGAACACAACCTTTCTTCTTCCGGAACTCCACTGAATCTGCCTGTTTCCATTTCCAGAGGGAGGGACCCGGATCCTAGTTGTGCACAAACTGACCTTTTGGCTCTTAGATTCAGGCACACATGGTTCGGAGCTGTAGTTCGCTTTAATAAGAGTATGTGTGAAGTTTAGGTTTAGAAAGTATCAGATATCAGCAGCCCATTTCTCCTCATGGATCAGAAAAAGTTTGCTTTTGAATTGAATTACTTCACATTTCTGATCTGATGATTTCATGTTTCTGAACACATACTGAAGATCACTTTCACTTTACTTTTCCCAATAGGGGTTCCCCATGCTTATTTAAAGGAGTAGTAAAGGGGAAATGCATGTTTAGCCCTGTTTTAAGGTTACTTATGATCATATATAATAGTTCAGATCAAAACGTTGACAAAACTAGCACTTTTGAGAAAGTCTGATAATTGCTCTACCACCATTTTTGTCATACAATGGATGTGAGTGGGCACCTTGAAAAATCATTCAAAAAACATGTTAAACTCTAAATTTCAAAGACAAGACACTCACCGAGGCGTTAGTTGGCGTTCTGACATAATTCGGCATAAAGTAAGATTCTAGTTCATCTGGAAAGGCTTTTTAAAATATTTAGCATAGAACTATTTAGTCGCAGCACATACGTGTGTAAACTTCCGCAAACTAGGTAGCCTAGCAACATAACAATAGCTACCGTAAGTAGTTCCGCTTTCTGAACCCCCTCTGCGGATTGATCTACACCTACAATGGTCGCTTCTATACAAGTCAATGGATTTCATAAAATGATCAATAAAACCCTACAGGATTCATACTTTGCGGCTAATTTGATGTCAGAACACCAACGGACACCAATTACCCCCTCGGTGAGCTTCTTGTCTTTGAAATCGAGAGTTTAACATGTTTTTGAATGATTTTTCAAGGTGCCCACCCACATCCATTGTATGACCAAAACGGTGGTAGAGCAATTATCAGACTTTATCAAAAGTGCAAGTTTTGTCAACGTTTTGATCTGAATCGTATATGATCATAAGTAACCTTAAAACAGGGCTAAACATGCATTTTCCCTTTACTACTCCTTTAACACAGTGTCTAGGTTAGACCTAGGTGTAACATTGTCCACATCAACAGTCCTCCACACCAGCAACACATCTATTTAAATTCCCACAAATGTAAATAGCGTCAAAAATCATTCATTTGAGCCAGCAGGTGGCTAAGGAAAGAACGGGGAGACAAATAATAGATGATAAAACAATATTCTGATGCTCAGTCCCAATCTCAGTCCCATTATACCATCTACTGATTTGTCAGTCAATAACTTTATACTAGTGGGGTGTTTTAATAATGGCAGCCTAGAGAGAAGCGGACAACCATTCTCCTTAAGGCTTAATCAAATAAGGAAGAAGCAACCAGGGAGCCTGCGTTCACACTGTGGAGAGAGCCAGCCCCAGCACTCTCATCTGAGTGATTGTAGGGGGCATCCTGTGGTCCATGCAGGCTAACATGAGTCATAACCTCTTCATTTGTAATTTGTGTCTTGAGTTGTTTTACTCTACCTCAGTGACCTCACTACTCCATTTGAGCTATAAAGCACTTGGTCCCTGACCTGTGAGCAATGCTAGCTGGAGCAATTCGACCCTGACCCACTAATAATGCTCAGTAGAGTAGAACACTTAGCCCACCTGCAGCAGCGCCAGAGATGACCTACAGGCACCCAGCCCCAACCACGGCAGGAGATTAGGGAACACTAACAGCAGAGGCAGAGAGCTTTCAGGTGAAAATATGCTTATATAAAAGTGTTTTTCTCTTGTGAATGTCACAGCCCCACTTTACTGGACCTTGTTTGAGGTACAACTTGAATGGACAATGTCCTGCTGTAGATTCAGGTCATGAGTCACTATAAAAATAGTCTTGCATAGCCAGACCTATCTCCACACTTCGTTTACGCTGTGCCAGCACCGGAGACAGGTCTGGCTGGACATATTACCATTCTGCAATAGGGGGGGACGCAGCGACGGTGCTCTTGAAAAATAGTTTGGATTTAATCTGATTTGTGCCAAGAGAATCTCTCGGCCGAATCAGATTAATTTGCGCCGTCACTGATTGGGCAGTGTGACAACGAATGACGAGGTTTATTGCCAAAACCTACACCCGTTGAGTCAGACTACTATAAGAACAACTGTGAGATTTATCAAGTTGTATAGGTGATTTCGTTGCCTGTCAAACTGGTGTCTCTTTGGGGAGTCAGTCTCAATGACCTGTTACCAGAGCACTCTTTGAAGAATGGGTGAGAGATCATTTTGAAAGAGAAAAATGACCCGAACAGCAATGATGATGACAGCAGGTTTTAATAATGTTTTGATAAAGGATGTTTGCATGTTCGAACCTGATAGAGGAATGATAGTTGGAAAACTAAATGTGGGTATCTTCATGGCCCTTGTGCATACAGCGTTGTGTTTACTCTGTAACAAACAAAAGTGCATTCAACCTAATACATAGGACACAAAATGTTCCATAGTAGTAATTAATTACACAGCGCTTAAACTAAAGTAAAGAGTTGAGGCAGTAGCCAGTAGGTAGTCTGTACAGTATGTGCGTCTACCGGCGCACTAACAAGGTTTTTCCAGCACACAGCTTTGACACCTGTTACAGTCGCACAGTAGCTATGTTGATCTACTGTACTTCAAAGAACACACTCCCCACTGGGCAGGTTGCTTAGGATGAAAACCTCTCAAACATCCTCATTCATACTCTTAGAGGAGGCGTTTTTTTACCCATCATGCCTCTGTCATGTAACCTACTGCATTACTGTAGGTTCACATTTCACTCTTCTTTTTAAATCAAAAACATTAGCTATACAGCAGCATCAAATGAGACAACAAGCAACAAGTGTAGTTGGCCCAGTGGAAACAAACCCTGGTACGGTAAGATAACCCAGGTACGGTAAGATAACGCAGGTACAGTAAGATAACCCGGGTATGGTAAGATAACCCAGGTACGATAAAATAACCCAGGTATAGTAAGATAACCCGGGTATGGTAAGATAACCCAGGTACGGTAAAATAACCCGGGTACGGTAGGGTTGGATAATGGTGAGCACCACTGAGGAGAGTTACACGGTGGAGATGTCAGTGGAGGAGCAGCCCAGGTGTTCTTAAAGAGATGGGTCCGGCTCTTGCGAAAGATGGGTAGAGACCCCACCACTTACACACACATACACCATCCTCCTCCTCTTTCTTCATCAGCATACTCTTACCTGAGGTTTCCGGATGGGGCTCAGGAAGCTGGAGCCAGCACTAGTTGACTGGCACCACAGGGCAGCAGGAGCATCACACCAGTGTTCTTCATCAACGGCATGGCGGACGATCAGAGGACATCTCTCTGGCAGAACTAGCTAGCATTCAAATGGAAAGAAATAGTCACATTAGAACAGCCCTGCAGTCTCCAGTGTTGATGACATGATTCCCCCCCATCATCTCTGCTGAAGGAATTCTGTCAGACACTTGCCTGATGTATCTTGAGAAAAGAATTGATCAGACTGGTCATTTTCTATCTTCTATACACATTCTAGTTCCCTTCTCACTGTCAGTTTCGAATGCATTAGACAGTGGAAGTCAATACTGTTATAGATAACTGGTCTGGGTAGGGATGGATTGTTCAAATCTTTGACTAGATAAGGGAACAAGCATAGCTCTGTTGTAGTTATGACTAACAAGGGCTTGCTGATTACTGTGACCTGCAGTCTACTTGACAGCAATTATTGCCAAGGTGAAGGTGACATCAGTTAGAATATGGTGACATTATCTGTGGATATTGGTGGACATTATTAAGTGAAACCATTATGCTACACAATGGTGCTATTTCTGCTTTGTGCCCCTCAGGATGTGTGCCAATACCTTACGCATCTGTTTGCTTGTTAAACATGGGCAAACAACATGCATTTTCCTAGACCACAATATTTCCTGTTATACAAGCTGAATACTACTGGACAGTTTGTCCTCGTTTAGGCACCACACATGGTTATGTCAAGTCCTCTCTCCCTCTCCTTTCCTTCAGTTACATTGGTCCGTCAAGCCAGATAGCAGTGCTTTCGGACCACATGACAGGGACGATTATCTGGTCCCAGCAGTCAGACTGTGGCGTCAGATATGCCCCTGGACTTGCAGGATATGAGGTAGACTGCTTTAGGCCAGAGATAGCACTGCTCACTCCTCCATAGCACAGCACAGTCAAGACATGGGCAAGAAGCAGAGCAGCAGCGCCCCCAGGAGGGAGCTGCCAGGATGACACCTCTCCATGAGACTCATTTGGATTGACTTACCTGGAGACAGACTAAAAACTTTATCATTCCAATGTAAAACCTATAAACATATGTTCAACATAGGTTAAACCTCCCATAGAATATGTTTTCAGCCAACGTGGATGCATCAGATCTAATGATGAAACAATCCACTTATTGTAGCTAATTACAGATCTAAAACAGAGGGACAATTTCAGGCGCTTGGTTCCCCACAGGCTCAATGTTAGAGCGAGATCTGTTACTGCTTCCATCTTGGTGATTGTAGCTTTAGATCAAAGCTTTCTGGAAGGGTCTGCCAAAAATGGAGGACAATCACATGACATCAATGATCTTGTTGATTGGCTGATGGGTCAAGTGAATTCAATCCAGTCAAATGATTCACCAGTTTATTGCAGTTTTTTTGATTGTTTGCATAATTTATTATAAAAATTATACGTTACAAACAACAGGACATGAACTCAATACAGTCATGAAAATATATTTACAGAATTAAAGTTTATGATTACTAGTGCAAACCTGTCGTGGTTGTTATGCGCGTTCTATCTATCAATCAATCAATCAAAGTTTTATTTGTATAGCGCATTTCATACCCAGAGGCAACACAATGCGCTTTACAGAGAACAAGGGAGGTGGGCATACGACCCACCCCTACATATTCTTTCTATCTATCTATCTATCTATCTATCTATCTATCTATCTATCTATCTATCTATCTATCTATCTATCTAGTGTTTTTTCCAAATTTGTATTTTTTTCCTATTTCTTATTTTATATTCTCTTTTATTATATATGATACGTCCTGTTTTATTTTCTTATTTTTTTAATACCATCATCTAATATACTAATTTTATTTATTCTATAAAGTACTGTGTGCTACATTTGCTTGTATGAACATGTGCTACAGTATATAATGGAAATGGTCAAAACAAGGACAAAATGGCACATTAAAAGCAAAATGGCGGACTTCCTATTGCATGTTGGGTATAGATCCAAGAGACATTTTAGTGTGTCTCGATGAACTACATATGCCCACCGAATTTCGTTCGCCTACATCAAACTGAAAGGTGGGGCTCGCCATTTGAAATTTCCCAGGGGGCGCTCTTGAGCCGTTTTGCCACGCCCATTTCTGTCACCCATGAATTATCAAATTTTTCACCGGGACTGACATATCTGCAAAGTTTCATCCGTTTTCACCGATGTTTAGGCCGCCAAAAATGCATTTGTTTTGGAAGAAGGAGAAGGTAGGAGAATAATAATCCTTCGAAATACAATAGGGCCTCGCACCGCCAGTGCTCGGGCCCTAATAATCCTTCGAGTTTCAATAGGGCCTCGCACCGCCAGTGCTCGGGCCCTAATAATAATCCTTCGAGTTTCAATAGGGCCTCGCACCGCCAGTGCTCGGGCCCTAATAATCCTTCGAGTTTCAATAGGGCCTCGCACCGCCAGTGCTCGGGCCCTAATTATGGCAGCAGAAAGAGAGCCGCTGGTGGACGAGAGCTAAAACCACGTCAGTGGTGTGGAAACACTATGGGTTCGCGGAGACAGATTTGGACCAAGTTGACACGGTGTTTAAATGTGCTACGCAGTCGTAGCTGCGTCAAAGTAGCCCTTCTCAGTCCCGCTGTCCCATTCCGCTCTCTCATGCAGACAACGGTCCTTTGCTGGTCCATTCACTTCGCCGTCTAAATAAATCGGTGTCGGTCTATTTAGGAGAGGCGCTCATATTTACAAGTGTCAGATAAACATGAAACTTCACTTACCTAAGCAAAAGGGTCTATTTTAACAAATGCTGGGTTTTGAAGCCTAGGCGCTACCAATAAATAACTTATTTAGACGCGTTCTGTCATAGTGAAATTACTTTTCCGAGGTAGTCTTCTTCTGTGGTGGTGGCGGGGCTTTGAAGCCTCTTTATTTATCAGTTTTGGCACTTTTATTTATTTATCAAGGTCAAGGTTAACAATTTGTCTCCCATGGGAGAAATGTATCTAATCCAAAGAACATTGTTAAAAAGAAAAGCCAGTTAACATTTAATAAATTAATTGTTATCAAAGTCAATGTATAATTTGATATGTTAAGAAAATGTTAAAACTTTTGATTTAAAAAAAAAATAATTCAATGAATAATCGTGTTGAATAATCGTGATCTCAATATCAATCAAAATAATCGTGATTATGATTTTTGCCATAATCGAGCAGCCCTAGAGTAGCCTACATATTACAGCTAAACCTCGACAAAAATATAGCCAAATATAACACAGGAACAAAACTGCTTTTTTCCCCTCAACTGTGTCTTTTTACAGGGCTAGACAGAGAGCCATATTTTGCCTTCATCCGCAAACATTTACACCCTATTTCGTATAGACCTAATACTGATCTAGGCTATATACTGATTAAAAATTGTCTTATGCACTAGGCCTACTTTCCTCTTAATTATCATTATCCTAATACAGCGAGTGATAGAAAAGATCTGACAAATGTTCAAAATTCTACCTACCATTATAATTTCTATCATTACTATTTAATTACATGTTGATTTTTTTTTTACGTTATTCTGTCTCTCTCTCTGCTCCAGGTGTCTAGCTGTCTCTCTCTCACCTCTGACCTCCTATCATTGAAAATGGAGATGTTGGGAATGACATGAATAACTGTTGTTTTCAATCCTATTTAATTTCTTTTCTCAGCTCCAGCAGTGTAAGTCAACTATAGACCTAGCTGCTACAGAGATGTAAGTTTGCATTTTCTCCTCACAAATTAAAACTGTTTTCACAGGCGTTACGTGTCACAGTCATAGCTAAATATAACAGTGAAAACTGATTTATTTCATCAGCTGTGTCTTTTTACAGGGCTAGTCAGAACGCCATATGTTGCCTTCGGTGCCACAAGGCGTATGCCGTCTTGAAAGTTCACCTCGACGCAGACTGTATGACGGAAAGCACGGAGGACGAGCGGAGGGCAGAGCTAGAACGAGCAAAGCAGTCACATGAAACATGGTTAAACGCGGATAGAGATATGGACTACCAGCAGCAGCTCGCGCCGCTTGTAAAGAACAGAGCTGCCGGTGTCGCTTTGTGCTCCTTGCTCAAGAGCAAGGGGTTTTTAATAAAAAATGGTCCAAAGCAAGAGAGGTAGGCTAAGATCGGGTCTGGTCCCTCAAGGTCTGGTCCCTCATAATTATTTTGTGTGTAGCATATAACTTGGTTCATCTATTCAATTGCTAATTGCGCTTGTATTCCATAGCGATGCCAGTGGGTGGGCAGCGAGAATGCTGTTGTTGAAAGCCAATACAGTGGACACATGCAACGCGCTGAGCCGTGGACAACTAGTAAACAGGAGAAGACAGACCGACCTGCGCTATTATTGTGAGGCAATTATGATGGTGGAGCTCGCTCAGAAAGAACAATGTGTGCTGCAATTTACTGTAAGTAAATTCTTATTCTCTTATAATCTCCTGTTATGCTAATTCTTGCTTAAATCCCCCCCTCCACACACACACACACACACACACACACAATATGATCACACTGTATGATTATACTGTACTTTCTTTCTTTATATGCTGTATTTACAGTTTCCCAACTTGTTCCAGGTGCAACAGTGGAACGACAGGAAAACAGTCAGTGACGGTGTACTGATTCAACCATGGGGTTTCACGCTGAATGCAGAGCAGGAAGGAGTAAGTGAACACAACACTAGCTGTAGTCGTCTGTATGTTCCGGACAGAGCTGAATTGATACACCTTGCTAATCTCTCCTGTCGATAATTTATACACACAGTTTATGGACAGCTACTTCAAGCACGTGAGACCAACCTCCTTGCAGAGCACTAATGCAGACGACAAAGGGCGTTTCTTTCTCGGGACTGGAGGCTGTCCTGTCCTAAATGCGAACGGAGACATGCAGCGTTTTTTTAAACGGTAGGCTACACTGACTATTCTCTATGACACGTAGAGTCATGATTGTTTGTCAGGTGAAAATTCACCTAATAATTCACATTTATATAATATATATATCACATTTATATAATTCCAGCACCCCGCAAGGGATTGGGCAGCGTTCTTTGCCATGTTCCCTGTTGACCTCGATGGCCACCCCCCAAGCAAAAAAGACATGGCTCATCAGGGCATACTAGAAGAGTACACTTCTTCGTATGACAAATGGAGAGATGTGCAGCACGAGAAAAGAGTCCAAGAAATTGTTGGTGAGTCACTATTACAAAAACTATTTGAGTGAAGATGAATCGAATGGCAATCATTGAGTAACCCCTCTGTCTGTCTCCTCAACCTCTCTTCTCTCTCTCTCTCTGTCTCTTTCTCTCCCTCTCTCTCTCTCTCTCTGTGTCTCTCTCTCTCTCTCTCTCTCTCTCTCTCTCTGTCTCTCTCTCCCTCTCTCTCTCTCTGTGTCTCTCCCTCTCTCTCTCTCTCTCTCTCTCCCCCTCTCTCTCTCTCTCTCTCTCTCTGTGTCTCTCTCTCTCTCTCTCTCCCTCTCTCTCTCTCTCTCTCTCTCTCTCTCTCTCCCTCTCTCTCTCTCTCTCTCTGTCTCTCCCCCCTCCTCTCCTCCCCCCTCTCTCTCCTCTCTCTTCTCTCTCTCTCCCTCTCTCTCTCTCTCTCTCTCTCTCTCTCCTCTCTCTCTCTCTCTTCTCTCTCTCTCTCCCTCTCTCTCTCTCTCTCTCCTCCCTCTCTCTCTCTCTCTCTCTCTCTCTCTCTCTCTCTCTCTCTATGTCCATTACAGTGAGTTGGGCAAGAGACGAAAGCCAACAGAGGACAGAGTGAAGAGGCTCTCTCTGCTCGAAAATGGGACACAAACACACCCAGTGTTGAAGACGTCATCCGGGCTTGGTCACCTTCGAAAGGAGAGATTGAACGAGATCCCCCTGTGTTGGCGCGTATTATTGACCAAAAATGATAGGCGTTGACCTGAAGGATTTCGGACAGCCCAAAGGAAAAGGTGTGTGTTATGCAGGTGTACAGAATGCAAGGACAACTGGCATGGCGATGTGTAGTATGTTGAGAACAGGAGCTTATGAACTTAACATCAGATTGAACCCTGATAAGCTGTGACCAGTTCTGTCAAATGTGTGTACAGTGAAAATGTACTTACTAATGCTTTGCTTCCCTTATCAAGGTGTTATAGCCACCAAGACCTTTTCTAAGGGCGATGTGATCTGTGACTACCATGGGACCATGTTGACGGGTTCAGAAGGACGGAAGCTGCAGGACAGCGATGCCGGGATGGGATATCGCTTCTTTTTCAAGGGGCAAGGAGAGGCTCGTCTCTGCATTGATGCCACTGAATTTCCATGCACATGTCATCCCCAGTCTGACACCTATGGAAGAAGAATGAATCACTCATCCAGAACAGCCAACGTGAAACCCTGCAGATTGTTAATGTGCTTTCAAGAGGGCGCAAAGGACACTATTGTTTTCCTAGCAACGAGGGATATCTCTGTGGGTGAAGAACTGTTGTGGGACTACGGTGTAAAAAGAGGGATGTTTCGTGGCGAGGGGTTAGACCTTGATTGGCTAGACGATTGATAAATGACGTCAACAATCCTGTCTGAACCAAGGCCTGTCTATAAGAATACTGACAATTGTCTTAAAGGCAAAAGGAGAATGTGCACTGACCGAATGTGTGGTTTTTGGTATTCATATTTTGCAATCAAGTCTTCCATGTAAATAGTTTAAAGTTATTTTACGGTTGTTGTTCAAATAAAACAAACAAAATAAGCTTAAGTCTTGTGTGTGTGTTTGTGGTATGATGTGCTGGGCTGAGGTAATTATAGGTATGATAATATTATAATAGATTGCATGTAGACAGCCAAATATATCAAAAATAATCATAATAATCATAAAACAGCCCCCACCCGGTTACACATTGCTTTAAAGAAGTCTCTGGCGCCATCTCCTGACGGCCTCTCCACCTGCATGCCACTCTTATCAGGTTTTCAGAGTACAGTGACTGAACACATCAACTTGTGCGTGTGTGTGTGTGTGTGTTTGCGTGCGTGCGCGTGTGTGTTCGGTGTGCGTGTGTGTGGTGAGGTTGAGGTTCCGGGAAGAGAACTCGATCCCCCCTCCGATTTACCCGGAGTCCACACAAAAAACATCCGGTAGAGGCAGCCGGGGATTCTCCGGGTGAAGTCCAGGGGAGACAATTCGCTCCCGCCTATGGGGATTAAAGCAGTGCTTTAACTTTGGTAAATTTGACTCTGGAGATCGCCTGTTTCAGTTTATCTCCTTCCTCACAACTTTCTTAATAATTATAATTTTACGACACGTGGGTATGGGGAGCCTCTCCAAATTGTTTAATATACTTTGATGCCATTCTCTGGCATTTTGGCAATCCGATTTCAGGGACATTTTGATCCGTTTTCGAGGACACTGTCCCTGAAATCGGATCAAAATGTCCTTGAAAACGGATCAGTACAAAAGTGACCTTTTGGACACTCCTTATTAACTTAGAGTCTTGCACTTTGGTGTGTGGGGGTTTCTGCATGACACAAAGACCGATAGACTCAGACAGAAACAGAGACAGTAAACTTTAAATTCAGATTATTTTTTTTATTAATACATTTTAATCTGCCCCCTCCTCCTCTTCTTCATGATTTAATATAATGGTGTCGTCCGACCCTGTCCCCTCCTCTTTGATAGGTGACAGGGTCGAAACGAACAGCGGTTGCTGGGACTTTCTCCTCTTTCTTCTTTTTTACCCCTGCTCCTGTCTCTCTTCCTCTCAATTCTCTCTCTCATTTTTTCTTTTTTAATTTTTCTTTGCAACCTCTGAAAAAATGTAATAAAAAGCCATTAACATCATTAACATTAGGTTAAACTTTACCATATTAGATATATCTAAATATATTATATTTACCAACATCACATGGTCCTTTGGTGGTGGTGGTGGTGGTGATGGTGATGGTGGTGGTGGTGGTGGTGGTGGTGGTGGTGTGCTGGCCATGGTGTCTTCTTGATCTGTAATGAAGGATACATAAGAAGAAACCTCACAACACAAAGTGTGAATTCAAGTTTATGTGAATCTGTATTAGTTAAACACAATTCTAGTGCATGCAATGTAATTAATATGTCATAAACAATGACATAATTTATAACACATCAACTAGGGATGAATCAATGGGATGAAATACATTGTTTTATGACATATTAATTACATTGCATGCACTAGAATTGTGTCCAGGAAATGTACTTTCTAGTTTATTAGGTGGGCTAGCTTGCAAAAGCTAGCCCAACTTGTGATATTCCCACTATTTCTTTCTTTATTCTTCTTCTTTTTATTCTCCCCCCGTTTTTGTTCTCCTTTATAACTTCTTCATACTTTGTGCTAGAAACTTCATTCAAACTTTAAAATGTTAACAATGTTTAGCTCTTCAACGGATGTATTCAGATTTTTGATATTTTTTATAGTTTTTTAGTAATTTAACTTTTAATAGTCATTTTTGTGCCATTGAAACTGCTGGTGGAATGTTCAGTATCATTATGTTTTTTAGAGTGGTGGCAGCTGTTGCTTTGAAAATATTTACACATTTTGTAAACTGCTGGCACTCCTACAGTTTTGAAAGCTCACACACGTATTATACATAAAAACTTTCACACAACTGTGCTGATTCGTACAATGTAAGTATCTAAGCCGTGTGACTTATAATTTTCGCTGTATGATGATTTGTTTGGCAACTGCGCTCTCCATTGAAATGTATGGGCCCACACTCTACCTTTTGAGCTGCTAATTTTGCATTTTTACCCTTTTTCTAACTCGTCGCCATGCCTACAGTTTTTCAGCTACACGGACATATAATAGCCTAAAATGTTCAGCATTTTCTCAGGATTCATACGGTGTCAAAATCTAGGCTGTGACCTTTATACTTTTTGAGAGAGAGCTGTCTGAAGCCAACATACCTTTCCATTGAAGTGAATGAGAGGATGCTCAGTGTCATGAATTTGGGGACACGTGCATGCTCTCTGTACAGGCACCCTTTATTGACCACTGTGGTAGCATTCATATTCCTTCCTTCCTTCCTTCCTTCCTTCCTTCCTTCCATCCATCCATCCATCCATCCATCCTTCCTTCCTTCCTTCCTTCCTTTCCTTCCTTCCTTCCTTCCTTCCTTCCTTCTTTCCTTCCTTCCATCCTTCCATCCTTCTTTCCTTCCTTCCATCCTTCCATCCTTCCTTCCTTCCATTCCTTCCTTCCTTCTTGCTTTCTTTCCTTCCTTCCTTCCATCCTTCCTTCCATTCCTTCTTTCTTTCCTTCCTTCCTTCCTTCCTTCCATCCTTCCATCCTTCCTTCCTTCCATCCTTCCTTCCTTCCTTCCATCCTTCCCTTCCATCCTTCCTTATTTCCTTCCTTCCTTCCTTCCTTCCATCCTTCCTTCCATCCTTCCTTCCATCCTTCCCTTCCTTCCTTCCTTCCTTCCTTCCTTCCTTCCTTCCTTCCTTCCTTCCTTCCTTCCATCCTTCCTTCCTTCCCTTCCTTCCCTTCCTTCCATCCTTCCTTCTTTCCTTCCTTCCTTCCATCCTTCCTTCCTCCTTTCTTTCCTTCCTTCCTCCTTTCTTTCCTTCCTTCCATCCATCCTTCCATCCATCCTTCCTTCCTTCCTTCCTTCCTTCCTTCCCTTCCTTCTTTCTAACTTTCCTTCGATCCTTCATTCCTTTCCTTCCATCCTTCCTTCCTTCCTTCTTTCCTTCCTTCCTTCCATCCTTCCTTCCATCCTTCCTTCCATCCTTCCTTCCCTTACTTCCATCCTTCCTTCTTTCTTTCCTTCCTTCCTTCCTTCCTTCCTTCCTTCCTTCCTTTCCTTCCTTTCCTTCCTTTCCTTTCCTTCCTTTCCTTCCATCCTTCCTTCATCCTTCCTTCCTTCTATCCTTCCTTCCCTTCCTTCCTTCCTTCTTTCTGTCCTTCCTTCCATCCTTCCTTCCTTTTCTTCCTTCCTTCCATCTTTCCTTCCTTTCCTTCCTTCCATCCTTCCTTTCCTTCCTTCCTTCCTTCCTTCCTTCCTTCCTTCCTTCCTTCCTTTCCTTCCTTTTCTTTCCTTTCCTTCCTTTCCTTCCATCCTTCCTTCATCCTTCCTTCCTTCTATCCTTCCTTCCCTTCCTTCCTTCCTTCTTTCTGTCCTTCCTTCCATCCTTCCTTCCTTTCCTTCCTTCCTTCCATCTTTCCTTCCTTCCTTTCCTTCCTTCCATCCTTCCTTTCCTTCCTTCCTTCCTTCTTTCCTTCCTTCCTTCCTTCCTTCCTTCCTTCCTTCCTTCCTTCCTTCCTTCCTTCCATCCTTCCTTCCTTCCATCCTTCATTCCTTCCTTCCTTCCTTCCATCCTTCCTTCCTTCCTTCCTTCTATCCTTCCTTCCCTTCCTTCCTTCCTTCTTTCTGTCCTTCCTTCCATCCTTCCTTCCTTCCATCTTTCCTTCCTTTCCTTCCTTCCATCCTTCCCTTCCTTCCTTCCTTCCTTCCTTCCTTCCTTCCATCCTTCCTTCCTTCCTTCCATCCTTCCTTCCTTCCTTCCTTCCTTCCTTCCATCCTTCCTTCCATCCTTCCTTCCTTCCTTCCTTCCTTCCTTCCTTCCTTCCTTCCTTCCATCCTTCCTTTCCTTCCTTCCTTCCTTCCTTCATTCTTTCTTTCCTTCCTTCCTTCCTTCCTTCCTTCTTTCCTTCCTTCCTTCCTTCCTTCCTTCCATCCTTCCTTCCTTCCTTCCTTCCTTTACTTCCTTCCATCTTTCCTTCCTTTCCTTCCTTCCATCCTTCCTTCCATCCTTCCTTCCTTCCTTCCTTCCATCCTTCCTTCCTTCCTTCCTTCCATCCATCCATCCTTCCTTCCATCCTTCCATCCATCCATCCATCCTTCCTTCCATCCTTCCATCCTTCCTTCCTTCCTTCCATCCTTCCTTCCTTCCTTCCATCCTTCCTTCCTTCCTTCCTTCCTTCCTTCCTTCCTTCCTTCCTTCCTTTCCTTCCATCCTTCCATCCTTCCATCCTTCCTTCCATCCTTCCTTCCATCCTTCCTTCCTTCCATCCTTCCTTCCTTTCCTTCCTTTCCTTCCTTCCATCCTTTCTTCCTTTCATCCTTCCTTCCTTCCTTTCCTTCCTTTCCTTCCTTCCATCCTTCCTTCCCTTCCTTCCTTCTTTCTTTCCTTCCTTTCATCCTTCCTTCCATCCTTCCTTCCTTTCATCCTTCCTTTCCTTCCTTTCCGTCCTTCCATCCTTCCTTCCCTTCCTTCCTTCTTTCTTTCCTTCCTTCCTTTCATCCTTCCATCCTTTCCTTCCTTTCATCCTTCCTTCCTTTCCTTCCTTTCCTTCCTTCCTTTCTTTCCTTTCCTTCCTTTCCTTACTTCCATCCTTCCTTCTTTCTTTCCTTCCTTCCATCCTTCCTTCCTTCCTTCCTTCCTTTCCTTCCTTTCCTTCCTTTCCTTCCTTTCCTTTCCTTCCTTTCCTTCCATCCTTCCTTCATCCTTCCTTCCTTCTATCCTTCCTTCCCTTCCTTCCTTCCTTCTTTCTGTCCTTCCTTCCATCCTTCCTTCCTTCCATCTTTCCTTCCTTTCCTTCCTTCCATCCTTCCCTTCCTTCCTTCCTTCCTTCCATCCTTCCTTCCATCCTTCCTTCCTTCCTTCCATCCTTCCTTCCTTCCTTCCTTCCATCCATCCATCCTTCCTTCCATCCTTCCATCCATCCATCCTTCCTTCCATCCTTCCATCCTTCCTTCTTTCCTTCCATCCTTCCTTCCTTCCATCCTTCCTTCCTTCCTTCCTTCCTTCCTTTCCTTCCATCCTTCCATCCTTCCATCCTTCCATCCTTCCTTCCATCCTTCCTTCCATCCTTCCTTCCTTTCATCCTTCCTTCCTTTCCTTCCTTTCCTTCCTTCCATCCTTTCTTCCTTTCATCCTTCCTTCCTTCCTTTCCTTCCTTTCCTTCCTTCCATCCTTCCTTCCCTTCCTTCCTTCTTTCTTTCTTTCCTTCCTTTCATCCTTCCTTCCATCCTTCCTTCCTTTCATCCTTCCTTTCCTTCCTTTCCGTCCTTCCATCCTTCCTTCCCTTCCTTCCTTCTTTCTTTCCTTCCTTCCTTTCATCCTTCCATCCTTTCCTTCCTTTCATCCTTCCTTCCTTTCCTTCCTTTCCTTCCTTCCTTTCTTTCCTTTCCTTCCTTTCCTTCCTTCCATCCTTCCTTCCTTCCTTCCTTCCATCCTTCC